>NC_041715.1:3698952-4041452 GCF_900700375.1 Denticeps clupeoides
TGCCCGGTCGTCTGTTGTGCAGATAACAAACTCCAGTGGGAGTTCCACACACGATAGAGCACACAGAACACACACATCCTCTCTCTCCCACACACACACAAACACACACAGTCGCTGATCAGGACCCATGAATTGGTAAACCCCCCCTCCCCACCCCTCGCTAAAGGAAACTCTCCACAGGAAGTGTGCGCTGCTGGAATGATGGGTGACCGGGAAACACACACACACACACACACACACACACACACACACACACACACGAGCCGCAGGAGAGAAGCGGGCGTGAAGAAGAGAAGCCAGAAACAATAGAAAAGTGGAGAAGCGGAAGTCAGGTGTCTGAAGCAGGAACTTCCTCCTTCCACATGATGTCAGTTTCCTCTGGACAGAGGGGGGTCAGGAGACACGCCCCGCCGGCCTGGCCCCGCCCCCCACCACCAAGAGCCCAGTCCGGCTGGAACTTCAGATTCCTGAACTTCTGAGCTTTGGACACGATTCAGAGAGGCATTTTTGGCTGAACACGAAGTGCATGACGGGTTATGATTTATGAACGTGACACATCGGCCACGACATGTGATGGAATCGAGACGGCTGGTCATGGCATCTCCAGAACTGCAGGAACACCCCTAGTCTCCTAGTCTGCAGTGGTCCGAGGAAGGAAACGCGGCGAAGTGGTGACAGGGTCACGGGTGACGCCTTGGTCCCTGTCCAAATACGGATCACTCTTGGTTATTCCGTTCCATGTTATTCAAGAATCAGTTTTTTTTTCACAACTTCTGATCGAAATACTCGGTAACCGAACAGAACGTATTAGGAAGGACTTCTTCTGCAGGGTTCCGTTCAGCTTCATCAGTAACGTTCCGCTCATCACCGGCTGAAATAAAACGCCATTCGAGGCAGAAGTGTCCTGACTCTGACCGACCATCAGAACAAGAAGGTCTGGAGTTCAGAGGAGATGATGGAGGATGTCGCATCCCACCTGATGGTGCAGTAAAGTGAAAGTAGAATGTAGTTGAGTCTGTGCTTATTAGTGTGTGTGTGTGTGTGTGTGTGTGTGTGTGTGTGTTTCAGCCACTTTCTCTTTCAATGGGGTAAAGCCAGGAAGTGACCTGGTGAAGAAAAAGGAAGTGATGAAGATGATGATGTCCTTCTCTCTTTCTCACACTCTCTCCTTCCCTCATTCTCAAACTTCACCCTCTTTTAGTCGACAAAAAAACAGTTCAGACAAAAACGCAAAACGCACACACACACACTAACATGCCCAACTTTAACACCGGACCTGTCAAACACACACACACACACACACCCGTTAAACGCGGATCCCGGGAGGTCCCGCCGCACCTCCCGCACGGTCGTCGGTACCGGTCCGGCCGCGGAACTCACCTGTTCGGCGCCCCCTGCTCGCCCCCGCTGCTGCTGCCCACGGCGCGGAGCTGTGCGCTGCGTGGGGAAGGGTTCGGAGTGCGCGCGCCGGCCCCGCCCTCCGGGCGCGCCGCCGATGCGGCCCGAGTTTTTTTTTTTTTTTAGTTTTTTTATTTACATTTACGGCATTTACCAGACGCCCTTATCCAGAGCGACTTACAGTCAGAAGTTACAGGGACAGTCCCCCCCCCCCTGGGGACACTCAGGGTTAAGTGTCTTGCTCGGGGACACAATGGTAGTAAGTCAGATTCGAACCCGGGTCTCCTGGTTCACAGGCGAAAATCTAATGATTTTTCCACTTCAGAGGAAAACTGCGCCACCGCGCGTCTCACCTGGCAGAACATGAATTAATGCACGGTTCTAATAGTCGTAATACGAACTTTGTGGTAGTGTATAATGTCGTATTCTGGCCAGCTCTGTACGGGGTGTTGGGTGTTCAAATTACACAGAAGCAGTTCGTTTCCTGGATTTTCCTTTATTTCAGAAAATAAAGCATCCAAACAAGTCCAGTTTCATTTTAAATAAAACATAAACGTCATCGTAAAGGAGAGGAACCCAAGTAGCGGCTCAGCAGTGGGGCGAGGCAGAGACTTTTAGAAAGGCCGCAGGCTGAACGTCCGCGTTGTGCGGATGGTTCCCATCACACCCTGTGTAACAGGTGTACTTTCTCACGGTTGTCATGGCGATCAGTGCTCTGTCTCGGAGGAGACCAGTGATGGGAGGAGATGGGGGAGTCGGAGAAGTGAGTGATGGGGTGAATGGGAGGGCGGCGCTTCGAGGCGGGGCTTAAATCTTCAAACAATCTTGTTCTCCAAGACGGCAATTCTCTTCGTGACGCCCTCCAGTGATGATGTTGTAAAGGAACTTAAAGAGCCCTAATATGGCCACACACACACACACACACACACACACACACACACAGTACATGCAAATACAGTCCATCTACATATAGACCCACAAATACACGGTGGGCCATTTATATTGATCCACCTTAATAAAATGGGACTGGCTGGTGATATTAACGTCCTGTTTGTGGCACATTAGTATATGTGAGGGGGCAAACTTTTCAAGATGGGTGGTGACCATAGTGGCCATTTTGAAGTCGGCCATCTTGGATCCAACTTTTGTTTTTTCAATAGGAAGAGGGTCATGTGACACATCAAACGTATTGGTAATTTCACAAGAAAAACAATGGTGTTAACGTAACTTTATTCTTTCATGAGTTATTTACAAGTTTCTGACCACTTATAAGATGTGTCACCAACCATTCCCATTTTATTAAGGTGTATCCATATAAATGGCCCACCCTGTACATCAACATATATACAAACCATGGGCTCAACCATCCACCTAGTCAACCTAGCCATCGGAGAGCACGTAAACACTCCACGCTGCAGCTGGGAGGTCACAGGTCACGACGGGGCGCCACCATTTGCAAAACCATCCGTTCCATTCAGTTTCCATAAAAACATATGCCCCACGCTGCCCACAATACAAACCGTACTGCGAAGGATATATTTTTTAGATAGCGCCTTCAACGCCTCTTCTACTTTTTTCCGGAACTTGACCAGGGAATCGCATTCGCAGGGATCGTCTGTGGTAGCGGGAAAGTGATCGTTTTGGAGCGTGTTTTCAGCGTGTGTACAGGCTATGAGAGATGTTATTGTGTGTTTGTTGTGTGGGCCCACCTTCGCACACGTTGATCTGTAGCTTCTTGGCGATCTGCGACATGGCTTTGAAGTCAGCCGTGTAGAAGTAATGATCAGTGACGGGTTCAGAGGCGATTTCCTTCAGTTCATCTTCAACTGCACTCCCCACGCCAATGGCGTACATCTTATACCCTACACACACAAACAAATACACACGGGTTATCAGAATTATGGGTTGGTGATGGTGGTGTTTTGGTTGTGTGTTACATTTGTGTAACAGTGTGTTGTGTTTTGGTTGTGTGTTATTGTGTGTTGATATGTTTTAGTTGTGTGTTACAGCTGTTTAACAGTGTTGATGTGGTTTGGTTTTGTGTTACAGCTGTTTAACAATGTGTTATTGTGTTGTGGTTGTGTGTTACAGTAGTTTAGCAGTGTTGATATGTTTTGGTTATGTGTTACAGTTGGGCAACAGTGAGTTGTGTTTCATTATATGTTATAGTTGTGTAACAGCTGTGTAACAACATGTTACTAGGTTTCGGTTGTGTGTTACAGCTGTGTAATGGCGTGTTGATATTATTTGGTTTTGTGTTACAGTTGTTACAGTTGTGTAATTGTGTGTTGAGTGTCGGTTGTATGACCGTGTGTTGGGTGTTGGTTGTGTAACTGCGTGTTGTGTTTAGGTTGTGTAACCGTGTATTGAGTGTTGGTAGTGTAACCACGTGTTGTGTTTAGGTTGTGTAATTGTGTGTTGAGTTTTGGTTGTGTAACTGTGTGTTGTATTTTGGTTGTGTAACCGCATGTTGTGTTTAGTTTGTGTAACCGTGTGGTGAGTGTTGGTTGTGTAACAGCGTGTTGTGTTTTGCTGATCGGACTGTTACCGCCTCGCTCACCTTTTTCTTTGGCCTTCTTGGCAGCGTCTCCGATGTAGTCCTGTGAGCAGTTGTGAAATTGTGTGTTGTGTTTTGGTTGTGTAACCGCGTGTTGTGTTTTGGTTGTGTAACCGCATGTTGTGTTTTGCTGATTGGTTACCACCTCGCTCACCTTTTTCTTTGGCCTTCTTGGCAGCATCTCCGATGTAGTCCTGTGAGCAGTTGTGTAATTGTGTGTTGTGTTTTGGTTGTGTAACCGCGTGTTGTGTTTAGGTTGTGTAATTGTGTGTTGAGTGTTGGTTGTGTAACCGTATGTTCAACGCCTCGCTCACCTTTTTCTTTGGCCTTCTTAGCAGCGTCTCAGATGTAGTCCTGTGAGCAGTTGTGAAATTGTGTGTTGTGGTTGTGTAACTGCGTGTTGTGTTTTTTGTTGTGTAACCGCGTGTTGTGTTTTGCTGATTGGTTACCGCCTCGCTCACCTTTTTCTTTGGCCTTCTTGGCAGCGTCTCCGATGTAGTCCTGTGAGCAGTTGTGTAATTGTGTGTTGTGTTTTGGTTGTGTAATCGCGTGTTGTGTTTAGGTTGTGTAATTGTTTGTTGAGTGTTGGTTGTGTAACCGTATGTTCATCGCCTCGCTCACCTTTTTCTTTGGCCTTCTTGGCAGCGTCTACGATGTAGTCCTGTGAGCAGTTGTGAAATTGTGTTTGTGTAACCGCGTGTTGTGTTTTTTGTTGTGTAACCACGTGTTGTGTTTTGCTGATTGGTTACCGCCTCGCTCACCTTTTTCTTTGGCCTTCTTGGCGGCATCGCCGATGTAGTCCTGTGAGCAGTTGTGAAATTGTGTGTTGTGTTTGTGTAACCGCGTGTTGTGTTTTTTGTTGTGTAACCACGTGTTGTGTTTTGCTGATTGGTTCCCGCCTCGCTCACCTTTTTCTTTGGCCTTCTTGGCGGCGTCTCCGATGTAGTCCTGTGAGCAGTTGTGAAATTGTGTGTTGTGGGTGTGTAACCTCGTGTTGTGTTTTTTGTTGTGTAACCGCATGTTGTGTTTTGCTGATTGGTTACCGCCTCGCTCACCTTTTTCTTTGGCCTTCTTGGCGGCGTCTCCGATGTAGTCCTGTGAGCAGTTGTGAAATTGTGTGTTGTGTTTGTGTAACCTTGTGTTTTTTGTTGTGTAACCACGTGTTGTGTTTTGCTGATTGGTTACCGCCTCGCTCACCTTTTTCTTTGGCCTTCTTGGCGGCGTCTCCGATGTAGTCCTGTGAGCAGTTGTGAAATTGTGTTTGTGTAACCGCGTGTTGTGTTTTTTGTTGTGTAACCACGTGTTGTGTTTTGCTGATTGGTTACCGCCTCGCTCACCTTTTTCTTTGGCCTTCTTGGCAGCGTCTACGATGTAGTCCTGTGAGCAGTTGTGAAATTGTGTTTGTGTAACCGCGTGTTGTGTTTTTTGTTGTGTAACCACGTGTTGTGTTTTGCTGATTGGTTACCGCCTCGCTCACCTTTTTCTTTGGCCTTCTTGGCAGCGTCTACGATGTAGTCCTGTGAGCAGTTGTGAAATTGTGTTTGTGTAACCGCGTGTTGTGTTTTTTGTTGTGTAACCACGTGTTGTGTTTTGCTGATTGGTTCCCGCCTCGCTCACCTTTTTCTTTGGCCTTCTTGGCGGCGTCTCCGATGTAGTCCTGTGAGCGTCCGTCAGTGAAGATGATGGCCACCTTGGCCACGCCCGGCCGCGCCCCCTGGCCGGGCGTGAAGCTGCTGTCCTGCAGGTAACGAAGCGCCTGGCCAGTCATGGTCCCGCGTTCCATGTAGATCATCTTCCTGACTGCGTCCTTCACGTCCTTCTTGTTATTGTAGCGTCCCAGTGGGAACTCTGACCGGACGGTGCTGGAGTACTGGACCAGGCCTACGTGGGCCCTGTTCTCGGACACGTCTAGTTTGTCCACGATTTGGTTGATCCACTTCTTCACCAGCTCAAAGTTCTCGGGTCGGACGCTCTTGGACCCGTCAATCAGGAAGACCACGTCGGTGGGGGCGTTGCTGCAGGCTGATGGACACAGAGACACGACGCGGGCGTGAGAGCTGCAAGTCACGGTGCTGAGGGCTCCACGAACGTTTCACTGGCTTTCGTCATTGTGTGTTTAATCATATGACACACAAGCACACACACACACACACACACACACACACAAAGGCACACTCATAACCACACACTCACCACTGCAGGACCGCCCATCCTCCTGTAGGGTGTAGTCGTCATTGCAGGCGCACTTGAACGATCCGGGTGTGCTGACACACACATGCTCGCAGTCATGATCACCTGTAGCGCACAGGTCTGATACTACACACACACGCGCGCACACACGGACACACACACAGGAAGAGAAGCAGCAGCACAGGGTGGTGGTTAGGGTGGAGGATCTATGTGAGCCGAGGTCACTACAGTCAGAAAAAGAACCTGACAGAGAGTCTGACCAGAGCAGCAAACACCAGCACGTGTTCATTCAGCTCGGTGTGTGTGTGTGTGTGTGTGTGTGTGCGTGTACTGGTGTGTGATGCTCTGACCTCACTTAAAGTTTAGTTGCTACAATACATAGACTGAGGCGTGCACACACAGACACACACACACACACACACGCTGTACCTAGTATCTAATGGTGGGGACTAATGCTATTGGGCCACGCCCACATCCATGTTCCTTCAGATGCTTTCCTCTGGTTCTATTTGAAGCCCCGCCCACCCAGCCCGAGCCCCTCCCCCTCTCTCACCACAGAAGGCCTCCTGGAACTTCTGCGTCAGCTTCTCGATCAGGCTGTAGCTCTCCACGTAGTCGGTGTGCTCCTCCAGCGGCTCGCTGGCCATCAGGCGCAGCGTGTTCATGTCCACCCGTCCCACGCCGATGGCGAAGATCTCGATCCCCGCCTCCCGGGCGCGCGCCGCCACGTCTCGCACGTTGTCCTGCGGCCTGCCATCAGTCACGATGACGGCGACCTGCTCGCACGCACAACGTACAAACATGCAGATTGTGTGTGCTGTGTCTATACACCTAAATGAATGTGTGTGTGTGTGTGTGTGTGTGTGTGTGTGTGAGACCTTGCCAACAGCAGGCGATTTCACGCGCGCCCCCTCTGTCTCGCTGAAGGCCACGTTCATGGCGAACTGGATGGCGAGGCCTGTCATGGTGCCGGTGGACAGAGGCTCCAGTTTGCCCACGGCCTTGATAAGCCCCGCCTTCGAGCGGTGGGACTTGAAGGAAATTTCGTTCTTCACGCGGCTGGCGTAATTAACCACGGCCACGCGGGTGGAGTCCACACCCACGTCCAGACCCTCGATGACCTTCACCAGGAAGACCTTCACCTGCTCGAACTCAGAGGGACGGACGCTGCGGGAGCTGTCCACGATGAAGACCACGTCGGTGGGACGCGTCTTACACAGACCTGCAGCTGGGGGACAATATGCACAAATTATACACACACACACACCACAAATCATACTTTACACACACAAAACATACACACATTCTCACACACATCACAAATCATACTTTACTCAAACACAGACACACACAACACAAATCATACTCTACACACACACACACACACACACAAACATACTTTACACAAACATAGACATACAACACAAACCATACTCTACACACACACACACACAAACACTACACACACAAACACAACACAAACCATACTCTACACACACACAAACACACACTCACAAACACTACACACACAAACACAACACAAACCATACTCTACACACACACAAACACAAAACATACACACACACTCACAAATACTACACACTCACACACATCACAAATCATACTTTACTCAAACACAGACACACACAACACAAACCATACTCTACACACACACACACACACACTCACAAACACTACACACACAAACACAACACAAACCATACTCTACACACACACAAACACAAAACATACACACACACTCACAAATACTACACAAACACACACAACACAAATCATGCTTAACTCACAGAGACAAACAGAAAACATACACACACAACACAAATCATAATCTACACACACAAACAGAAAACATACATACCCTCACAAGCACTACACACTCAAACACACATGCCACAAAACATACTCTACACACACACTAAACCCTATGCACACACACATACCACAAATCATACTTTATGCACACACTCACAGACACAAACACAAAACATACACACACTCCACAGAACATACTCTGCACACATACTCCCCAAAATATATTCATCTCACACACACAGTCTCCTCAGTCCCTACAAAATACAAAACAAATTGCACACATAAACACACACACACACACACACACACACACTCACCCATAGCAGCAGCAGTCTGTAGCTCCAGAGTTCCACGAACTCCCATGATGCACATCATGGCAGCACATGCCAGCGGCAGCAGACACCTCAGACCAGGAGCCATGGCGACCCGGCGGTAATGGGCGTCCAGCACGGCAAACAGATGCAGAGTGAGGCAGAGCGGGAAAGACACAAACGTTTAGGACAGACAGGACAGACCCTCCCCTTGCTGTGTGTGGAGAGGAGGGAAATACCTGCACGGACCTGGAGGGCTGGGCAGGAAAGACAAACACACCTTGATGTGTGTGGGTGTGTGCGAGGAGACGCGCTTCTGGGGCCCCAGCTGCAGGTTCAGGTCCCGAATAAACCCGGCCTGTGTGTGTGTGTGCAGATGAATCCCTCGTTCTGTTCGTTGCTCTCTTAATGAATGGACACACGGCGATGGAGTGGAGAGGAAGTCGGACGCTGGTTCACACACAGTCCCTCTGTCTACCGTGTACAGTACATGCTGTCTGTGTGTGTGTGTGTGTGTGAGAGAGAGAGAGCCTGCATGCATATGTTTAGGGCCAAGAACTTTGTGGTGTGGTCAGTCTGGGCTGGTGGAGAATCAGCAGGTCGGTCCAGCTGTTCTGAAGGTGTGACTGAGGATGATCTGAAGGTACACACACACACACAATATATATATATATATACACACACACACACACACACACACACACACAAAATTATACAGTGAACCCCAGTGAAGCTCAGATTGATCCCATCAGCAGGACCTGAGGGACCCTGATGAACAGTGCTGAGGATTATTCTAATCAGAAATAGGCAGGAACCAAACTGATGGCAAGTCCGATATGTGGGGTCAAAGCAGACAGACTAACCACTGGACCACAGAAAGGAAATTCCTGCCATTTTTGTAGAATTATGAAATAGGTGTGTTTGTGTGTTGGGGATGTTAATTTGTTGTATCCTAGGGGAACTAAGAGGAAGTTTCACAAGAGTTAGGGCAGTGGTTTGGCCTAGTGGGTAAGGAACGGACCCGTAATCAGCAGGTTATCGGCTCAAATCCCGTGTGCTGTGCTGCGGTGTTTCACGACCGAGAGAGCGTGAGAGAGTGAGATATCAGGAGAGAGAGAGAGAGAGAGAGAGAGAGAGAGAATCCACTTTATAACAATCCAGTCATGTTACATGTCAATATATACGTGAGTGGGAAAGATTAGTGATGTGAGTTGAGAAGGACAGTTGGTTGTCTATAGTTACTCCAAGGTTACGTGCAGTTGATAAAGGTAGATAGCAAGATCCTGATGAGGTGACGAATCTGCTGGAACGAATATTAGTTCTGGAGCGATGGTTGGACATGGCAAGGAAGAAGGACATATATGCACAACGTCACGAAACAGGGGTTCAATACATGGTGAACAAGACAGGGGAAACATCAAGTATCCGGAGCGGAGTAGCCCCTTCTGGACTGGATCCTGATCCCGGCGTGCCAACTAAAACAGAACCATTAAGGGGGGAACAAAGTCTATATGGATGAGTGGCGGCTGTCCTGTGCTGACCACGGCCCATCCGTGGGGGACCGCAACCCTGTTCGCTGTCCACAGGGGCCTGTTGCTCCGGTCAGTCTCCGACACGCCCCGCTGAATGGCTGCTTCTCACCCTGAACATCACCAGACTTGGGACTTTGGGGCAGGCATCCTCGACCATCCAGAAATCCCATCGGGGGTGTCTGGACCCTACGGAATATGAAACCAACACTGGCCAGAGACAAGGGGACTGGCAGCGAACCACGGCTCCTTGGATCTCAGCGAGGCGGCATCGGCTGTGTCCAAATGTACCCAGGTTCTGTCACGCTGGTTTGACATGGCAGGGAAGGAGATTTGGAACGATGGCTGGACATGGCAAGGAAGAAGGATGCATACGTATGACGTCACGAAACAGATTAATGCATGGTGAACAGGCCAGGGGAGGCATCACCAAACCTAATGACTTAACCGCGAACAGACACAAACAGGCCAGCTTTATACGATCATACACAGATGAAAACAACCAGGAAACATTAACACAGGACGAACATCAAACTCCGGTCCGAACTCCGGATCCGGGTTAGCCCCTTCCGGACTAATTGGAAGATTGTGTGGACAAGGGAGCGGCACACTTCGCGTCTAAACTCGATCTCTTAAAGAGTCAAGTTCCCCTAACCGCTCGTGCTATGAAGATTTCAGCCTTTGTTACACCGGATGACCGGATTTGTTCAGTACTCTGTGATGCCTTTTGGGCTGCGGAATGCCCCTGCGACGTTTCAGCTTGTCGTGGTACATTCAAATACGTGGCCTGAGCACTTGCAAAATCTTCGCCTAGAGTTTAAACGACCACGTGCTGCCTCGCTGACTTTAAATCTAGCAAAGTGTGAATTCGGGAAGGCCACGATCACATATCTGGAGAAGCAGGTTGGTCAGGGCTAAGTGCACCCTTTGGGGGCGAATGTTGCAGCCATTGCAGAGTGGTCGGCTGAATGTTTGAATGCATTTCAGAAGGCCAGGGCACTGTTCAGCAGTGTGCCAGTTTAAATGCACCTGGACGTGGAAGCAAGCGCAACTGGGGCAGGAGCTGTCCTCCTCCAACACTTCTCGGGTTTTTGTCTTGGATGAAAAATACTAATCAGCGCAGTATCATGCACAGGTCCCTCTATCTCCAGGGCTCTAATCTGATCTGGATATTCATTAGATTAATGGTCTCATTTTGTTGATCAACCTGTGAGGTTGATTTTTGGCGGTGACAACCACAAACAACAAATGGGGTGCAGAATTAGACCATTATCTACTGATTCTAAATATACAGAAACAGGGCAATCAAATTCTGGAACCCCCCCACTCAAATTCCAATTTTATTTGTCACGCACATTTACATTTTACATTTATGGCATTTACCAGACACCCTTATCCAGAGCAACAATCATTAGTTACAGGGACAGTCCCCCCCTGGAGCAACTCGGGGTTAAGTGTCTTGCTCAGGGACACGATGATAGTAAGTGGGGTTTGAACCACTACGTACACAGATAACACGGTGTGATGCTTATACGACTGCTGTTGACCTCAGCATTACAAAAAAAGAATAAAAAAACAAATTATATATAACGAGTAGAAAAATATTTGTAGTAAAATATTTGTAAACTATTTTGTAATATTGGTAAATATTTGTAAAATATTTTTAAAAGCTCAGCAGTACACGAAATTGAGCAAAGAGAAAAGTCCCCTGACCCTACTGGCCTTGAGCCACTGTTCTGCAGACACGAACAGTCCAGCTGAGCCGCAGACACAATCTGACCGAACCAAATAACAAAGCAACTCGAAATTAATCACAAATCCAAATTACCATCTGGCCCTAAACAGACAGTGCCCTGTGGCAGAATTCCGGAAGACCAGGAACAGGCTCGGCGGGCACTGCCCGGCAATCACGAGATACCCTGGCTGCCCGAATCAGCAGGGCATCTGCCAGAGCTGCTCTGAAACCCGCATATCGACGGAGCTACACTTTCTCACTCAAAGCTCTGAATACCGTGAGATAAGAGCCGAATATTATGGCAAAATCAACAACAAGCTCCCACAATTCACCGGAGAAGCTGGCCTTAGGAGACTCGACAGATTGATACACAAAACAGACTGACCTGCCAACGTATGAGAGACAGTGAGTGAACACAGACTCTCTCTCACACACACACACACACACACCCTTGTACACAATATATCATAAAGTGGTGAGCTGGCGGGTGTTACAAAGTGGACCCGTAATCAGAAGGTTGCCGGATCGAATCCCGAGGTGCCACTGAGCAATGCATCGTCCCCACACACTGGTCCCTGGGCGCCTGTCATGGCTGCCCACTGCTCACCAAGGGTGATGGTTAAATACAGAGGACACGTGTCACTGTGTGCTGTGCTTGCTGTGTGACAATCACTTCACTTTCATTTACCTTTTGTTCATCTACTATTTTTTAAGTTTGTCCGTTCATGCTTTGTTCGTGTTTGTATATCGTTATGCCATCATAACCTTTTTTTCCACTAGTAACGTTGATTGCCATTTCTGTTCTTAAGAATGAAGCCAAATGTAAAATTGTTTGTGATGCCAATAAAGCAGATTGGATTTGAATTTGAGAGAGGGAGAGAGTGAAATAGTGAGAGAGTGTGTGTGAGATGACCAATACAGTATGTGTGTGTGTGTGTGTGTGTGTGTGTGTGTGAAAGGACTCTTTGAGAAAAATGTTGTGTTCAGCCATACAGAGCCTCTTTAGAACCCAGACATCTATAACTACACACACACACACGACCACAGGAATGTAGGCAATCAGAGTCCATTGGACACCTAACACACACACAAACATATTTTCTGTCTCAGAATGTTTCAGGTGTTTTCAGCTGTGTTCTGCGTTATGTGGACATCCTACCGGTTGTGTGTGTGGGGGGGTTTGGACAGAGGTGGAAAAGTAAAACATTCTGATCTGAAAGGAAATCCATTAATAATCTGGCACAGTGCTCTGTGTGTGTGTTTCCATCTTCAGCTTATTATAATGTGAGATTTAACTAAAAACGTGAATGAATACACAAGTCAGAAGTGCATGTTCGACAACTGAAAAAGTGAAAGTGAAGTGATTGTCATTGTGAACACACAGCACACGGTGACACAACGAACTGTGTCCGCTGCTTTTAACCATCACCCTTGGTGAGCAGTGGGCAACCATGCAAGGCGCCCAAAGTCTCTTTAACCAAATGTAATGTCACATTACCGTCCAGGGGGGAAGTAACGTGGACAATGTGAATGTGGTGGACGGGGACAAGGAGGTAAACACGGGCCAAATCAAAGTTTGTTTTTTCACAGTGCGGTACGTGATACATGCAACAAAACCAAGTAGTCCTATGTACACCACCATAAACCCCTCAACCAAATACACACAACTATATACACACTAACAGAGGGGGAATCCTCCACATACAAACACACGGGCAGAGAAGAGTACACATAGAAGGGCGATCATATGCTAAATACAACTCCTAAATACAACTCCTAAATACAACTCCTAAATACAACTCCTCCATGAACAGTAAGACGTCAACTTCCTGTTTCAGGCCTCTTCTTATGCTGGCAGTGGCAGATTAGCCACCAGACCGTGGGCGGAGCCAGCAATCAGACACACACCTAATAAGGAAAGGAAAAACACACACACAAACACACACAGAATGGCAAACAGAGATTCTCCCTTTACTACTCTCTGGTGAAAAGCACCCAGGGACGTAACAGTAAAAAATATATAACATTACAAGTATATATTTACACATTACAAGTATGTTTTATTTGTGTGATATTTGAAACTTTGGGCAATGACAAACATAATTATGCTCTGCATTGGGAGTCCAATCCTATCTTCCACTTCGTCATCTGTCTTTACAAGGCCCTATGTCACATAAATTGCTATCATCCAAGTGAACTTTCACTTAGCCAACTATAATTAGCCATTGTGTTTATATCTATGAATCCTGAGGCTAATTATTAATGGAAGTAGAGTGTATATTACATCCAGAAAAAAATAACATGACAATTGAGGGATTAATGACTAAATCTCCCTTTATACCAGCTGTGTGTGAGAATTGTTGCAGTGCAAAAGGTAGAAGACGAGCATCAGATAGTACAGAGGGGTTTTATGCAAGGTTTATGTCTCATGGTAATGCAATGGGTCCCAGAAATTCATGTTTCAAATATGATACACACGACACTAAAGGGTTAAATAGGCCTGTATTTTTTTAAGACATGTATTCTATCCCAAAATGATTACATATCTATCCTGGCCACCCCACTGAAAATTTCCTGGCTCTGCCACTGGTCATGTGACCAGAGTTTCCATTCCATTTCTATTGATGTTTTTTTTATGTTTGCCGTATCAATTTGTTTCACAATAATGCCACACCGTTGGTGTTATTGGTTTGAGAAGATAAAAAGGTGGAAGGTGACAGAAAATTTGATAACTGAGGAATGGCATCAATGGCACTCTCCCCTCACTACACAAAGCAAGAACAGCAAAAAGACACAAAAAGAACAACAGGGATGTGCATGCGTGTGTGTGTGTGTGTGTGTGTGTGTGTGTGTGTGTGTGTGTGTGTGTGTAGGTGGAGGTACCTGGCAGCCCCAGTGTGGTTTGAACAACAAGATCAATGTACAACCAACACACATACATACAGACATACATTAACATGAGCACAGAGTGAGGCGAAGATGATGATGATGATGATGATCTGAATCAGAATCAGCTTTATTGCCAGATAAACATATGAGGAATTTGTTTTAGTGACAGAAACAAGACACAGGTAGTAAAAACTGTTATGTACAGATATACGAAATATACAAAAAAGTGTGCAAAATAGCAAAAACACAATACATATATATATATATATTGTATGATATATTTAAAAATGACATCACAGTGTTCATGACATGGAAGAACCTGTTCCTGTGTCTGGTCGTTTGGGTGCAACCGATTGAATAGAGAGTGTGCTGGGTGGATTTTCAGGCTTTGGAGAGTGGGGAGGGATGTTCCATGGATTCTCTCGGCAGTCCTGACTACCCTCTGCAGTCTAAAGTCAGATTTGGTAGCTGAGCAAATCCAGACAGTTCTAGAAGTGCAGAGGACGGATTCAATGATTGAGGTGTAGAACTGTGTCAGCAGCTGCTGTGGCAGGTTGAATTTCCTCAGCTGACGAAGGAAGTATATAATGATGATGGTGAAAATTTATATTTGCAGCATTTATCAGACGACCTTATCCAGGGTGACTTATAATCAGTAGTTACAGGGTCAGTCCCCCCCCTGGAGACTCAGGGACCAAATGGTAGTAAGTGGGGTTTGAACCTGGGTCTTCAGGTTCATAGGCGAGTGTGTTACCCACTAGGCTACTACCACAATAATGACTTTATCTGAAAAGAAATGGTGGGTGTACGACCTGTAAAGGTTGGGATTTGACGGAGGTGTAGGAAACAAGGATGAAATTTCACCCACACATTTCAGGTTCCACGCGAAGCACCATCAAGACCACATGCACCCCCACCAGCAAAGTGGAGACCTGCACACACACACACACACACACAAACGTTTCAGAGCTCGTTTCTGTTTGCGAATGTCTTCTCCTGCCAACACCAGCACAGCAACACTGAGCCATTGAAAAAACCTTGAACAAAAGTAAATGAAACCCACACACAAAAATTCTTCTTGTAGATCAAGAAAAAAAAGAAAATACTTTTTCCAAATGGCTTCTTTATGGAAAACAGAAAGTAAATTATTGATTTTTTTTGTGCATTAGTGAGTCATGGAATCCTGTGACCACACATCTGTTGAACAGAGTCCCCACAGTCCAACACGGAAATCACTTTCTTTTATTTCCACGGTCTCCAAAAGCACCCTGTGTACCCCCAGATGCGTGTGAGATCTGGCTGGGATCCATGTTGCACCACGTACCGTGGTGTGAAGTGATTGTCATTGTGAAACACTGCAGCACAGCACACGGTGACACGACGAAACGTGTCCTCTGCTTTTAACCATCACCCTTGGTGAGCAGCTTGGTGGATCTGGATTCGAACCGGCAGCCTTCCGATTACAGTTCCATTTTTTTACCCGCTAGGTGCTCATGTGAAAAAAAGAACGTAACGGTCCTGAAATGACACCCACTACAAACACGGGCCAACCAGGACACCGTGGTCCAGAGAACCAGATGTGATAACTCATTTTTACACTACAAATGATCAGAACAGACGCTACCCTACCAGGTAGTAGACGGTGAAGGCCTCAGACCAGACCAGAAGTCACAGGAAGTGGCCACAGCAAGACAGGAAGTGAGCACGGTGATGTGCCGAATGTCAACCCTTTAAACTGTGACTTTATAACACATACACACTAGTGTCATGTTTTCACCACAGCACTGGAGAGATTTTCCAAAAAAGTTTTAAATACTCAGAAATAACTCCAGAATCCACACACTATACATACTGAGTGTGTGTATGTGTGTGTGTGTGTGTGTGTGTGTGTGAGTGTGTGAGTTCCATTCTGCAGCTGATGTTTATGTTCAGGGAGGTCAGTAAAACTATTCTGATATTTTCCGGCTTTAGACTAACAACCTCTATTAAACACACGCGCATGGACACACACTCCAGTTGTAGAACTCGACAAACGCCCGACTGTGCTCGGAGTGTGTGTAGGCAGTCAGGAACAGTGGCGCTGTGTGTTGATCTGGCCCAGGGAGTGGGGGGGGTCAGTGAAAACTCAGCTTCATGTTAATCATATCCAAACACACACACACACACACACACACACACACAACACTGCCATCAGACTGTAGCAAAGAGTATCACACCAGCAATATGTCCCATTTTATACAAACACACACACACACACACAGGGGAAACACTGCCCTCCTGTGGCGTCATGTTGTATGTGCGTGCACACGCACACACACACACACACACACACACACACTCACTCACACTCACTGAGGGAGGATCACTGTTTAATGAACCTTAGAAGGGAAACTTCAAAGAAAAATTATACAGAGACAAGATCAGATATTAACTGTTACACACTGAGAGAAAAGTGCATACAAAACACACACACACTGATCAGAAGTGGGTGGGGGAAAAGTCACAGTGAAATGGGGTGTGTGCCTCGGCTTGGCTTTGTATTGATTCGGGTTGGTTGTCGAACTCGGACGTCCCCATGGACGTGTGTGTGTGTGACTCTGCCAGTTTGGGGACAGCGGTGTGGAGCTGTGTGAGAGTGTGGGCGTGTGTCAGGGGCGGGGCGGGGTACGGGGCGGGGCGCTGGATCTGCAGGTAGCTCTGTGAGGGCACAGAGAGGCGGGAAGTGGGACCCTGTCCACGAAACACAGCCGACTGGCACATGACTGGGTAGAGGTCACCAGGCCAGGGGTACGACTGCAGACCTGAGGGGGAAGACACAAACACACAGTCTCAGTCTCACATCATGTGACAAGAGATGACTGCTATTCTGGTGTGCGTGTGTGTGTGTGTGTTTACCATGAAGGATCTGGTTGCTCTGTTGCAGGTAGGCAGGCATCACGCTGCTGTTGGTGGGCGGGGCATATGAGAGGTAGGCATGACTGTGCTCGGCGGGGGCGGGGTTAATGTAGGGGGCGCTGTTGATGTATGAGAAGCGCGTCAGCTGCTGCGTGTGTGTGTACGGGTGGGTGTGTGCGAGTGTGCTGGGCTGGTAGACGTGTGCGTGTGTCGGGGCGCAGGGGACGTAGTGCTGCACTTCGTCCAGCTTCACCAGCGAGGACGTGAGGTCCGTGTAGTCCAACCTGCAACCAGACACACAGGACAGGGGGCGGGGCTTCACATCTGTGCAAAGTGCAGAAGTGACTACACGTACAGCTAGTGTGTGTGTGTGTGTGTGTTACCCTGAATCCATGTGTAGGTTCACAGTGTGTGTGTGAGAGTCTGTGTCGAGGGGGAGGGGTAGAGACGCTCGCCGAAGAGGAGGGGGGCTGAGCATAGGAGCAGGAGGAACGTCCTGAGACACACACACCTGTCCAACAGGTGCACCTGCAAAATACATGGAAGACAAAAAATAACACAGAAGAGAGAGCGCTGTGTGTGTGTGTGTGTGTGTGTGTGTGTGTGTGTGTGTGTGTGTGTGTTACCTGCTGGATTGGGGGAACTGCTGAAGATGGTGTTATAGGAGGGGAGGGTGAGTGTAGACTGAGAGGCCAAAGAGGATGAAGTAGCTGGAATCACTGACACTCTAAACACACACACACACACACACATTTGCAGAGAATTGAGATGTTTGTGTTAAGTGTTAATCTGGACTACAGATATCAGCTGTGTGTGTATGATGTGTGTGTGATGTGTATGGTCCGTGTATGGTATGTATGATGCATGTATGATGTGTGTGCATGTATGATGTGTGTATGGTATGTATGATGCATGTATGGTGCGTGTGCGTGTATGATGCATGTATGATGTGTGTATGGTATGTATGATGCATGTATGGTGCGTGTGAGTGTCTGATGCGTGTATGATGTGTGCATGGTCACCAGGCCAGGGGAACGACTGCAAACCTGAGGGGGAGACAGTGTATGGTGTGTGTATATGAATGTATATTGTCTGACTTCTGTATAGAAACTACAACAGAGTGAATAAAAAGATTGTATTCATAGTTGGGGGTCCTGGTGAACCAGAACTGATCACTTCATCCATGGTGACACGGAAGCACGTTGTAAGTCGCTCTGGATAAGGCCGTCTGCCTTAAAAGTAAATGTGGTGTGTGTATGATGCATAAATGTTGTGTGTGTGTGTGTGTGTGTGTATGATGCGTGTAAGTCGTGTGTGTGTATGATGAGTGTATGATGCGTGTATGGTATGATGAGTGTATGATGCGTGTATGGTGTGTGTGTGTGTATGATGTGTGTATGGCATGTGTGTGTATGAGCGTATGATGCGTGTAGTGTGTGTATGAGCGTATGATGCGTGTATGGTTTGTGTGTGTGTATGATGCGTGTATGGTTTGTGTGTGTGTATGATGCGTGTATGGTTTGTGTGTGTGTGTGTATGATGCGTGTATGGTTTGTGTGTGTGTGTGTGTATGATGCGTGTATGGCTTCTGTGTGTGTGTGTGTGTGATGCGTGTATGGCTTGTGTGTGTGTGTGTGTGTGTGTGTGTGTGATGCGTGTATGGCTTGCGTGTGTGTGTGTGTGTGTGTGATGCGTGTATGGCTTGCTTGTGTGTGTGTGTGTGTGTGTGTGTGTGTGATGCGTGTATGGCGTGTGTGTATGATGCATGTTTGCGTGTATGATGCGTGTGTGTGTGATGCATGTTTGCGTGCATGATGCGTGTGTGTGTGTGTGTGATGCGTGTAGGCGTGTGTGTGTGTGATGCGTGTATGGTGTATGATGCGTGTATGATGCATGTTTGCGTGTATGATGCGTGCATGATGCGTGTATGGGGTGTGTGTGTGTGCATGATGCGCGCGTGTGTGTGTGTGTATGATGCGCGTATGTGTGTGTGTGTGTACAGGGTGTGTAAGAGAGAGTGAGACCACAGTGACCTGCTGGTTGATTTGTTGGATTTTCTCGGCCCT
The DNA here is from genome assembly GCF_900700375.1 of Denticeps clupeoides. Classification (NCBI taxonomy): domain Eukaryota; kingdom Metazoa; phylum Chordata; class Actinopteri; order Clupeiformes; family Denticipitidae; genus Denticeps; species Denticeps clupeoides. The sequence continues at coordinate 3,718,356 of NC_041715.1, forward strand.
TTCTCTGTTCTCCTCCATTTAGCTCGACGATTCTGAAACCAGACCTGCAGACAGAGCAAATTTCTGCATCATGGCGTCTAATTAATGTTCTAAATGTAAATGAATGTAACGTTGAAAGACAGAGGAGATCGAAGGGAAGCGGGCGGAGCTTCATCCATTACCCACCATCACCCTCTGTGGAGTCACGCCCACAGTGCCAGCAATTTCCTTCCGCTTCTCTCCATCAGGGTAGTGGTCATCCTGAAACACTCGCTCCAGCTCCTCCAACTGACCTACACACACACACACACACACAGATTATTAACCAAACAAAAAAAAACTACGCATTGAGGTTAGAGAGAAAGACACACACACACACACACACACACACACACACACACACACACACACACACACACACACCTGCTGTGTAGAGCGTGCGGGTTTTCTTCTTGGCTGCAGGTGGCAGCGTCTCGCTCTCCGTGTTCAGGGTGTGTTTGTGTGACTGCAGTGACGGGAGCAGAGGTGCCACCATTGGCATCTGGCTGGTGTAGCGGGTGTAGCGACGTGTGGCGTACACCTGTGTGAGCTTCACCTCCACCGGGGGCAGTATTGAGCCAAGCTCCAGGGTGGAGGCGGGGCTCTCTGGCCGCACCAAGGGGAGGACCTCCTCTTTCTGGTCGTGCAATTCAGCCAGTGTGGAGGGGAGGGGGCCGGGGCCGGGCGTGGCCTTGAGGGCGCACACAGTCACGCCCGCACTTACACACTCTTCCACTGTCACCATGCCAACCGAGTCGTGAAGGTCAAGGTGCTCGTCCTCCACTTTCAGGATCAGGTCCTCCTCTTCAGGTCTCCCCTCCATCCCTCCATCCACAGCCGGGCCCTCTGCCACGCTGACATCCTCCTTTTCTCCAATCAGGAACATTTCTTTCTCCCTCGCCAGCTGCGCTCCACCATCCCACGCGTCTTCTTCATCCCCTAACTCTTCTCTCCATTCATCCATGTCTGTTACGTCTGGTTCCCCAACACACAGCAGGTGAGCAATGTCTGTAGGTCAAACTGGTTTATTATGAAGGACAACCTGTTCCATCAGATTTCAACGCAATGAAATTCAAGCCTATTAAAAATTCTACGTTGTTTCTGAATAGTTTGTTATATTGTAAGATTATCTACCTGTAATATAATCCACTAGTCCAATTTTACATATTTATTATTCATTTTCCTAGTTCTGCGCTGTCTGTCTCATTGTTGTCTACGTGTTCTTTTGTTAAATGTTCTTTATGTACAACAGTTTGTCGGTGTCGCACATGTGCACTTTTATGTCAGTACGTAAATTTGTCTAACCGTTCAAATGTTCCATGTAGCACCAGGTTCCGGAGGATGTACCGCCTAACATGTACGTAGCTGACAGGACAATAAAGCTCAACTTCAACTTCAGGGCGAATAACAGTTAAATGAAATAAAACCAAACGATTGTCTGAGTCTATTATTTATGAACGCGGCTTCTGAAACACAGATCATGACTGGGCCAAAAAAAATAAAAAATAGAATAAGTAAATGCATCTGAAGTGAAAACCCCTCAACAGACGAGGACTCATCTCGGAAGAGAGGATGTAGGACCTGACATGACAAACGACCAAACCCTGCTGATTAAGATCTTCAAGATCTGCACTGACCACCTTCCTTCACCACAACCTGATCTATTGTCTACTGAATCACAGCAATCAGCATCTTCAACCATCTTTATCATTTCCCACAATCCTCAGTGGTCTTGTGAAAGTGAAGTGATTGTCATTGTGAAACACAGCAGCGCAGCACACGGTGACACGGTGAAATGTGTCCTCTGTATTTAACCATCACCCTTGGTGAGCAGTGGGCAGCCATGACAGGCGCCCGGGGAGCGGTGTGTGGGGACGGTGCTTTGCTCCGTGGAAAGCTCGGCGGTTTGGGGATTCGAACCGGCAACATTCTGATAGGGCCGCTTCCTTTACCGCTGGGGCCACCACTGCCCCAGCGGCACTAACTTGTGTTGGTCACATATCTCTCTGTTCAAGTTCCTGGCCGTAGAGGGAGCAATGGTGGCCTAGCAGAATCCCGATCTGCCAAGGTGCACCGTCCCCACACACTGATGGTTAAATACAGAGGACACATTTCATTGTGTCACCGTGTGCTGCGCTGCAGTGTTTCACAGTGACAATCACTTCACTTTCAATACTCTAGCGGAGATTGTGTCACATGGCGGCCGGAGTGTAACCTGATTGGCTGACTGCGGAGTTGAGACGGTCGACCGGAATCAAACTGTGTTCACTCACATACTTGGCCAATAAACGCGATTCTGATAATTGGCGTTGAAAAATTTACAATGAAATTAATTAATTACAGCAGGGAAAATATTCCGAAACATTGTTTCAATGCAAATAAAATAAACCAATAAACCAGCGCTTGTCATTCAAAGGCTGATGAAACGTCAGAGAGTTTGACAGGCAGCTGACGAGTTTCCAGTTCCGATCACCTGGAGCCACATTACGAGAGACTCTGCATAATTAATTCATCCCAGGAATAAGTAAAGGTTTAACACAGTCTACTGTAGCGCATATCTACAAGCGTTTCTTGTGTAGAATTATTTCTACATCTCTTATTTATCTCGACACTGCAGCATGCACATAACATTATAAAACATGGACTTCTTAAAGACAAAGTCATTAAAAGAAAAACGCACAAATAATTGATTAATTTCCGTGAAAACGTTCCTCACTTTCCTCACAAACCATTTCGACAGAATTCAGAGCTTTTCTGGCAAACAAACGCGTTTCCTTTGAGAGGATCTCCCTGATTGGCTCCCTTTTAATTATTTAATAAGAGGTGGGGTTTGTTTGTTTGTTTGGTTTTTTTTGGCGCTAATCAGGCCCGATTCGGTTTAATTAAACGCCAATCTGCTCAGCAATCGCCCGACGGCTCAATAAAACGTCACCGGATCAATAAGACGACTTCCTCACCGCCGTCAGGCGCCTCCGCCGCAGCCGCAACGCGCCCCGCCGTCTCCGCGTTAACGAGCCAGCTGCGCTAATTAGCGCTGATTGGCTGATTGGCGCTGATTGGCGCTCATTTAGCGCCGCCGCCCCGCCAGCCAATGGGCGCCGGCGTTCTCCCCTCGCGAGCCAACGTGACATAAACTACTTTTTAACGCAAACCATTTACGCTGCCCTGGGAATTCTGGGTAATGGAGTTTTTCAGGACGGTTATTAATCCTAATTCTAGTTACGACCAGTAACAGCGGGGTCACTGACGCGCCCCACGATTACATATTTTCCCTCTAATGAGAGAATACATTATATTTACAACTCTTCTTTACTCTTCACTTACACAGGCATTACACATTTTACAATGGAATGAATTCGAATGAACGTTTCCTGTGCAAATTCCACAAAGCCCATCATGATGATCTCGACTAGGGTCAGATGCCAGTAGAAATGGCGAAATTCTGTGTCCCGGTTCTGTGTAGATCCGCTTCACCTGTCGCGTCTGTATTGTGTTTAAAATGGTAATACAACGGCAACACAACATTCCCAAAAAAGACAAGATGTTAGCACACACACCTTCACATAAGCATAATTCTACATTCTGACACACACAAGCCAATAAGAAGAGAGCAGCCAGACGTACCCAATCAGGTGTTTTATTGACAACAAAGTGACATATTAGTGACTGTGGGCGGAGCCAAACTCCCCACAAATAAAAGCATGAAAAACTCAGTTTTAAAAATGAGAATGTATATATAAAAAAACAACAGAAAAAAAACAGTCTCAGCACAGTGTCTAACTGTGTGTGTGTGTGTCTCACACATACACAGATCTCTCACGCTCACACACACTCTCTCTCTCTCACACACACACACACACACACACTGTGCTCATTGGCTAAGGATACAAACATTTACATTTATAGAAAACATCACAGAGTCATTAGACCAGTCCTTCAGTTTCATTCTCACTCACACACACACACACACACACACACACACACACACACTTGTGTAAGCAGTAGACACTCTCCAGTGCACAGTGTGAGTGTATTAATCACAAATGAATTTGGACAAATGGGAAATGAATAGAACGTGTGTGCACTTAATACACAAAAAGGTGTGTGTGTGTGTGTGTGTGTGTGTGTGTGCAGTAAACGGACAAATAGGCAGGTCACACCTGTAGTGTGATACATTCTAGTCAGGATGGTGTGTACATGTACACACACACACAATGTAGAAAGGATGTGTTGGTGCATGCGTCTGTGTGACTGTTTAAAGTTACAATCTCCGGTAAATGTTATAAAAACACCCAACTCCTGCAGAAAACATGCCATGCCCCCCCACACATACCCACACACACACACACACACACACGTCTGCACTGAAGTCTGGTTATTCTGCAGTAAATTCATGATATGTCATTTTCTGTGTGTATGTGTGTGTGTGTGTGTTTACAGACAGACTTCACAGAACAGCTAAAATACAAACCCCCCCAACTATGGTGACAAAAGCCCCTTCCATCCACAGCCCTGGATATATTATTACTGATTATTCTCTTATTGATTATTATTAATATTCAGATTATTACTACAGACAGCTAATCGTCTTTGTACAGAGAGGAGGAGTCACTGGAGAACATTTCCACTTCCTGTGTGACGGTCCTCAACAGTCCCAGTCCCAGCCACAGGACAGCTCCAGTGATGCACTTTCACCAGCAGAGGGCGACCTTGTGTGTGTGTGTGTGTGTGTGTGTGTGTGTGAGACTAAAAAGACAGAGAGTGAGAGAGAGAGGGGGAGAGAGAGTGTGTTCCTGTTCTTCTAGCACCAAAGGAATGGAAAGCACCACATAACCTTTGACCCTGAACAGCCACCCTACCCCCTCTTTACACCCCCCTCTCTCTATCTCTCTCTCTCTCTCTCTCTCTCCTCTCCATGTGCTCTACAGAGAATCAATACAACAGAAAATAGACAGAGAGGGTATGTGTGTGTATGTTATGCATAAAACTCCTCCTGTTTGTCGGGTTTGTGGTAGGTGACAGTCGCCTGCTTCGGCTCCTCCAGGGTGTAGCTGCCCTCGTCCTTCTTCTTCATCCGGTACACGAGCAACATGACGAGAAAGACGGCGAACATCGCCCCGACCACGCCCCCAACGATGACCGCTGCACAACACAGAGGGAGAGAGAGCAATTCCGTCAACACACACACACACATCTATGCACAATGCACTTTAGTAGAATCCATAGCCACTACCAATGATGTCTGTGTCTTAGGTTCTCATTGTACATAAATATCTTTGCTTGCATTATATCTTATTTACATTTTAACTAATATTTTTTACTAGCCATACTCCATTAATTTTACTTTTACATGTTACTCTATTTTATTTGTTTCTATAACTACCAACTATGCACAGTCAAAACAGGGCGGTTCAGGATGCGCTTTACTGCGTGTTGTACTGCTATAACTATGCATGCGATGAATAAAAATCTTGTATCTTGAAAAACACGTGTCACTACTGCAACACTACATGTCACTACCCAACCCTACACTGCAAGAATCTCACTAACTACACCGGACAGCCCTGCATTACCGATCAGCAGGAAGTCAGCAAAAACCACGCCCACCAGCCCACCAATCAGCAGCGCTGGAGAGACACACATGCCCATCAGGGAGAGAAAGACATTCAACACACTGACTTAAACTGTGTGTGTGTGTGTCAATCAGTAGCTTTGTACAGAAGCACAGCTCTGTGATTGGCTGAACAGCTAATGGAGGCGGGCCTTTCATGATCTCACCTATCAGAACCTCCTTTCGCTCCAGAATGTTCTTCTGAGGCAGCTGGGCAGCAGAACTTCCCGTGTTCACCGTGTTGCCGATCAGATCTGGCTCCACCCCTCGGTCAGACACCCCCCCGTTTCTGCCCACCTCATTTCCCAGGTGCCCATCTTCCTCTGGTAGTTTGGTGGCCACACCCACTTCATTATCTTCAGAGGTCTGAGGAGAGAGGTGTAAACGAGGCGTGTTTCCGCTTCAGACGTTTTATTTGGAAACGAGACAGTAAAAATAATCGTTACCTGTGTGGTGGGGGTGGGCGTGGGCGTGGTGACCATGGTGCTTGTGCTAGGTCTGGAAGGTGTGGCCAAAGTGGGTGTGGCCCAAGGTTTTCGAGGCCTTGCTGCAGGTGGTGTAGTGGGTGGTGTAGTTTGGGGAGCCTGTGTGATTGGCTGAGCCGTTGTGATGTCATCCGGTGTGGGCGTGTCCTCCTCCATGGGCGTGGTGTCTGTGGTGGTCAGCTGGGGGATTGTGGGATACATCTGCGTTGTGAAGAAGATCTCCTCCTGCTCCTCCTCCAGCTCAGTGGTGCTCAGCTCTTCTGGTGGAGTGGAGGGTGGAGCTGATGTAGGTTGGGCTGCTGTGGGAACACTGCTTGTGGGTGGAGCCCAAGGCACAGTCAAGGCCCCCTCTGTTTCTGTGTCTCCCTCAAGCTCCTCCTCCTGAACCTCCCCCATCTCCCTCTGTCGCTCGCTCTCTTCCTCTCTGTCTTCGGCCTCCTCCTCATCCTTCTCTCGATCTCGCACCCTGCCGCTCTCGGGCGGAGGGCGGCTGCTGGGCTCTGCAGCTGGGGGGGCAGAGGGGGCGGGGCCGGTGGCCTGAGTAGTTGACAGGGGGAGGGGCTCCTCAGTGGTGAAGGCCACAGATGTGCTGGTTGGACCGGAATCCAAATCCGGAACTAAAGGGCAGGAGATGGACAGAGGAAAAAAAAAATCTATAACTAAGTGCATCTAACATGGTTACAGTGTCATAAGATATCATGCATCTGAACACACTCACTCACACACTCACACACACACACACACACACACACACACACTAATGGTTCATTAGAGTGTGTTAATGTCTGTGCCTCCAGGATCTTCAATATACTCCAACATAATCAGGTGAAAACTTTGTTCTGATGGGTTATTAGCCTTTAAGTTCCAAAAAAGCAGCTCCAGCACGATCAACACACTGCTGCACCCAGAGCCGGCATAGGCAGTATAGGCAAATGTCCCCACCCATCCAGGGGGCGCCACAAACGGAGGAAGAAAAAATAAAACTAGTTTGTATTAATGTGTATTAATATAAAAAGAATGAACCAACATGAATTTACCTGCTTAGCAAAGCCTACTAAGCCGCAGTAGTGATAATAATAATGAAACGTACATCTCCCAGGAGGCCACCGCTGCGGTAGCGGTATTGTATCTGTGTAAAATGCAACACAACCACTACTGAAAAAAACAAATTTCCCAAATTGTCTGACACAAATTTGACTGCTTAGCACCAGTTTTTCAATGCCGAGTGTCACTGACAACACCCAACCACAACATTAATAATAAAATGCCACTCTTATTTTGTAGTATTTTATATTTGCAATTAGTTTACTTAAATAAATTAATGTCCGAGACAACGCCATTCAGTTTCTTGTGGGTGTATCTACACTAGCAGTGAAATTTACTGCCACCAAAAACCTGGCCCAGGGCTCCAGATTTGTTAGGGCCGGCCCTGGCTGCATCACACCGGGAGGCAGCATCTCGAGCAAACCGGCATTCACTGAATACCATGTTCTTTAATGTTCTACAAAAAAATAAACTCAGTCCTGGTTACCTGAGAATTGTGAGACACTGCAGCACTGCACACGGTGACACAACGAAACGTGTCCTCTGTATTTAACCGTCACCCTTGGTGAGCAGTGGGCACCATGACAGGCGCCCGGGGAGCAGTGTGTGGGGACGGTGCTTTGCTCAGTGGCAAGTCAGTGGCACCTTGGCGGATCGGGATACGATCCAGCAATCTTGCGATTACGGGGCCGCTTCCTTAACCGCTAGGCCACCACTGCCCCACTGTGAAGGGTAACATCATCCTACCATAGGAAGCAACCAAGTTCTGAGGAGCTTCAGCAGGGTTGGTAATCTGGTCAGAGTCTACATGTCTGTTTTGCATGTTTACATTTGCGGCATTTATCAGACACCCTTATCCAGAGCGACTTACAATCAGTAGTTACAGGGACAGTTCCCCCCTGGAGACACTCAGGGTTAAGTGCTCAGGGACGCGATGGTAGTAAGTGGGATTTTAACCTGGGTCTTCTGGATCATAGGTGAGTGTGTTACCCACTAGGCTACTACCACCCATGTTTAGTACACATGCACATGCACACGCACACACACACACACACACACACACACTCCTACCTAACCTGTGCTGCACACACCGAGATTCCTCCTGATTAAGTTATCTTATTTACAGTAATCAGATTACAGTCTACAGATCAGATGATCTCTCTCTCTCTCTCTCTCTCTCTGACACACACACAACGAGGCTAGCATGTGAGTGTGTGTGCACTTGTTTAAGAAGCAACAGCTGTTGTGTTATATTCTGTGCTTTGGCCCACAAATCACCACCTGGTGTCTGTTTCTCTCTCTCTCTCTCTCTCTCTCTCTCTCACACACACACACACACACACACACACTTACAGCCTGACCCGGAGCCAGAGAACAGGTCCTCGTCATCATAGAACTCATCAGCAGAACCCTCCTCATCTAGCGGTCGAGATACTCGCTGCTGGGCCTGTGGGGGTGGAGTCAGACAGACATGTTAATGACATCATCAGACGTGATCTGCGTCTTTCACAAGATGCAAATGCAAAAACATGTTGTGATGAATACCCAAGTACAGCTCTCACACACACAGCAATGAATAAGTATTTCAGTCAAACTTCTGTTCTGAGATATTCCGGAAAAGAAACGCCATCCATGAAGGAGGAGAACGCTGAGTGGCAGGTGGTTAAAGAACATCAACCCAAGGTCTCCATCAGCAAAATGCTCATAATATTTTATCGTAGTTCTTCATTTGATACTCTCGTAGGGAATCTAACTGGTTGATACACAATATCATTGACATTAATGGTATTTACCAGACGCCCTTATCCTGAGTGACTTACAATCAGAATCAGTGTTACAGGGACAGTCCCCCTGGACACTCAGGGTTAAGTGTCTTGCTCAGAGACATAATGGTAGTAAGTGGGGCTTGAACCTGGGACAGTTTGTTTCTGGTTTATAGAAGACTGTCTTAACCACAAGTCGATTACCACCCATGGCCAATGTTCTGGAAAATATACAGTACTTCAAGAATTAATACTAGAACCAATATTGTTCTCTCAATACAAGTTACCACTCGCAAATGTTAATTTCAAATTCCTCTGTTATAACTGTACATCTCAGCCAGGCAAAGAGAAATACAGGACATTAAAACTGGATGAACAGCCACCACCTCATGCTAAACTCCAAAAAGTCTGAAACTCAGCTACCTGGTCCTAAAGCTGGATGGAATCTACCAGACCTCTCAGTCGATGTTGATGGGACTCATACCAACTTATGTTCAACCACCAAAGACCTGCGAGTCACAATTGTCACAGTAGAATCATATAAGTAGTATTGGATGATGCATAAAAACTGGTACGGGCATTTGCAATGTCAGGAATGTCAGATACCGAAATGCTGTACTTAATGGACGCCCGGCATCATCTCTCAGTAAACTCCAACGAGTTCAAAATGCCGCCGCAAGGATTCTAACCGGAACAAGAAGATTTGAACACACCACACCGATTCTGTCTTCACTGGTTCGACTACCTGTAAAATTTTTATAGACTGTTCCGGAAGCTCCTTCTATAGCAGCAGAGAACATGGAGCAGCCTGCGCTCCACACATGCAGGAGACCCAGTTTTACATCCAGTTGGAAGCAGGAGAGGTTGGGACCCAATAATCATATTGCTACTGTCACATGAAGAATTTGATCAAGTGACTGTGTATGTTAAGACACAACTGAGTAGGAACTTTGTAAGACATCAGTCAGTCCCGGTTCTGAGTATGCGGGTGTTTCTACAGTCCAGCCCTTAATCTTGCTGAGATTTCCCACAATTCCCCTGGGTTAGAATCGCGAGAGGTCAGTATGGTCTCACACAGACACACACACACACAAAGAGCCTTGCATATCTAAGGATATTAAACCTAAATATCACTAACTAACTAAAACCAGAGCCAGGCTATTGCATTCTGGGTAATGTAGGCAGAATGTACCCAAGTTGAGAACGAGGATTTATATGTGCTGTGTAGTGTGTGTGCGTGTGTGTGTGAATAGACTCTTTCTAAGCGCCAGACTCCGCCCTCCTGCCGTTTAACTTTTCTCCCGTTCCTAAGAGACTCCTGAGAGGAGTGCAGTAATGTGCACACACACACACACACACACACACACACTCAGATGGTGGTGGGAGTGTTTCACTGGACAAATCTGTTTGCATGTGTGTGTTATTGCCAAAGAGCATTTGGTAAATCAGCCTAAAATATTTCAGTGGCAGAATAAGTGGATGTATTTCTTTGCAACCCAGTGCAGAGCAGAGGAGGACGGTTCTAGGCTCCTCTCAAGGTCTTCTTCCTTCCTGTTAGAGGGAGTTTTTACTTGCCCCTGTTGCCTCTGGCTTGCTCCCCTGGGGCTACGAGCACTGTTCTATTCATTAGGTGCTTTGTGACAATGTACACTGTCATTTAAATAAAGATTGATTGATTGATTGATTAACACACACATGCATACTCAGACCGTTTCAGTTTTTCATTGAGAATATAGTCAGATTCTTTAGAGATCTTTATGAACACGAACACACACACACACACACACACACACACTGTGTTGAAGCAGTGTATCTGTGTGTGCGTGGGGGGGATTGTTGGTAAAAGCCCACGGGATCTCTGATCTCCAACACCATTAAAACTTTTCCGGGATCTCACGAGCTCCATCCGGCCGATGGGAGGCAGAGGAAAATCACAGTCTCACCCCCTCTCAAACATTTTTCTATTTTTATTACGGCCCGATACGGAGTTCACTTATCATTAATGTATCGGGCGGAATCTTTAACGGACTAATCAAAACCACACCGTTTCACTGGAAACCGAGTCAACCAGCAAGACACATCAGCAACCAGTTACCAGAAGCAGAGGAACTGACTCGAGTCCATTCTGAAAGACCAACATCTCATCTCAACTATTGATGCATCGAGTCACTGAATCATTCATTTCGTGATGCGACACTTTTTTTCCCAATTGTGTGAACCTTTATCTGGAACAGCGCTGGTGCGTTAGGTCCAGGGGGTGGAATCGATTTTCCCTGCTGGTGGAATGAGCTGTCGAGGGCCATCAGAGCAGGAGACTCCATCTCCATCTCCAAAAGCCTCCTGAAGAGCCATTTATTCAGACAGCACCTCTTCGTGAGTTCGTCTTACACTCCTCCGGTTTTAACCATCGATTGTTCCCCAGATTGAATCCAAAGTAACATCATTATATATAATTAATATCAAGTACAGTAATGTAATGTAATGTAATGATTTTTGGTTGCTTGACACTGGCTGGTTGATTCTGTTGCTGGGCAACAACAACTTTCTTGTTTTCTGCTGAGAGCGAACTAGGAAGTGAAAAAATCATCTTGAATTTTTCAAAATCCCAGTCTGACCGTGTGGTGAGGATGAAGAAAGACAATATGAGGGTGGTGAGGAAGAGGGAGGTGAGTAAAAGGGAAGATGAGCAAGAGGGAGATGAAGAAGAGGGAGGTGAGGAAAGGGAGGTGAAGAAGAGGGAGGTGAGGAAGAGGGAGGCTAAATATTCTCTTTAGAGAATATTTAGATGAACTTGTAACCTTCTTCTTGACTGACTTCTGTATAGAAACTAGAACAGAGTGAATAAAAATTCATAGTTGGGGTCCTACTGAACCTGAACTGATCATTTCATCCATGGTAACATGGAAGCACGTTGTAAGTTGCTCTGGATGATGGCGTCTGCCAAATGCCTTAAAGGTAAACGTAAATGTAAGAGGGAGGTAAGTAAAAGGGAAGAGGGGAAGATGAGAAAGAGGGAGCTGAAGAAGAAGAAGATGAGGAAGAGGGCAGTGAGGATGATGAGGACAGCTGCTCCAACAGGATAGTAACATGAGAGCAACGGAGAGGAAAAGTGGGCAGGACAATGGGAAGGTGACGGCCACCGGTTGCCATGGAGACAGAGAGCAGGTATGGAGCAGCATCCCATGGGACAGGAGAGCATGAGCTTTCTGTTCATCACTCTACACACACACACACACACACACAGCAGAACAAACCGTGATGTAAACACAGTAGTAAAAGTGTGCGAAGCCTGTGTGTGTGTGTGTGTGTGTGTGTGTAGTGGAGTCCTGTTGTAAATTTCCCACTTGTGAGATGAATAAAGGATCTTATCTTATCTTCAGCACACAGGGACACGCCCACCTGAGACTGCAGTCCTTCCTGTTCCCTGGACAGGGGATGGTCAGGAAATCCCAGAAATTCACACACTCACACACACACACACACACACACACACATAATCTGATTTTGAGTGAAAACAAAATGCCATACTATTCAGGCCACACCCACTCTTAAGGAACCAGTTACAGCCAATCATGTTCTAATTTCTGTTAACTCATCAACATACCAATAACATAGTAATTAATACAGATTCTCCAGCAGTCTTCAATCTACGAACAAAAATCACCACACACATTCCTCGGTTTGTCATCGAACAAAACGTCAATTCATTAGTTTCGGCTGAGAACAGTCTCTCTCTCTCTCACACACACACACACACACACACACAGAAAGAGTTCTGTATTTAACATGCAACAAAACAGTCTCTCTGTCTCTCTCTTTTTCCCAAACCCACACGCACACACAGGATGTTTGGTCAGTTGGAGAACCTAAATAAAACTCTGGATGGAGAGGAAATTACGTCACTGACCCGATTCCCATCTACTGCACCGTCCGCACGAACCACGTTACGCCGTGCGCGCGTGCACGCGTAATTATCACGCGCAATTATTCCTGCCCTCTGAATTCACGGGCGTGCAATCTGCCTGGCGATGACGTCATCAGACACCCCCGTGCCCCACCCAGACCCCAATCTGGCGACACACACACACACACACACACACACACACACACGGTGGCACGCGCACGACTGGGAAACCCGCAGTAATTACAGCGGAGGGCGATTAACGGTGACGCGCAAATTACGGTGAAACCCGCCCGCGCGAGGGGGGGGAGGGGCCGAGACGGCGGCGTCCCTGACCCACAACGCGCGCTCCGAGACCGCCGCCACCATCATCATCACCACCACCACCACCACCACACACGCCCCGAACGGCCCCGCGTCCGCGGAGGATGCTGAGACCGCAGCGCTCGCGTGCGCGCGCCTCAACAATGGAGCGACAGCGACTCGCGCCCTCACCAGAACCGCGCGCCCCAGCAGCAGCGCGACCGCCGTCCAAGCCGCGAGCCTCATGGTGCACGAGAGTGCGACGCCGCGGTCCTCTTCCTCCTCCTCCTCCTCCTCCTCCTCCTCGCGTCTCGGTGTCCGGCTTCCGCGCGCGCACCACCGCCGCTACATCCGTGTGCGCGCGACCCCCGTCCGCCTAATCCCGGTGGAGAGAGCGCGCGCACGCACGCTCGCACGCACGCACGCACGCACGCGCGGACCGACCGACGCAGCTGCTGTTTACGGGCGGAGGGACGGGAGAGAATCGCAGCCGGCGGGGCGACAAAATCTCCTCCTCCTCCCCCAACACGCAGCCCGCCCGAGAGCGCGGCGGGACGCGGACGCCCCCTGCAGGCCGCCCCGCCCCACACACACGCGTGCTCCATCCTCCAGGTGACACTGCAGCACAGCACACGGCGACGCCGCGAAATGGGTCCTCTGTGTTTAACCACGTGTGGGGACGGTACCTTCGTCAAGGGGACCGCAGTGGCACCGTGGCGGCTCGGGACTCGAACCGGCGACCTTCTGATTACGGGGCCGCTTCTGGTAGTCACGGCAACGATGACACTCCTGGGCCCCTGCACACACCCAGGTCGTGACGTGCCACAATCGAAGGTCACAGGAGCCACGGTGCTGCACTTCTGGACAGGGGCGGCAGTCGCTTAGTAACCAGACGGGGAGTCCCGGGTTCAAATCCCACTTACTACCATCGTGTCCCTGAGCAAGACACTTAACCCTGCTTGTCTCCAGGGGGGGGACTGTCCCTGTCACTACTGATTGTAATTCGCTCTGGATCAGGGCGTCTGGTAAATGCCGTAAATGTAGCGAACAGTGACACCAAAGAAGAGTTGGGCCACGCCCCTGCAGTCAGTGTGTTTGTATCAGTGAACCGGCGTGTGTGTGTGTGTGTGTGTGTGTGCGTTGGTGTGTATTTTTGAAAAAAAGACCAAAGGCAGCTTTGAAATTTTAACAGATTTTTTTTCCCCCCAATTTCTTTCAAAATAAAGTTCACACGTCGTTTGGAGACGATCTACAACAGGAGATACAAAACTGCCAGGCTCTCTCTACACGTACACGTACACACACACACACACACACCCACACACGTCTATACACAGCTGTGTGTGTGTGTGTGTGCAGCAAAAATCAGAGCGTAGGAAATTTACACAAGGCGTTTAATGTACACAGCAGCGAGCGAGCGACTCACTTCATCAGACAAAAGAACCGAAATCTGTACACACCCGCCGCCGAGGACACACACACACACGCATGCAGCCCCAGCGGCGGGGGAACTATAAAAGAGGTTAAAAAGAGGTGGAGAGGATTATGGGTAACTGTGCACAGCTGGTGCAAAAGAAAAAAAAAAAAAAAAAAGCTCATATTACAATTTACAAAAAGGAACAAAAGAAATTTGTACAATATACAATGGAGGCGTCGCACAAAGAAGCGGAGCGAAGAGCCGATCGATCAGGCAGCAGAAAATCTGTGATCAACATTTACAGGGACTTACAGGAGGTTTACAAATATACAATTATACAGCAGAGTCACTAGCAGGTACAGTATAGATACAGCAGAACATCCAAACCAGGAACTACAAATCGTGTCTGGGTGTGTGTGTGTACAGCATGTTTTAAATCTATTTATAGTGTATATGTATATATATATACGTAGGTCACACAAGAACCACTACAGACACGTAGAGAAGCTACCAGGACGTCCTCCCATGCTGAAGGTCACGCCTCATGTTGGTGAGGAGAAAGTTGTGTGTGTGTGTGTGTGCTGGCTGGGTATGTGTGTTTAAGTGTAAATACACACACTGGGCTTAATAAGGGAAAAAAAAAAAAAAAAAGAAAAAACACAAACCCTACATACACACAGACACACACACACACACACACACACACACACGTGTGTGTGTGTGAGTTATATGATTCCGTTGGACGAGGTGCACAGCGGCCCCAGGTCCACTCCATTCTTCATGTAATATTTCTCCAGCTTGGCCAGAATGTGCTTCCCGTATGTGTACTTCCTCAAGGTGGCGATGTGGGGGCGGATCTGCAAAACACACACACACACACACACACACACACACACACACTGAACATTACCACGGAGGGAAGAATTTCTTTTAGAATTTGATTCTGAGTAACAGCGTCGGACGGGAAATCCAGCGAGACTCGGACAAGTAACAGGGTTCCCGCTCTAAAACCTCTTCCGTGACTTTCCCTGACCAAAAAGCAGGAGAAGGGCATTTAACGCTGCTCTAGGCTTCAAAGCTGCATTTACGTCGCTGTTGTTGAATATCTGCAGCATGGCGTGTTGAACGGAACAAACCAAAACCTCGACTCCATCTCCGACATCCTCGACGCGCAGCTTTTATTTCATCCCTTCGGGTCCTTAAATTAGTCGTTTTCAAGCCAAAAATCTTGAAAATGACCCTCGTGTAAGGACATACGGCGGCAAAGATTTTGCGCCCTAAAACGCGTCAGGTTCTGGCTACTGCGCCATATGCTGTCAAAATCCGGTGATAATTCCCTGACTTGGTACCCCAACGCCCTGACCCGTGGGAACCCGGAGTAAAATCGTTGTTGAATAGGAAACGCCGCAATGCTGGCGTCCCCCCCCCCCCCACACACACACACACACACACCACACACACAGACACACACCATGTACCTTGTGCATGACGATTTTCCTCTGCGTGGGCTCCGCCACGTCGATCATCTTCTGGACTACGTAGTTGGCGTACTGGTCCTTCATCATGGTGTAGAGGGCGCTGTGGTTCCCGTCGGCCATGCTGCACACCTCGTCTATCAGCACCGCCCGCTCGGCACGCTGGGAGTGAGTCACACACTTCTCCACCACGTTACTGGGTGATGCACACACACACACACAATCACATACTCAGTTTAGTTCGGTGGTGGCCTGTCTGTGTGTGTGTGTGTGCGTGTTTTGGTGAATGTGTGCGGGTTACCTGGCAAATTTATGTTGACTGAGTCCCAGCACGTTTCCTCGAATCTCTGCCACAATTTTACTCTTGTCCTCAGCACGGCCATGTTCCAGGACGTGCTGGATGACGTAGTTCCCATACTGATCCTGACGGGGACAACGAGACCGCGCGCGTGCGTGTTTGAACCGACTGATCTCTGTGGGCGGGGCTTATGGAACAGTTTAAGCACAAATGTTCAAATGGAAATTGGCAATGCAAAAATTCAATGTGCAAAGTGCTGATGTAACCCTTAATTAAAAAATAATTGAATAACAATTTACCGATTTGCATTCCGTTTTGCCATGGGTTTTCTGCTCATTTATTCAAATGGCACTTCGATGTGCAAAGTTCTGACGCAATCCTTAATTAATTTAAAATAAATAGAACAAAACATGGCAAGGCGGGCCCTCACTAACAACGTCGCTTGGTCTCACTCGGTTGAATGTATTCTAGCGAGGCACCGATCAGCGAAGCGGAAGTGGCGTTGTTCGCGAGGGCCCGCCTTGACGAGCGGCCTGACAGTTTGCAAAACGATTCGAACATTTGTGCTTAAAATCTTCCCTTCCGTGCAAAAGCGGAAAATCAGCAGAAAAAAGGCGAGTGCAGTGCGTCGTACCTGCACCAGCTGCTCGGTGTGTGTGTGCAACTCCTCCAGGATGGGCAGAGTCTGCTCCGGGAGACAGTGCTCCAGGATCCGCTGAATCACTCGACATCCATATGGGTGTGTGGAGAGAGCAAAGACCTACACACAAACACACACACACACGATAACTCAGTTAAAAGGTCCCTGATCCTGAAAATGTCACTTTGTGACGAGTTCCCCCAGCCTGTCTATGGTCCGGCAGTGGATAGAAATGGCGATTGGTGTAAAGAGTGCTTTTTGTCTGGAGCAGCTCAGACGGTTGGATCTGGAATTTGTCCCCTTATGGTGTCAAAAGAAGAAAGGTTACCTCCCGTTTTCATGCTTTTTCCCCACCCCTACCATGTTGCTTGGTGATTGTATGTGGAAAATTAGCACAAATAATTATTTTATTTTATTTATTTTTTTTAGTTCAGTCACGCGAGATTCTGAAGTCTCAGTTGGTTAATTTTATTTTTCGGGAAAAACGGCGACACGACTTCCTGTCTGTGCCAAACATTGTGGTTGGTGAAAGGTGTCGACGTAATTTCTGTGACTTCTATAGGCCGTTCTCCTCCTCGTCCCGCCTCTCTCCTCCTTATTAGCATTTAAAGCTACAGACACCCCGAAACGGCGCGTTCCTGGTGAATCTCATTGTGGGACTGGATCACAGTGGCTGTAATTCTGCACCAAGGCGGAATTTTGGAAAGAGACGTCAGATGCAGTATTAGGGGACCAATTAGGGGACCGACATAAAAGGAAAATAAAACTATTTCATAATAGGGGACCTTTAAGACGGTAAATTACATGTTTCATCAGATTGGATTAGATTAGAGAAGTTAGTTGGCACGTCTGCTTGTTTTACCATAAAGGTGCATCTGGAAAAAGAGGACTTGCTTATGGAGCCCCGAAACTCTGGAAAAATCTTCCAACCTTCCATTTGACAGTCAAGCCGTCAGTTGACTGACACCCCCATTCACACCATCAGCAAAGCTGCAAAGGTTAATGGCGCCAGAAATAAACGATCTTCACCATCTACGGCAAATTTCATCCTGAGGGCATCCTGCCACTGACTGGACCTACCATTGCTTTCTCTGGGCCCTCCTGTTCATCTGGCTTCAAGGTTGAGGCTCAACTCAAAACCGGTCATCTCCTGCTACGTGCTTGGACCGCTGACATCTCCCAGTGGATCAGCTACCCTGGACTACACACAACCTACATGCATCTACTCCCGGCTTACTGGGAATTAGCCACGCTGGGACCGCCACATGAAGTTCACGCCGCTCTAGAGGAGCATGGGTTCTCCTCTCCACGTCTCGCTTCCTCTCAGTGTTCCCTCCTATTTTGGCTCAGGGGCTCTTTCCTTTTGGCTGCTGTTCTTTTTACTCCGAGTCGCTGTTCTACTGCGCTGCACTTTGTTTTTTCGATTAACCTCGTAAAAAGGGATTAGCAGGTTAGCAGGAACTGTTTTAAACTCAGAACTTCTTAATAAAAAGTAAACTCCACTCTGTCAACACACACACAGACATACAGGCCTGTGTGTAAAATGCGGAGACATTTCTGGTGACAGACCTGTCCTTTGAAGGCGTCAATGATGAACTGGAGGGCGTGTGGAGGAACACACTCTATACACTTCTGCACCACGTGGTTCCCATTCTGGTCCTTCACACACTTCAGCACATGGCCATCCAGTTCACGCACCATGTCGCTCTACACAAACACACAAGAGGAAAGTCAGACACACAAAAAACGGCAAAGCAGAGAAAAGCTTCCACAATCAAAACACAAAAACATCTTTGTGTGTGTGTGTGCGCTGTGTGTTACTTACAATGACCTGCTGTTCAGATGGAATGAACTCCAGCGCTTTCTGAATGACCCGACAACCGTACATCTGCAACGCCAACGAGAGGACATGGCCTCGGATTCTCTCGGCCAGCGCCAGCTTCTGCTCCAGGCTGCCAAACTACACACACACACACACACACACAATACTTAATAAGAGAGAAAAGGCCTGGATCAAGTTAAACAGGCCTATAACACACACACACACATACCTCAAAGAACTTCTGGATCACATAGTTCCCAAACACGTCCACCATCAGCTGATAAGCTGCCTGTAGGATCTCACTGAAGACCAACTGACGTTCAGACGGACTTGCCCTCTCCAGCTTCAGCTGGATAAACCTGCACACACACACACACACAATTAACACAACCCGCAATACATGTACGCATACACACACACACACACACACACACACACACACACAGTATACCTGGAGCCATGCTGGTCCTGGGAGAACTCCATGATATGTCCTGCAATCTCGCGCAGCTGCAGGTTGGGATAACGATTGTTCCGGAAGTCCTCCAGCAGGCGGCTGCGGCCAGACGGCATCACGTCTGACATCCCGTAGCGTAGCCGCGAGGACGGGAAGAGCTGGCTGCTGGGACTGAAGAGGGAGGAGCCTGATGACGTGCTGCGGTATTTAGCCTCCGCCCCAGGGGCGGCGGAGATGAACCGGCCACTGCCATTGGTCAGGCCACCTGGAGGGGACGGGCGACACAGAGAGAAGTGAAAAACAGAGAGAGGAGCTGAAAACAAGCCCCACCCACCCACACACCCACCCACAAACACTTACCAAGGTTTAAACTGGAAGAGGAGCCATGGGTCGAGAGTGAAGGAGGTGGGGTCAAAGAATGCGAGTGTCCAACAGGACCAGGAGACGGGCTGAATCCCAGCCCATTATAGAATCCACCATGGCCAATTGGAGTCAAGCTACTAGGGGTGCGCTTGTACAGCTCCGAGCTCCCGGTCAGAGAATCACGTCGAGAACCACTTCCTGTGCTGGAGTTAGCTACTGTGCCCAAACACACACACACACACACACACACACACACAAAACAAAAAAGGGACAGTCTTGCTCAAGTGAATGTGTTACAGACTAAGCTACTATCAACCTATATAAGATTACATTAATAGTGAACACACACACACACAGACCTACCCGCAGTACCAAAGCCACCCAACGATGCGCCTAGCGTGCCACCCAGTGATGAGGAGCCATTGGCACTGAAGCCCAAGGAGGAGGAGCCTGGTTGGGTGGGTCCTTGAGAGAAAAGGGATGAGCTCTGGGAGGAGGAGCTTATCGAACCGCTACCATAGAAGGAGCTCCCACTTAAAGCCCCGCCTCCTTGCTGCCCCGCAGCTTGCTGTGAATTTAGAGCACGGAAAGCTCCACTGGCTCCGCCTCCTAATCCAGCACCACCCCCTCCAGCTGATGCTGCTGCTGCAGCTACTAAAGGGACAAAGGGGAAGGGACATTTATATAATTCTCTTTAATGGGGAAAATGGCAGGGGGGGAGTGACGGAGTGAGACAGATCAGTACCTGCAGTAGGACTGATGATTACAGAAGCTGGAGCCATGAGTCGCACCGGACCACTCCGGCCCCCTGCATTGACCAATAGCGCCCCTGTTTGGTCATAATATGCAGCCGGAGCTAGAACGGGGTAACCTGGAAACCACAAAAAACAACAATGTACACAAACACACATACACAGTTCTATTCAATTAAGATTCACACTCCAGCTAATGGAGTGATAGACGTGTTTCTTAGCTAGTGAGTGTGATGAGGTAGAGACTGATGAAAGCATTTAGTGTAGTGAGACTAGGACTGAAGGCGCACTTGTGCAGGTAAAGAATGTCAAAGCAAGATTGGGAGCAAAGAAGCATGTTAGGATGGCAAAGAAGGACGTAGCGAGATCGACAGCGATTGAGCGTAGTTAAGATGGTAAAGAAGGACGTAGCGAGATCGGGAGGGATGGAGCGTAGCTAAAATGGTAATAATAATAAAGTGAAGTGATTGTCACATGTGATACACAGCAGTAGCACATGGTGCACACAGTGAAATTTGTCCTCTCTGCATTTAACCCATCACCCTGAGTGAGCAGTGGGCAGCCATGACAGGCGCCCGGGGAGCAGTGTGTGGGGACGATGCTTTGCTCAGTGGCACCTTGGCGGATCGGAATTTGAACCGGTGACCTCCTGATTACGGGGCCGCTTCCTTAACCGCTAGGCCACCACTGCCCCAGTGAGAATGACGTATTGAGATCGAGAGTGATTGAGCGTAGTTAAGATGGTAAAGAAGGATGTAGCGAGATCGGGAGGGATGGAGCGTAGCTAAAATGGAAAAGAATGACGTAGTGAGATCAGGAGGGATGGAGCGTAGCTAAAATGGTAGACGGACACAGTGTGATGGAAGTGATTAGAAAGAATTGTGTGATACAGGATCGAAAGGAATGTACACACCAGGTACTCCTGCCGCCAAACCTTGTCCAAATGCTAGGGCGGAATTGACGGCTGCTGCAGCGACAAGCTGGTCAGTCTGCTGCCCCTGCTGTCCCTGGCTGGGGGTCAGAGGTCGCTGTGTGCCACCAGTTCGCATCACCTGTGGCGGAAGGGTCATGGGATAAAGAAGTCTGCCGGGCGGCGGCGGAGCAGCAAGCGCGGCGGCAGCGCATCTTCACCTGCTGCTGGTTCTGTGGTGTCTGTCCTGCTGCTTGCTGATTGGCTGAGTTGGAGGGCGCGGCAGGTTGCTGCTGGAAGAGGTTGGCGGGATACACCCCCCACGGAACACCATAATACTGTGGCGGCATCACAGCTGGCCCTGCACAATAACAAAACAATCATCAAGTTAGTCTGGAGCAGTGTGTGTGTGTGTGTGTGTGTGTGTCTGCATGGTTGTGCCTTTCTTACCCAAGGTAGCTGCAGCAGCAAGTCCTGCAGTGTATGGATCAGTTCCCGGAGGAGCAGCGCTGATGATGTAGGGGTTCGGCACGAACGCAGCGGGGGCTAAACCTGATACACACAAAGCCACCGTCAGGAACGACACACAAAAAGAGGCGGCGTGGGAAAGAGCGTCAGGGGGACAGACCCACCGATGTGCGGCTGCAGCGCCGCGTACTGCTGCTGCTGGGCTGTGGTGAGCTGCTGGACAGTTAAAGCGCTGGGCCTCTGGAAGAGCTGAGGACGGCGTCACAAAACGGAAATCAGGAAAAGTCGCGCACACACAACGTACGGACCATGGGAAATACGGCACCTGGCGGGGAAATACGGTACCTGCGGTTGGGAGTTGTAGTCAAAAAGGCCGACGGTCGGTGGGGCGGAGTCCAGCGACAGCTGACCGCTGGCATAGTCGAACTGTAGTGCATCCATAGATACGGACTCCATGGGGTCGAGGGTCACGCTCTGAGGTTCAGCACTGGCAAACTCCTCCCCAATCTTAGGCCCGGCCACACCTGTCAGATCCGCACCACCCATCTCCACCTCAGAGCCAGCGGGGGGGCAGTTCACAGAGCGACTGGGAGCAGAGAGGCAATATTCTGAGCAACTAAATGTCCCAGGCCACGAATGTTTAGTGTCCCCTAATACTGCATCTGAATTACAACCACAGTCCCGCAGAAGGTTGCCGGTTCGAATCCCGAACCGCCAAGGTGCCATTTGCAATCGCCTGTCATGGCTGCCCACTGCTCACCAAGGGTGATGGCTAAATACAGAGGACACATTTCACTGTGTGCGGTGCTGTGTATAGCAATTACGCCCCATTTAGATGTCTGTAGCTTCAAATGCTAATGAGGAGGAAAAAATTGAATTTGAGGGGGCATTTGCGTTCATTCCGAAAAATATAACTAACCCACCAGTTCTTCACAGTCACGGAATTAAAAAAATAATAATACATTTTTACATCCAATTATCAAGGAGTGGGAAATTCTCTTGGCAGAAAAAGCATGAGAAACGGGAGGTAACCTTTCCCTTTATGACGTCATAAGGGGACAAATTCCAGCAGAACGACCAAAGCACTCTTTACACCTATCGCCATTTCTAGCCACTGCAGGACCATGGACAGGCCGGGGGACTCGTATTCATGTTAAATAACCTCACAGAGTGAAATTTTCATGTCATGTCACAGAACGCCTGCTGCCAGCGTACGTCCCCTCCTTACCTGAACTCTTTCACGTCTACATCTAATCCGTTCTGACTGGTCAGTCCGTTGGGGTTGTCCAACACATCAGGCTCCACCTCTGAGAGGTCCTTCCTGTCCGAGTCATAGCCAACTTTAGGCTTTGGCTCCACCCTTTTCTCTGGGTCATCAGGTTCGCCATCCCGTTGACCCTTCACATTGAACACAAACACAACTTTCAACTTTCACTTTTGAAACCTGGCAGCCATCAAGATTTTACATTTGCACCATTTTATCAGACGCCCTTATCCAGAGCAAAACACAATCAGTAGTTACAGGGACAGTCCCCCCTCTGGAGACACTCAGGGTTAAGGGTCTTGTTCAGGGTCACAATGGTAGTAAGCAGGGATGCACCGATACCACTTTTTTGGAGAACGAGCACTTGCCTATCAGTACTTACTAAAAACATGATTTAAATTTACAGGTAACAGCTTTAGTCATATAATCTAACAAAAATTGACTAGTTTGGAATTAAGAACATTTATTTAAAATGAAGAGCAAGTTGTAGACTTCACGTCTGGAGCATTTCCTCGAACACATGCGTTATACCCCGCACAGGAGGCTTGCAGTAGGCTGTGGAGTCGTGTAGTTTAGGCAGCTCCGTCAGGTAGTCGGTCATGTAGCGGCAGCTTGGGACATCATATCTGGGCTCCACGACAAGGAGGAGACGCAGGAACCCCACATTTTCCACCTCCGAGAGGGGGCCGTCTTCATTCACTTTGAGCTGGGGGCGGGGCCTGGGTCGGGGGGCGCTCAAACAGACATTTCTCAGAACGTGGTATCGGTCCCCGGTATTGGGAGACTTTAGAAAATGTGGTATCGGTGCATCCCTAGTAGTAAGAGGGGTTCGAACCTGGGACTGTTGTGTGTTATCCACTAGGCTACCATCACACCCCTTATAATAAAAGACAAAGTGTTTCTTACGAAGGCGCTTTTGCGTAGACACGACTCCAGCTTCTCTGCAGGGGAGGAGCTCAGGACGTACTCCACCATGGAAACGCCCAATCCCCCACTCTCACTCCGCGGGGACAACACTGACCCCGCCTCGCCAACAGCGTGGAAACCCTGACCAGGGCGCCGCTGAACCATGATTGGCTGAGACACAGCGTGGTCTGGAATTGAGGGGAAAAGAAAAATCCAATGAAATATATCAAATTGTGATCAGCCAATCAGAGCGGAGGCACCACACACACACCGGATGTGCCCCACGCACTGTCTCTCCATTGGTCAAGGAAGATCCCTTTCGGCCCCTCCTTCCCCTCCTCAGCCTCCCAGAACTTCTTTCCTGTTAGAAGCTGCTGTAGGGTGAGAGGTCAAAGATCAGACACACAAAACATTGTCAAAACATCTCTCACACACACACACACACACACACATCACTCACCTCGCCCATGGCCCGGCCCTCCAACGCAAGCGCCTGGAAGTCATGGTTCAGTTCATCCATCGACCGCACCTGAACAAAAGCAGTAAACAGCCAATCACCAACCAGCTCTCCTGGACGGGTGTGGCCTCACGGGTCTCCACACCCTGCGG
The DNA here is from genome assembly GCF_900700375.1 of Denticeps clupeoides. Lineage (NCBI taxonomy): Eukaryota > Metazoa > Chordata > Actinopteri > Clupeiformes > Denticipitidae > Denticeps > Denticeps clupeoides. Next base: position 3,742,859 of record NC_041715.1, read on the forward strand.
AGTTCTGGGATTTGGAATCAGTGGTCACCCAAGCAGAGGTCAGTGCTCATGGGGGAAAAAAAAAAAAAAAAGACCAAACAAGTGGAGCAGAGCTGACTTTCGAGCCACATCTTATGATGGGCGTGGCCAAACGCACTGATAAGCTCATTTCCCCACGGCCGAGTCACATGACAGCGGTCTTTTCCAGAACTCCATGGAACTGAGGTTCGGATTAACCCAAAGCCCCGTAAACGGAAGCAGGTGCATGCGCGTATAGACGCCCCGCCCCAGCACACACCTGGTTATCAGCGTGGATGCTGTCGCCCGTCGGCCAGCGCTGCTTCCCCGTGTTGTAACCCAGCTGGTCGCCGTGCTGCCGCTGGAAGAAGTAGTCCACCATGGCATCGTCCTGAGATCGCCCCGCCCCCTGGGCAGGAGGCGGGGCCTGAGGAGCGGGGCCAGTGGCGCTCAGCACCACAGGCATCCTGGGTAACAAGCTGTTCGGGGTCGGCGGGGTCGTGCGGTGCGGGCTGAAGGGGTCCCAGACGAACGTTTTCCTCTTCAACACGCACACCGCGCTCATACCACCACCTGCACACAAACAGAAACGGGGCGCCTGAGAGTCGGGGTCACCGCGGACACGCCCACAAGACACGCCGAAAAGCAGCCCGGAAGAGAAAAAGTTTCTCTCGTGACACGCGGGACACGTCCGGCAGCCCCGTGGAACCCGGAAGCCGGACGCCTAACACACCTCCCGGAAGTGTCCGCCAACGTCCACGCTCACGCGCTACCGATTTTTGTTTACCGACCGACGCGCACGCGGCTACGCGGGGAGCGGGAGACCGGGAGGTCCGCGGCGTTTTTCGCCGCTTCTGCGCCGGTCCCGCCGGGCCGGGCCGCGCTCCACAGGTTCCCCTGCCGCTCGCGCGAACAAAAGGCCCGGGCGCGGGGAGGCGGGGGCGCGCGGGGTCGGTGAACGGGTGGCGCGCGCGCGCGCGCTCTCAGGGCCCCGTCGGGCGCGGGTCCCGCGGCGGGACCGGGAGCGGCGGGGCCGCCGCGCGGCGGTACTTACGGGCGGAGGCTGCGGATGGGGGACGGATGTGCGCGCCGCGTCTCTCCGCGTCCCTTCACTCCCGCAACATGGCGGCCTCGAGCGCGCGCGCGCGAGCCCCGGCGCACTGCATGCTGGGTACGGCCGGCGGGGGCGCGCGCGAACGCTCGGATCCTGCGAGTCGGTTCACTCGGTAGGATGATCCGGGCGAGTCCGCCGAGGAAGTGAAGTGCCTTGTGATGAGAATGAATCACTTTCAAATGACACCTGCTCGTTCGAGCGATTCGGAGTCGGCTGTGGAGGAAGATAACCGTCGGATTCAGACGGTGCAAAGACGCTGCAAATTATGAAACTTTTTATCGTAGTAATTGATGTTTTAATGATTATAAAATCTAATTTAGATATGGTGTGGTTAGGACTCAAATGATTCGGTTCAATGGAGACCTCAGATTCGTGACTCATGAGTTATTTAATAGATCCGGGTGAGTCATGAATCACACAGCTTCACGCACACCACTCTGACCCTTTGATGTTTTACCAAGTATCAGGTGTAGATTTGTGTGTAGATTTAATGGGGCTAGGCCACCACTGCCCCATTAAATCTGGTTTTATATGTGAATCGATATTGAAAGAATCGAGTCAATTTGGACAAGGTGAATTAGAATTGAATTCTGATTCACTTGCTTGAATCAGCTCCTTTACTGGCAGCATAATGTCTCTGAGATAAAAAACAGTTTCCAAATTTTGTATGTGTGCCCGTATTTACGTGTGTGTGGGTGCGTAGCAAACTTGTAACTGAACGGACGTGGGTTTGAATTCTGAGGTCCCCTTGATCAAGGTACCCACACACTGCTCCGCAGTCGCCTTTCATGGCTGCCCACTGCTCACTAAGTCAAATGGGTTAAATACAGAGGACACATTTCGTTGTGTACTGTGCTTCAGTGTTCCACCTTCGTTACATTTACAGTACATGGTAGAGTGTGGGGTTTGAACCTGTGACTTTGTGATCGTCTGGTTCATAGGCAGGTTACTAGGCTACTAACACCATGCAAATAAGATCAAATAAGCAATTGTAGAATCATCTAGAAACAATTTATTTCGTTTCCAACATCTGGACTACAGCGTTAGAACATCCCATCATCCCCAACACACAAAGCACACACACACACACATGCACACAGACATTCTTAACTAAACCAGCTAAGGAATTTATACAGCATTAGTTTTGGACACACACACATTCTCTCTCTCTCTCTCCTCCTTGGTAACCAGGGGATGTTCTTCTTCTTGTGTCCTCAGGACTTCACCCCGCCCTGAAAAACAGGAGGACAACAGGAGGAGGTTTAATTTTTTAATTTAAACAGAAAGGGTCAAGGGTCAGGTATGGACCTGAGAAGATCATGGTCCAGAACAGCTGTATTCCACAATGCACCATCACCATCCGTCCATTTCCTTCCTACAAAACTTTGTTCTGTTGTGTCACCATGTGCTGTGCTGCAGTGTTTCACAATGACAATCACTTCACTTTCACTAAATAAACTAATTGTGTAAGATTCACTTTACACTTCATAAAATTAATTTATCATGTGTGCCAATACAAGTTCAAGATCTTTAAAATTACATGACAATTGAATTTTAAAATGCAAGAACTAAATTAGAACGTTTCTGAACATGTTAGGATGTCCATTGTTCCCCTAAATTAATTTCACACATTGCTCAGAGGCACCTTGACGGCTCGAGATTGGAACCTGCGACCTTCTGATTACGGGGCCGCTTCCTTAACCGCTAGGCCACCACTGCCCCATTAAATCTGGTTTTATATGTGAATCGATATTGAATGAATCGAGTCAATTTGGACAAGGTGAATTAGAATTGAATTCTGATTCACTTGCTTGAATCAGCTCCTTTACTGGCAGCATAATGTCTCTAAGAAAAGAAGAATTAATACAAAACTACATTCTGTTTTCATTAATCCTTATTGGTTATAATAATGTAATAAAAAAAACATCCAATGAAATTGTTGCATCAGCATGAACTTCAATAACCATATGCCCGTCTTTCATTCCAGCTGACTGTCTTCTGGGCACTCATTGGGGTTAGATGGGTTGAAAGGTCAAAGGGCAGGGCTTCTTACGTGTATAGTGGCTGAAGTTGTAGATGTGAGCTCTTCTGTGGTGGCTGATAGCCGTACGAGTCAAACCCACTGATGAAATCAACTGTGACACAAAGGAGGAGGAGTCAAAGAGAAGGCGGAGTCACAGACAGCAAAGCCCAGTCATCATAAATGACAATCTGCCAATCACTGTAGACTTACAGCTGTCCTGATCGTCCAGGAAAACTTTACTGACATAACAGGCATACACAAATCCAAAGAGCTGAGGGAAACACACATCACATTAGTGCTGGTCACTGTGACTGTACGTGTGTGTGTGTGTGTGTGTGTGTGTGTGTGTGTGTGTGTGTGTGTGTGCGCATGCTTACCGCCAAAAACACTTGCAGTGCAGAGCTGACCACCTCTATGTACTGGTAGTCCAACACACAGCCACTGACGGTGATAACATGATGATCCTGAGGAGCCAATGAGGAGTCAGGGATGGCTGTAACCAGGCAACCAGGGCCGTGCTCCATCCACCATGAGCGGTGCAGAGAAGTGTTAAAGGTCATCAGGAAGTCCCTGTCCTGCAAACACACACACACACACGTTTCACATCGCTGCATATTTACAGGTTCATTCTCAGTAAAACCACTTTCACACTACCAGTCATAAGTCTGGACACCCCTACTCATTTACAGGTCTTGCAAATCAGCAAATCAACGCAATTTATTTGCGTTTTGCACTTTTGTCCAATCACCGTAACATTCTTGCAATTTTGACCTATCACAGCATTTCCTACATTTTGCGTCACTCAAATGTAATCAGTTGTACTTCTGTGTTACCGAACATGCAGACATGTGCGACAGGGCAGCGGTGGTCTAGCGATTAAGGAAGCGGACCTGCAATCGGATGGTTGCCGGTTCGAATCCCGAACCGCCAAGGTGCCACTGAGGTGCCACTGAGCAAAGCACCGTCCCCACACACTGCTCCCCGGGTGCCTGTCATGGTGCCCACTGCTCACCAAGGGTGACGGTTAAACACAGAGGACACGTTTCACTGTGTCACCGTGTGCTGTGTGCTCAGTGGGTGCTCATAAAAGGACGTTTCCGAATGTTCTGCACCAAAGTCGGGGTAAACTATTGTTGCGTGTCCCTTTTCCTTATAATGAATGCTGTGGCTAGGCCGATATTCACATGGCGTGGAAAAGGAACACGACAGGAATGCTGTTCAACTTTGCCTTTACTGGCAAATCGCATGGTGCAGAACACGGACGGTCTAGTGCCAACACATGAACTCAAGTTCGGTGTCAGGGCCGGCAACTCAACATCATCACAAAAACAAAAAAAAACCTCACAGCCGCTTCTCAGGAATTGTTTATATTAGACGACCACTGTGTGCCAATTGGCTGATGCCAACTTCACTCGCACTTCACGCTACACAAGTTTTGCACCGCATGCAACTTTGTGAACAAACGTAGTAAACTGAGAAACATTTTCCTACTGCAAAGTGCTCACAGATAGTTGCAGACACGCACGGCCAGCCGAGGAAAAATCACCCTGACTGAGTTTCACAGCAACCTTCTCCCGGAAAAAAAAAAACAACAAAAAAAACACCTCAACTTTTGTTGCAACTTTTCACTGACGTTGCCGCAAATTAAGGCATTTTAGTTTGCAACAGTCACAAAAAAAATTCGCAAAATCCTGGACTGACTGATAGAGTAGTCATGAAGGTTAAAGATGCCTGAAAAAGCAGAAATATTGGACAGATTCATCACACACACACTTCTACATTCTACATACACACACACACTTTATATATATATATATATATATATATATATGTGTGTGTGTGTGTGTGTGTGTGTGTGTGTGTGTGTGTGTGTATGTATATGTATGTATGTATATGTGAGTGCCAAACATTTGACTGGGACTGTATACACACACACACACTGACCTGTGACAGTCGTCCCACCTTCAGATAGAAACAGATGATGAAGGAGTTCCAGCCGACCCACAGTATCAACCATGCTGCGTACTGAGAGACAGAGGGGGGAGGGGACATTTCTGTTCTATCCACAAACCAACAATCAGAGAAATGCGTTAAAATGCAAATATGAGTCTATGTTCTAAAGCTTACGGTGTACAGGCTATAGACTACAGTAGTGTTGCTGTTGTCAACAAACCTTTATGACGTGACGCAATATAAATGCTGGTCATGTGACAATAACTATAATGAAATATATAATATTGTTGACTAATGAAAACAATACTAAATGTGGTTTACAAAACAAAAACTATACTTAAATGTATTCACTTGCATAGACAGAGTGACATTTGGACACACTTTCACTACATAGAAATGGAACAGAAAATGGAATGTGTTGTGGAAAAAAATGGGGAGAATCTACAGTCTGTGTTCTAAAGCCTGTGTTCTACAGGCTGAAGTCTACATCCCTACAGTCTATGTCCTAAAGCCTGTGTTATACAGGCTATAGTCTACATTCTGTGTTCTAAATTCTGTGTTATACAGGCTATAGTCTACATCCTACAGTCTGTGTTCTAAAGCCTGTGTTATACAGGCTATAGTCTACATCCTACAGTCTGTGTTCTAAATTCTGTGTTATACAGGCTATAGTCTACATCCTACAGTCTGTGTCCTAAAGCCTGTGTTATACAGGCTATAGTCTACATCCTACAGTCTGTGTTCTAAATTCTGTGTTATACAGGCTATAGTCTACATCCTACAGTCTGTGTTCTAAAGCCTGTGTTATACAGGCTATAGTCTACATCCTACAGTCTGTGTTCTAAATTCTGTGTTCTACAGGCTGAAGTCTACATCCCTACAGTCTATGTCCTAAAGCCTGTGTTATACAGGCTATAGTCTACATCCTACAGTCTGTGTTCTAAATTCTGTGTTATACAGGCTATAGTCTACAGTCTGTGTTCTAAATTCTGTGTTATACAGGCTATAGTCTACAGTCTGTGTTCTAAATTCTGTGTTATACAGGCTATAGTCTACAGTCTGTGTTCTAAATTCTGTGTTATACAGGCTATAGTCTACAGTCTGTGTTCTAAATTCTGTGTTATACAGGCTATAGTCTACATCTTACAGTCTGTGTTCTGAAGCCTGTGTTATACAGGCTATAGTCTACATCTTACAGTCTGTGTTCTAAAGCCTGTGTTATACAGGCTATAGTCTACAGTCTGTGTCATACAGGCTATAGTCTACATCCCTACAGTCTGTGTTCTAAAGCCTGTGTTATACAGGCTATAGTCTACATCCCTACAGTCTGTGTTCTAAAGCCTGTGTTATACAGGCTATAGTCTACAGTCTGTGTTATACAGGCTACAGTCTACATTCAACAGTCTGTGTTCTGAAGCCTGTGTTATACAGGCTATAGTCTACATCCCTACAGTCTGTGTTTTAAAGCCTGAGTTATACAGGCTATAGTCTACATCCTGTGTTCTAAAGCCTGTGTTATACAGGCTATAGTCTACATCTTACAGTCTGTGTTATACAGGCTATAGTCTACATTCTACAGTCTGTGTTCTAAAGCCTGTGTTATACAGGCTATAGTCTACATCTTACAGTCTGTGTTCTAAAGCCTGTGTTAGACAGGCCATAGTCTACATCCCACAGTCTGTGTTCTAAATTCTGTGTTATACAGGCCATAGTCTACATCCTACAGTCTGTGTTATACAGGCTATAGTCTACATCCCACAGTCTGTGTTCTAAATTCTGTGTTATACAGGCCATAGTCTACATCCTACAGTCTGTGTTATACAGGCTATAGTCTACATCCCACAGTCTGTGTTCTAAATTCTGTGTTATACAGGCCATAGTCTACATTCTACAGTCTGTGTTCAGAAGCCTGTGTTATACAGGCTATAGTCTACATTCTACAGTCTGTGTTCTGAAGCCTGTGTTATACAGGCTATAGTCTACATTCTACAGTCTGTGTTCTGAAGCCTGTGTTATACAGGCTATAGTCTACATCCTACAGTCTATGTTCTAAATCCTCAGTAATACAGTCTACTGTCTACATTCTACAGCCAATTTTCTAACAGCTATGTTATACAGGCTATCGTCTACATTCTACAGCCTATGTTCTAATGACTGTGTTTTACAGGCTATAATCTACATTCTAAATTCTAGGTTCTAATGGCTACGTTATACAGGCTATAGTCTACATTGTACGTTCTGAAGTTATTGTCTACATTCTGAAGCCTATGTTATTCATGCTATTGTCTATAGTCCATGTTCTACCTCTTACTGCCTATGTTTAAAAGCCTATGTGTGTGTGTGTGTGTGTGTGTGTACGCCTCACCAGTATGAGGTACCGGGATCTGAACTGGACTGTGCCAAAAACCCCCAGGATGACAGCGTTGATGTGCAGGAAGTTGGCCAGGATGGGAGCCCACTGATATCCAAGGAAATCAACAACCTGCCTCTGAAGAGCAGCTACCTACAGACAGACAGACAGACAGACAGACAGACAGACAGACACACACTAGGGCTGCTGCAGTTGTTTCCATGGAAACTGCCAGGAGCCCCAGCCCCTTGGCAGATGCAAAAAATGGCCCGAAAATTTGCCCCGTCCCGTAAAAAAAAAGCGCGCACACGCTACGCACTCACCAGCTGCAGCGCGCAGATCAGCACCAGCGCGCATCTCCCGTCGCACCGCATCGTCGCGCGCGTCGCACGGCCTCCGGGGTCGCCGAGGTGTCGGGGGCGCGCGCGAGGGCGCGCGTCCGGTTCCGAAGCGATCAGGGGGCCGCCGGGCCGCGGGCGCGTGTTCCGCGCGCTCCGGTCATAGCGTGAAACGGCGAAGATCCGCGCGGCGCGAGACGCCCGACGACCACGCCTTCACTCGCGCAGGAGCGGCAGAGCTGGAGGAGCAGCGGGAAACAAAGAGCCGGAGCGTGAGCGTCGTGATGACGTCACGGGCGGCAGGAGGATGAGACGGGAGCGCGCGGCATGTGGACTCGCCGTGAACCGGACTACGCGTCTGAAGCCTCGTATCGATCTGCAGGAAACTAACCGACTTAAAAATCCAGACTCCTGTCTTTTTGATTGCACTGGCTGCTGCGCTTTTCCTCACATAGACACAGTCCCCACAAACCACCCAGTTCCACATACACAGTCCCCACCAACCTCCCGGAACCACATACACAGTCCCCACAAACCACCACATTGCACATACACAGTCCCCACAAACCACAGGGCTCCACATACACAGTCCCCACAAACCACAGGGCTCCACATACACAGTCCCCACCAACCTCCCGGTTCCACATACACAGTCCCTACAAACCACCCGGTTCCACATACACAGTCCCCACCATCCACCCGGAACCACAAACAATCCCCACAAACCACGTGGAACCACATAAACAGTCCCCACAAACCACCCCATTTCAGATACAATCCCCACCATCCATCCGGAACCACATACAGTCCCCACAAACCACCACATTCCACATACACAGTCCCCACAAACCACAGGGCTCCACATACACAGTCCCCACCAACCTCCCGGTTCCACATACACAGTCCCTACAAACCACCCGGTTCCACATACACAGTCCCCACCATCCACCCGGAACCACAAACAGTCCCCACAAACCACGTGGAACCACATAAACAGTCCCCACAAACCACCCCATTTCAGATACAATCCTCACCATCCATCCGGAACCACATACAGTCCCCACAAACCACCACATTCCACATACACAGTCCCCACAAACCACAACATTCCACATACACAGTCCCCACAAACCACAGGGTTCCACATATACAGTCCCCACAAACCACCCGTAACCACATACACAGTTCCCACAAACCACCCCATTCCAGATACAATCCCCACCAACCACCCAGTTCCACATACAATCTACACAAACCACTAGGTTCTACATAAACAGTCCTCACAAACCACCCCATTCCAGATACAATCCCCACAAACCACCTGGAACCACATACACAGTCCCCACAAACCATCCCATTTCAGATACAATCCCCACAAACCACCCCATTTCAGATACAATCCCCACAAACTACCCGGTTCCACATACACAGTCCCCACAAATCACCCGGAACCACATGCACAGTCCCCACAAATCACCTGGAACCACATACACAGTCCCCACAAACCACCCGGAACCACATACACAGTCCCCACAAACCACCCGGTTCCACATACAATCCCCACCAACCACCCAGTTCCACATACAGTTCACACAAACCACTAGGTTCTACATACACAGTCCCCACAATCCACCCAATTCCAGATACAATTCCCACAAATCACCTGGAACCACATTCACAGTCCTCAAAAAGCACCCGGAACACAAACACAGTTCCCACAAACCACCCCATTCTAAATACAATCCCCACAAACCACCCGTTTCCACATACAATTCACACAAACCACATACACAGTCCCCACAAACCACCTGGAACCACATACACAGTTCCCACAAACCACCCGGTTCCACATACACAGTCACCACAAACCACCCGGTTCCAAATACACAGTCCCCACAAACAACCCGGAACCACATACACAGACCCCACAAACCACCAGGAACCACATACACAGTATGATTTGCTTTAAAAGATTACTTTTTATTTACACGTAACCATACACTCATGAAGAGTGTCTTAAAACAAGAGCATCTTTTTTATATATATATATCGCGTATACATTTGAATTTGTATGTACTGCGCTATATACTGTTCTATATAGTATGAATGAGGGTAGTATGAATGGAATTTGGACGTACTACATCTGCTGTGTTGATGTTATTTTTTACCTTTACAGAGGGCATTTTCTCACAAGTGTAATTTAACCACAATGAACAACGTTCTCCTTAAGGTACTTACACTTGAGCCGTTTCCCGCCATGTTTCGAATAAGACGCCGCCTCGCCTGCTGCCTTATGGGATAGTGAAGTATCCATCAAATGCCTACCACAGAATACGGCTGGAAGTAGTAGGTCATCCGGGTACTTCTCATATACTGTTTTTGGAATACTATGAATTCGGACAACCTACTTGCCTCGCATACTGTTTTTCACATACAATATATTGTGTGTCGGCAGAGCCCGGCCATGAGTTGGGACCAGCATGCCTTGCGGGTGAGATATGCTCCGAAGGGACGGGCGTGCCTGGGGACGGCAAATAGTTAACCAAGTTACAGGTTTATGTGTTCTGTTGGGGTTCGAGATGTTTGCGTTATGGGGATTTAATGCAGCGTGTGCAAGGGGAGCAATTTTACACCGGGAAGTAGTGGTGTAGGGCTGGAGGATTAGAAAAGCCGCCTCCCAGTTTTGTGGAAGCCGGTGGAGTAGGTATTGGCTCCACCTACTGACGTCCATTCATTATTCCGAAACTCTGATGATGGAGTCGGTTTTCCTGACCTCGCAGCGACGCCTTGTCACAATAGTATTTAGTATGAGATTTTGCATAAATGTAATTTATCACAACTCTTTGTGATACAGATATCACGTATACTAATATCGCAATAATGATCATTTGCCAATATATTGTGCAGCCCTACCACAAACCACCCGGAACCACATACACAGTCCTCACAAACCACCAGGTTCCACATAGACAGTCCCCACAAACCACCCCATTCCATATACAATCCCCAGATACACACATTACATCAAACACACACACACTATATACAGTGGTGGCCTAGTGGTTAAGGAAGCGGCCCCATTATCAGAAGGTTGCTGGTTCGAATCCCGATCTGCCAAGGTACCACTGAGGTGCCACTAAGCAAAGCACCGTCCCCACACACTGCTCCCCGGGCGCCTGTCATGGCTGCCCACTGCTTAATCGGGGTGATGGGTTAAATGCAGAGGACAAATTTCACTGTGTGAAGTGAAGTGATTGTCACATGTGATACACAGCAGCACAGCACACAGTGCACACAGTGAAATTTGTCCTCTGCATTTAACCCATCACCCTGAGTGTGCACTGTGCGCTGTGCTGCTGTGTATCACGTGTGACAATCACTTTAAAAAAAACCAAAAAAAAAAAAACAGTTCTACTATTTTTCACTGACAAAGTAGATAAAAACAAAATAGTGTAGAACAATTTTATTGAGTGAATTAAAAAAAATATTTCAGAACTTACATTTCATTACAAAGGACACACACAAACACACACATTACACGATCTCTCCCATGTAGAGGCGCTTATCACTGGAGCTCGAGAGAACTGGAGAGAAATAAAAAATAAAAGACAAGTTTTAGGCAGAAGTTCACTTGGGGGAAAATAAATAAATAAATCACTCACTCAAACTAGCGCCATCTCCAAATGAAACGACCCTCCACAAACAACGCCCAGCACTAACCAATCAAGACTATAAAGATGTAATCACAAGAAATCTAATACTACAGACTTAAAACAAAGCCACGGTGGTGGTGGCTTGGCACAGAATTATTGACAGGCAGAAACATGCCAATTAAAAAAGCAACACAGTGGGTCCTGGCTCAAGTCCCGCCTCTCGTTATACAGTAAAATTTAAATCTTACTGTATAAATGTTATTTTCTTCAGTGATCTCAGTTTGAAATATTATAGTCTGTATAATTTGGATTTTACTAGAATGTATCTGATTACAACAAAACTAGGTTGTTATTTGGCTTAAATGTGTGAGAGGTACTGATTAAATAAGTCAGACATCCTTATATCATTTATATAATATGTTGGTCTTTATTAGTCCTTTCTGTACTAATTGACCTTTTTATGGTAATTTTATAAAAATGTCTTAAAATGAAACTATTTTTCCTCAGAAATACTTTGCACACTTCTTTACTCACCAATGGGCTCCTCGGGGTGAAAGGTCACCTCATTCACAGACCCTGCATGGCCTGGAAGTTTGTATAGGATCCTTCGTGAGGTGGTGTCCCATACGTACACAAACCTACACACACACACAAAGGAGAACTTTGTGCTCACTGCAAAATGTACAGTACAGGCCAAATGTTTGGAGACACCTTCTCATTCAATGTGTTTTCTTTATTTTCATGACCAATTATGTTGGTAGATTCTCACTGAAGGCATCAAAACTATGAATGAACACATGTGGAGTTATGTACTTTACAAAAAGTGGAGACCTGGACTCCACAGTCACTGGACCTGAACCCAGTCAAGATGGTTTGGAGTGAGCTGGACCAACAAGTGCTAAACACCTCTGGGAACTCCTTCAAGACTGTTGGAGAAGCATTTCAGGTGACGACCTCTTGAAGCTCATCGAGAGAATGCCAAGAGTGTGCAAAGCAGTAATCAGAGCAAAGAAACTAGAATATAAAACATGTTTTCACTTATTTCACCTTTTTTTATTAAGTACATAACTCCACATGTGTTCATTCATAGTTTTGATGCCTTCATTGAGAATCTACCAACCTAAATAGTCATGAAAATAAAGAAAACACATTGAATGAGAAGGTTACACACATCAATTTTACCTGTCAGCTGAACCAGCAGCAATTTTACTTCCATCAGGAGACCAGGAGCACCTCAGGAGGTTCTGTAAACCCACAAACACACCAATCAAAAACAATTTCAAAGAAACAACTGTGTATGTGTGTGTTTTTGCATGTACCTTTTCAAAGTTATGAATATTCCCCTGGAAAATCTTCACACACCTCTCCTTCGGAGCAAACGGCCGGATATCCCACACCCGAACTAACACAAAAACACACAGTTAACTGGCGTTCTGCAACGTTGAAAATCCGGCTGAGATCACCGCACACACACCACTGTTGTCCATGGAGTTGGAGAGCAGGTAGGATCCCTCCGAGCTCAAACTCAGTCCGGTGACCGAGTCGCCGTGGCCCTGCATGCTGTAGATGAGTTTATTCTGACGCATGTCCCACACCTGCCCACAAACACACCAGAGACCATTAGATAAGCATCAACGTTCAACCGTGACGTGTGCGTGGATGTGTGCCACTATACTTTAATGTCATTGTCGATGCCTCCAGAGATGATCTGGTCGCTGGTGTCGTTGAATGTCACACTCAGCACCTGGTACGTGTTCTGGAACGTGTGAACTGCAGCCTTTTTCCTGATGTCCCACAACTGCTCTCACACACACACACACACACACACACACACACACACACACACACAGAGGAGCGTTAGAATTGTACCAACTTGAAAATCCTCCCCGAATCAACAGCACACAGAAATAGAACACAGGCGTGCCAGACACACAATTACCTTGACCGTTCCATCATCGCTGCCAGTGCAGACAATCTGAGGACCGCGCCTCGCCGGGAAACAGGAATTAACAAAGGAGGTGTGGCCTTTCAGCCTCTTTATCCGCTCTCCCGTCTCAGAGTCCCACACACACACCGTCTTATCTGTACTAGCTGAGAACAGCAGGCTGTGAATGCGAGTGGACACACAATAAAATTAGCTTAACATCTCTCACACACACACACACACTCTGCTGCTGAACTGGTGCATTACATTACAGCATTTATCAGATGCCCTTATCCAGAGTGACTTACAATCAGTAGTTACAGGGACAGTCCCCCCCTGGAGACACTCAGGGTTAAGTGTCCTGCTCAGGGACACGATGGTAGTAAGTGGGGTTTGAACCTGGATCTTCTGGTTCATAGGCGAGTGTGTTACCCACTAGGATACTACCCCCCTTGGTATTACAGGTACTGGAGGGAAGGAGAGATCGGGATTCGATGCACTGGTAAACGTATTAAACAACGTAAACGGTTGAACTGGTGGCAGATACCCGCTGCACCATATTCAGTGGTTCCAGTTTGATCCGAGGTCTGCTCAGCCACTATAGATGCTCCCCAATAAAACACCACACTCACCTCCCATCAGTGTTGTACTGAAGCTCCATTACAGCTCCGCAGTGGCCTTTCATGGTGGCAAAGTTCTCACAGTCTCCATACACACTCCACATCACTGCAGTAACACACACACACACACACACACACACACGTGTTAATGGGGACCTGGTGCAATTGGTGTCATTTATTGTAGTCTTCGGAACTCACAGATGAGGCGGTCAAAGCCGGCGGACGCCAGCGTGGCCCCATTAGGGTGGAACTTGCAGCAGTACACCTCCCCCTCATGACCAGACAGGAGCATGATGGGAGCCTGAAGACTCGAGCTCCGAGGGGGTCCCTGAAACACACATACACACTTACTTTATTTCCATATAGCGCAAAACCACAAGCAGCAAGATTATTGGACTGCCTGCGAGATCCTCATCACACATCTGTGAGCAGCAGACATGCAGGCTGCCACTCAGGATCATTGGAGACCCCTCACACCCTCTGAACGCCGGCTCCGATGCCCTGGCTGCAGGACACAGAGGAGGAAGGTGACCGGTTCCTAAAGCTGTCCTTCTACTGAAATCTGCACCCCCCCCGCAAAACAACCCTTATCACCTCACACACTTTTTAAACGATGCACCTTACAGCTCCTGTTATGTACAGTTATTTATCGTTGTTCACAGACACAGAGAGAGAGAGAGAAAGCGACACAGGACAGACATCTGTAGATCTGAGTTGCAGGTAATTTGGCCGAGTGAATATTAGCACGGTCCCGCTCGGACGTGGGGGTGAAGTACAGGGTAAAGCCGAGTGTAAAAACCCACCATCTGCGTCTGCGCCTGCGCCGCCGCCACCAGCTCGGCGCGCGGCCGCTTCGCCGCTCCCGCCACCAGCGCCACGCTGGCGTCCGCAGCGCGCTTCTTCTGCTCGATCATCGCGGCGAGAGACAACAGAAAGTTTACAGAGCCGCGTGGAACGGACACGGACGCCACTCGCACACAAAAAACACGGGCTTCCGCTCGAAGAGCCGGGCTCTGATTGGCTGAAAGGGGAGGTCGCACACGACCCGGAAGTGAAACCCGTGCCTCGTCCGGGCCCGTGGTAAACCGGAAGCAGTCGGATTAAAGCGCGTATCCTGGCGCATCCGTGCTGTGCTGGAGGTGGGGATTGTTTAAACCGCACACCGGCGTTCCCGCTGCTCCGTTACAGGACGCGACATGGCAGCGCGTGGACACCGCGAGCCGGCGGGCCTGGACGGACTTCCGGAACTTTACAGCGTCCTGCAAGGGGAGGTGTGTGTGGGTGTATGTGTGGGTGGGGTGTGTGTTGGTGGGGGTGGGTGGTGTGTGCGTGTGTGTTGGTGGGGGTGGGTAGTGTGTGTATCTGTGTTTTGGTGGGTGTGTGTAGGGGTGCGTTTGTTTGTTTACACGTGATCTTGCTTTCATTGTGTCTTTGTTTTGTTCAGGTAGCATCAGTTACAACATACGGTGCATTTGTTAAAATCCCGGGGTACAGAAAGCAGGGTGGGTGAAACACTCGCCTTCACTTTTCACTGTAACGTTGTGTATCAGACTGGCTGTTTTCAGACTGGCTCTGTGTTCAGGTTTGGTACATAAGAGTGAGATGTCAGCCTGTCGGGTGGAGAACCCTGCAGAGATGGTGGATGTGGGCGAGCAGGTGTGGGTGAAGGTCATTGGGAGAGAGGTACACAGACACACAATCCAACCCAATCCACATACAGCAGACAGTGTACATGTCAGCTGCACTACACACACACACACATCTGATTACCAACACAACACTCCAAATAACACACAGTCTCTGTTGTCTGTGTCTATATCTGGATCAGATTCAGGATGAGAAGGTGAAACTTTCCTTCTCTATGAAAGCTGTCAATCAAGGATCAGGACGAGATCTGGACCCCAACAATGTGATTGCTGAGTACGTGTGTGTGGAGAGGGCTGCAGTTTCTAGGACTTTTGCTAATTTATTTAACTGATTGAGCGCTGAAATACCAGGCAGTAATTCTAAGTATCCAGCTGTGCAGCGCCACCTACAGGACTGTTTGTAGTCGCACCCTGACTGTCACCTCTGCTGAACTCGCTAAATAAAATCCTCATCCGGTGGACTTAATTTGTATAAAAAAAAAAATAAAAAAAATTGACGATCCTGTATTGATACAATATCGCAGCATAAAATATCACAATGTATTGCTATATTGATATTTTCGAACACCCCTATTAATGATGTATGACGCGTCACAACAGAGGTGCTACAGCAGGGTCTCAATCTGATTAAAGACTGGGCTGATGATGGTCAGATTAATGGAATGTATTGTGCATTAATGTAAATTATTCCATGATTGAAGCAGAAATATAAACTTTAGATTAAGGAATGATCAAAGCTGAGTATGAGAGAGCTACAGGTGCAGATATTAACATGATCCAGATTCTACCAAGTTCAAACTCCGGGAACGTCGTGGTATTCTGGGCTGTTTTATTACCCGAGTGGAAATGTACCTAATGAGTATGTACGTACAGACAGGATGAGCGAAGAAGAAGGAGGTTTAGTGATCTGACTGGACAGAAGATCACCCTGGAGGCTGTCCTCAACACCACCTGCAAGAACTGTGGCTGCAAGGGTAAACACCAGACACTCTCACACACACACACACACACAGTGTGGTACAACGATAATAATCATGAAATATGTTTTTGTGAGACGTGGTTAATGAAACGCCAGAACTCCTAATAATAATAAATTATGAGCCGAGCTGGTTTCTTCATCTGGCAACATCTTCAGTTAGTACATCACGTTATGCCAAGATAAACAAAGGTAGAGCAAATGATTCAATACAGTTACAGGTCAAGAGGAATGAGGGAGAAATCCATCCATTTCCAAAACTACTTTTACACGACGAGATAAGACAAAGGACGACGTCTCTCTTTGACCAACGAGACACAAGAAGTTCTGAACACTTCAGTTCACTTCTGCAGAAAAACTGGCTTCTCATCAGTCACTTTCATCACCCAGCATTTAATTATAAAATCATAGTCAAGAGGATTAAAAAAAAGTATGTAATTAAATTAATTTTCCAGACAAGCCATCACCAAAGTTATGGATCAGCTGGTGTGTATTATCACCATCTTCCGTTGGTAAGAAGTGACGTGTAACAGAATAAATGTGGTTTTTCACGGTGAAGGTCTGGGTTCGTAACCATTCTGGTGACTTCACAGTGACCTCTACAGCTGTTTACATTAATTAATTTTATTTTTTTTACTACTTGCTCCTGTAAATATGGAGCAGTTAGGCCATATATAACATTACCCTGAATCACAGCTTTATTCCATTTTCTTCTGCTTCTGTGGTTATTTCAAATGACTGAATAATTTACTTTTCTTGTAAAACATAAATTACATTTACAGTATTTTATCAGACGCCCTTATCCAGAGCGACTTACAATCAGTATTTTACAGGGACAGTCTCCCTGGAGCAACTTAAGGTTAAGTGTCTTGCTCAGGGACACAATGGTAGTAAGTGGGATTTGAACCCGGGTCTTCTGGTTCACAGGCGAGTGTCTTACCCTTACTTATATTCTTAATATGAATATAACATGCAAACATTGATTATTGTCATGTAAATCAATATGATCTAGGAAACAAAGAGCCCTCCACATATCACCCACCCCACACAAATCTGATTGTGTGTGTGTGTGTGTGTGTGTGTGTGTGTAGGTCACTTTGCTAAAGACTGCTTTTCCCAGCCTGGTTCCCAGTACAGCCTCCTGCCAGAGGAGGAGGAGGAGGAGTCAGCACCGCAAACCAGCCAATCAGGAGTTCCTAAAAGGAAAAAGGTACACGCCCCCCTGACCTCAAGCACAGCCTACAGCAACTTAACACACACTTACACATTTCTCCCTCTTCACCAAACCCACAGGAGAAAAAGGCGAAGAAAGAGAAACGTGAGAAGAGCAAGAGGCGACGCTCTTCATCCGACCACAGCGACGCCGACGGACACGCACACAAGAAGAAACACAAAAAACACAAGCACAAAAAACACAGCTGAGTGAGAGCGCGTGTGTGTGTGTGTACAGATGTTTTATCAGATGGATCTGTGTGTAATTTGTCAACTCAATAAAACTGAGTCGGACCTTTTTGTCTTTGTGTGTTTGTAGAGACAACATGTGGGCAGCAAGTTGGTGTTAATAAAAAAAATAAAATAAAAAATTTAGCCGAATGCGTCGCCTCCGTCGCTAA
Organism: Denticeps clupeoides; assembly: GCF_900700375.1. NCBI lineage: Eukaryota > Metazoa > Chordata > Actinopteri > Clupeiformes > Denticipitidae > Denticeps > Denticeps clupeoides. Next base: position 3,761,066 of record NC_041715.1, read on the forward strand.
TTCTGGTCACGGGATTCGCCGCAAAAATGTAGGCGTGGTTAACGGCCGTCCATGTCCAGCACATAGCAGTACAGAGGTCAACGTTCAACAGAACTCGACTGCGGTGTCCAGTTCGCTTCTGTGAGGTCAAGGCTTTCTTACCCCCTCTAAGTTTTTTTTTTTTTTTTTTTTTTTCGTATTATTGGTACATTTTTCACGCGTGTTAATAGAGTAGAAACCGTTCTTTCTTGTAACCTCTCCGACAAATTAGATTCCGTTTTTGACAAGACGTTGGTGCCCCACTGACATCTCTTGTTGGCCCTGCCATATTAGATACAGTCTAGAGCATTTGTGAGACCGCTGGCTCATTCATTTGTGTTCTTGTGATACGTTGTTGGATTCCATTTGTTTTTGTGTGTGGGGGATTTTTTTTTTTTAAGTGTTGTGCAGTTTTGGTCCTGGGCTGTAGAGGACACACTCATCTAAAAAATTCAGACACATGATGCCACCAGTAAAGAATGTCCTCAAATTAGAACACACACACACAACCCAAACAGGTTAAAGGCATGCCATCAGCACACACACCAGAAGAACTGGGTTGGAAAAATGTGCAGCTATTAATACATATACATACACACACAGTTGGAGGTAAAAAGAGTTGGAATTTTATTCAGTTTTGGACGGAAAAAGGACTGGACACGGGGGCGGGCGTCGGTCACTCCGCCTTCACGTAGGAGCGTGTGCACACAACGTCGCCGAGAGTCAGGGTCTGCAACAGAAACACACGCAGCAGTGATCATCTCCTGGTGGAACATCTGATCCTCTGTTTAAAATAGCAGTTCACACGCGCACACACTCACCAGTGTGAGAGCGTTTCCGCTGACCTCCCTCACCAGGGTCGTCTCTTTACCATCCCACTTCTGAACATGAACCATGTTGCCCCCGTCCAACGTGACAAGAGACTAGAGACACACACACACACATTAGTACGTACACAGTGCCTGTTATTGCTCTGTGTGTGTGTGTGTTGTTTACCTTGACTTTGCGGTCGTCCGCTGTCGTCTCATCGAACTCCTCCCCCAGTTTGAAGTTGATCTCGGTGTTCTTGAACGTGCTGAGGGTCTTCAGCGTGATGACGTCACCGTCCACTGCGATGACGGTGGATGGTTTGGTCATGCCGCCCACTTGACGAGTTGCAAAGCCCACACCTACACACACAGTTCAGACTCTGAGAGAGTGTTTGTGTGGATGTGTGTGTGTGTTTGTAGGGAACACACAGATCTCATTGAACAGCTGTTACCCATAATACTTTGCCCCTTTTTTTTCCAGCATTCAGATGGCAGGATATGTGATTGATGGGGCAGAAAATCTGACCTGGATCAATCTGACGTCTCCCCGCCCTTCACTCCGCCCTCTCTCACGCTCCCCACCCCCACGATACACTCAGCCTGTCCCCGCCCTCCCCACCCCCCTCCTGTCCCCGCCCCACTCCACAGTCAAGGCAGCCCCTTGTCTGCAGATCGATTCAACAAACAGTCATTGTGTTCCAGAGCATGTGTGTGTGTGTGTGTGAACCCATGAATCAAATGAGAAAGAAAACTTAATAATAAAATCAAATGTAAAACATGGAAGATGTGAACAACACATTTCTGAGGGTGCATGGATATGCATGTGTTTCATAAAAGAGGAACCTCCCTGTAACTGAGACATCTTGTCTCAAATGCACACACACACACACACACACACACACACACACATGGAACATAGATGCCTTATTCATTCATCCATCCCTCTCTTGTTTGACACACACACTGTCAGACACGTGCTGACACACCTCGTGCGCATGTTCAGGCCCAGAGCCACAGCCCAGTTTCATCATTAAACACACACACACACACACACACACACTCACCCAGCGCCTTCATGTAATCATCAAAGTTCTTGCTCTCCTTCAGGTTCCAGGTGCCAACAAACGCCTCGGCCATGGCTGCAGCGTGCGAGGATCCGGGCGAACGAGTGCAGACAAACAGAGAGAGAGAGACAGGGAGAGGTGCAGCGGCAGCAGCTCTGAAACGCTGCGACGCTACTGGCTGATTTATACCGGCTGTTCGTGATGTCATCAACCTGAGCAGAGGCAGGGGGGAGGGGAAGCGGCGGCGGCGGCGTGGAGTGGAGGACAACGGGGGGTGGGGGACGGGCGGGGAGACCAGATGGGGGACTGTAAAAAATACACAGAACACCACCTTCTGATTCAAAACCTGATGGAGAACTGGCACGTTTCGACCACACGACAGTGAAATGAATGTAAGGAACAGTAACCTCTAATCGGGGCCCCTCACAGACCCCGCCCCCTCAGACCCCTTTCAGCAGATTTTTGAAAAAAAAAAAAAATCATTCAGTGGGTGGAGTTACACTTTATACGTGAAGGTCAGCCAGTTGTGTTACCCAACAAACACACACACACACACACACACACTGAATGCACTTCTTACATCTGAACATGCACACACACGATTTATCCCAGATCCATGCATGAAATTGTAAAGCTCGCGTGTGAATCTCTTCAGTGAGGTCATGTGAGCTCCCCTCAGTCATGGAGCAAGCGAGTGACGAAACAGGAATGGGTGTCTGACACAGAACAGGTGGGGAAAGGGGTGAAAGGTCGCCGCCGACAAACAAACCACACACACACACACACACACATATTACACACAGCACAAAAACTCACACACTCACATACACACACTAATCAAGAACGAATTCAGTTGATAAAGTATGAGGCGATAGAAGAGATTTGGAGAGTCGTGGTGTGGTGGTAGAGTTGGAGTCTTTGCTGTTGATAAGTGTCACGAATGTTCAGGCCATTTGGGTCAGGGTGACCAGGACCGGTCATTGCCGGTCACTCTCTGTCTCAGATGAGCAGGTGAAGCAGGACCAGGGCCAGATCGTAACGGCAGGTAGCAGGGCTACTTCCTATCAATCAGTCAATAAATTGATCTCATGACTTCCCGTCACTTTTCCACTGGCTGCACACACACACACACACACACACACACACTGTTCACACCTACTTGTGTGCATGTTGGATTGTGGGCAAGAACCGAAAAACAAGAGCAAACACGTGGAGAGCACGGACACTCTGGCCACACAGGTCCGAGCTGGGATTCGAACCCATCAGTCAAATCTATTATTCCTATTACAGTGTCTCGGTGGCTATTCTGTTAGAAGAAATACAAATTTGTGGGGGCAGTGGTGGCCAAGCGGTTCAGGTTGCTGGTTCGAATCCCGATCCGACAAGGTGCCACTGAGGTGCCACTGAGCAAAGCACCGTCCCCACACACTGCTGCCCACTGCAAACCAAGGGTGATGGGTTAAATGCAGAGGATAAATTTCACTGTGTGCACTGTGTGCTGTGCTGCTGTGTATCACATGTGACAATCACTTCACTTTATAACTTTATAAAAGAAAAGTGTCAGAACACACAGTGGGATCATGCCACGCTAAAAAAAATAATCAGAATCACGACTAGAGGTTGAGGTTCCTTCATGTCTGATACACACCATCAAAACCACCATCTTCATCATCTTTCTCCTCCAGAGGAAAGTTAAACCAAATCAAAAAGTCTGAAATACTAATATTCTCCACATTGCTCAGGACACACATGGACACAAATGCCCCTTACGTCATCTCGAACACATTCACTACTGGATCCAGTCTCACACACACACACACACAAATCCTGCTCTATTAGTTAATGAGAAAAAAAAATCAAATTTGTTTTTCTAAATTATCGACATCAAATCTGCGTGAGGAAAAAAAAACAACATTTCTGTTTTTCTGAATAAACGAGATATTTCCAACGGAAAATTTCTGATGCATCATCTTGTTTCCAAGGTGACCAGACTTGAGCAAACCCAATCCAAGAATAAACTGAACTGAATCAGGGTGGTAGTAGCCTAGTGAACCAGAGGACCCAGGTTCAAACCCCACTTACCACCATCGTGTCCCTGAGTAAGACACTTAACCCTGAGTGTCTCCAGGGGGGACTGTCCCTGTAACTACTGATTGTAAGTCGCTCTGACAAATGGTGTAAAATAATAAACCTAAATGAACGAATCTAAACACATAAAAGGCTAAATGGGGGCAGCTCGCAGGACTTTAAGGCCTTTTGGCTCATTATTTCATCATAAGGACATTTTTGTCTCGTTAATTCGGAAAAGCGGAGTAAAAGTTACGCACGCCCCGTCGTGGGAGGTCTTCGGACGTCACCATGGAGACGCACGTGAATCAGGATGTGAAGATCCGGTATCGCGAGCGGGTGCCGGCTCACGGCAGACGCGCCTCGGGCACAGAACCGAGCCTCCGCACCGTCCGGACCGGACCGGGCCGGGCCGCCCCGCGAGATGACGCCGCTGTGGAAGGACCCGCGCCCGCCGTGGAGACCCGCAGGTGCGTTTCGAGCAGGTGTGTCGACGGGAACCGTCACCGTCGTTCGTGTTCCAGCCTGGCCGGAGTCAATTAATCATGGCCTCCGCAACTGATTGCGTGTAATCCGATCCGGCCGATCAGATTTGATTCTCTTCGAGTCCCCCAGCTGTTATCCGAGAATCTGAGGTGCTGAATTATTCAAGTCAGCGGTGCGTGTGTGTGTGTGTGTGTGCTTGTGAGTGACCATGAGACTTTGTTTGTGTCTGTGTATGTGAGAGTAATATACTTTATTTGAGTGTGTGTTTGAAAGTGATAGACTTTATTTGTGTGTGAGAGTGATAGATGTTATTTGAGTCTAGTGATAGACTTTGTGTGTGAGAGTGATAGACTACATTTGTGTGTGAGAGTGATGGATGTTATTTGAGTCTAGTGATAGACTTTGTGTGTGTGATTGATAGACTTTATTTGTGTGTGAGAGTGATAGAGGTTATTTGAGTCTAGTGATAGACTTTATTTCTGCATTGAGCATGTTGTTGACAAAAATTTCTCTCTGGATAAATAAAGTTCTTCTTATCTTATTTGTGTGTGAGAGTGATGGATGTTATTTGAGTCTAGTGATAGACTTTGTGTGTGATTGATAGACTTTATTTGTGTGTGAGAGTGATAGATGTTATTTGAGTCTAGTGATAAACTTTATTTGTGTGTGCGAGTGATAGACATTATTTGAGTCTGAGTGTGTTTGAGAGTGATAGACTTTATTTGAGTTTGATAAACCTTGAGGGTGAGTGTGTTTGATACTTTAATTGAGGGTGAGTGTGTTTGAGAGTGATAGACCTTATTTGAGTTGATAAACCTTGAGGGTGAGTGTGTTTGATACTTTAATTGAGGGTGAGTGTGTTTGAGAGCGATAGACTTTATTTGGGTGTGAATGTGTGCGAGAGTGATAGACATTATTTGAGTGTTTTAAAGTGATAACTTTATTTGTGTGTGAGAGTGATAGACTTTATTTGAGTGTGAGTGTGTGTGAGAATGATAAACTTTACTTGAGTGTGAGTGATAGATTATTTGTATGTGAGACTGTGGGTCAGAATGGGACAGAATGGTTTTATTTGAGTGCGCGATATTATTCACCTGATTACCTGGCAGGTAATCAGGTGAATAATATTCTACTATATGAATCAGGGTTATGTGTTCCGTGGGTCTTAATGATTTTGGTTCTCCAAACCCTTACTTTGAAATGTGTTGCCCCAGGCGCTTACAGGGTCAGATGCAGGTACCGCTACCGCTTTGTAAAATGTAGCCTGTGTGTCTGACATGTTATTCGCACTTTTTCTGTATGTAAAGTGTGCATGTGTGTTTTTCAGACCGACTGACTCTACCGAAGCTCCCTGAGAGACTAGCCCCTCCTCCTCCCCAACTGAGCCATCCTGTCATTGGCGTGTGTGCCGAGGCAGGGCGTGGCTTCCACACACGCTACGCAGAGGGCAGTCCAGTCCGACCACGCTTGGTGACAGTAGTGCGACCTCAGGAGGGCGGGGCCATCAGGAAAATCTCTCTGCTGCTCAACCGTCGCGCTGTCCAGTCATTCGAGCAGTTGCTAAGGGACGTGTCCGAGGCGCTGGGATACCCCTGCTGGAACAACGAACGCGTGCGCCATCTGCTCACTCCCACTGGTTACCATGTGAACAGCCTTTCGCAATTCTTCCAGGCTGACGACGCGTTCCTGGCCCTCGGAAGGAGCCGCCCGTCTCTGAGCAATGTGCAGGCGGCTCTGGAGGAGCTGTACCCCAACCTCCCGGGCTACCGCACGGCGCTCATTCAGAAGTGGGGGCGGAGCCTGCACCCAAAAGCCACCAAGAATGACAGCGGCTTCCATGAATGTGACACAGAAACTGATCACCCTCCAGCCTCCCCCCAGAAACAACCAATCAAACCAGTTGCCAACAACCTCCAACCAATCAGAGAGCAGAAGGAGGCAGGCGACACACATCACAGCAGGGAAGGGGGAAGAGGAAGAGAGAAGAAGATGAAGAGGCGGAGCACCGAAAGAGAGGAGGGGCTACATATCAAGACACACCCACATTTGCTCCACAAGCCCCACCCACTGTGGGGTAAAGCCTCCCTAAAAACACAAGAAAAGACACTACCTGGAAAGTCATCCAGCAGGCAAAATGAAACAACCCCGGCCACACAGGAAATAAACCCCGCCCCCCACGTAGAGTCACAGGACCCTCACAGACAGAGCGGCTGCAAACAGGAAGTGGGAGACTGGGAGGAGTGCAGTGAAGAGGACATCAAGCATTGCTACGATATTGGTGGTGTGATTGGGGATGGGAACTTCGCTGAGGTGCGGGTGTGTGTGGTACGGCAGACCGGCAGGACATGCGCCATGAAAGTTGTAGATAAAGCCAAACTACAGGGCCGAGATCACATGATCCATAACGAGGTGGCGTTACTGGCCAGTCTCAGACATCCACGGTTGGTGCGCCTGCTGCGCAGCCACCACACACACGCGCATGTGTATATGCTGATGGAGCTGGTCACTGGGGGTGACCTGTTTGATGCCATCGCACGGAATGTGAAGTTTAGTGAGGTGTGTGCAGCAGGGATGGTGCGAGACATCAGCGAGGGTCTGAAGTTCATCCACAACCGCAGGATTGCACACCGGGACATCAAACCTGAGAACCTACTGGTACCAACACACACACACACACACACACTACAAGACATCAAACTTACTGCTAAGTAACCTACTGCTACTTATACACACACTGATAGTTCTGACTGTGTACCTGTTCTTCTGTGGTGGAATGACAGGTTCAGCGCCATGGCGACAGTTGTATCACTCTGAAGTTGGCTGATTTTGGATTAGCACTGCTGGTGACAGAACCTCTCTTTACAATATGTGGCACACCAACATATGTTGCTCCAGAAATATTGGCCGAAACTGGTGAGTGTGTGTGTGTGTGTATATACTTATGTCACTGTCAATGTGATGAAGTGCAGGTTACGCATGTTAAAAATCATGTGTGTGTGTGTGTGTTTGTGTAGGCTATGGTGTGGCAGTAGATGTGTGGGCGATGGGAGTGATCCTCTATGTTCTGTTATGTGGGTTTCCTCCATTTCGGAGTGCAGAACGTAATCAGACAGAACTATTCCGACTCATCCGAGCCGGAGAGCTGCACTTCTTTTCTCCATACTGGGATATGGTGTCCACAGGTGATGTTGTACACACCCCCACACACACACACACACACACACACACAGATGTACATGTGTGAATATGCATGTGTGTGTTTGGTTGGTTGTAGGAGCTAAAGACCTCATCAGGGCGCTGCTGCAGGTGAACCCCAAAGGTCGTCTTACAGCTACACAAACCTTACAACATGACTGGCTGAGGAGCTTCTGCAGGACCAGCAAACAGAAATACCAACCACATGAAACCAGCCCAGACCAGCATCACAAACCAGCAGTGACCAGTTTAGTGAAGCAACCGGCATCTCCCACAAATTCCCATTATACTACTGAACCAGGTCCAGACCAGCACAAGAATGCTCAGTCTTGCACAGATCGTCCCAGATCCAGTCAGAGCGACACAGACCATCTCAAACCCAGCCAAAGCGGCACAGATCATCTCAAACCCAGCCAGGTCGGCACAGATCATCTCAAACCCAGCCAGGTCGGCACAGATCATCTCAAACCCAGCCAGGTTGGCCCAGACCAACTCAAACCCAGCCATGGTGACAGAGAGCATCTCAAACCCAGCCAGGTCGGCACAGATCATCTCAAACCCAGCCAGGTCGGCACAGATCATCTCAAACCCAGCCAGGTCGGCACAGATCATCTCAAACCCAGCCAGGTCGGCACAGATCATCTCAAACCCAGCCAGAGTGGCACAGGCCATCCCAAACCCAGCCAGAGTGGCACAGGCCATCCCAAACCCAGCCAGAGTGGCACAGGCCATCCCAAACCCAGCCAGAGTGGCACAGGCCATCCCAAACCCAGCCAGAGTGGCACAGGCCATCCCAAACCCAGCCAGAGTGGCACAGGCCATCCCAAACCCAGCCAGAGTGGCACAGGCCATCCGAAACCCAACCAGAGTGGCACACACCATCCGAAACCCAACCAGAGTGGCACACACCATCCGAAACCCAACCAGAGTGGCAAAGACCATCTCGAACCCAGCCAGAGCGGCAAAGACCATCTCGAACCCAGCCAGAACGGCAAAGACCATCTCGAACCCAGCCAGAGCGGCAAAGACCATCTCGAACCCAGCCAGAGCGGCACGGACCATCTAGAACCCAGCCAGAGCGGCACGGACCATCTAAAACCCAGCCAGAGCGGCACGGACCATCTAAAACCCAGCCAGAGCTGCACGGACCATCCAAAACCCAGCCAGAGCTGCACGGACCATCCAAAACCCAGCCAGAGCTGCACGGACCATCCAAAACCCAGCCAGAGCTGCACGGACCATCCAAAACCCAGCCAGAGTGGCACGGACCATCTCAAACTCAGCCAGAGTGGTACAGACCAGTTAAGATTACCAACCACAAATGATTTCTGCCCAGGTCAAAATAAGTGATTGACACAGAACTAGAAAATGTTAACCGAATAGAGGGGCAAAGGTAGCCTAGTGGTTAAGGAAACGGCCTCGTAATTAGAAGGTTGCTGGTTCGAATCCCGATCCGCCAAGGTGCCACTGAGTTGCCACTGAGCAAAGCACCGTCCCCACACACTGCTCCCCGGGCGCCTGTCATGGCTGCCCACTGCTCACCAAGTGTGAAGGTTAAAAGCAGAGGACACACACAATGACACAATTACTTCACTTTTTTCAAAATATTTTACTGGGTGAAGGAGGGTTACCTTAGAGGCCCTCAGTCCCATTTTACCCAAGGTCAAAGGTCACAAGTCAAATGATTAATTTCATAGTGATGTCAGCATTAGGAGGCGCCTGATTAAAACCAACAATAGGTGGAGACCTTCACCAACAAGATTCCAGAGTGGCAGTGGTGGCCTAGGGGTTAAGGACTTCAAATCTGCCATCACAATTGGTGATGGGTTAAATACAGAGGACAGATTTCACTGTGTAAACTGAGTGCTGAGTGTTGTGTTATATTTACATTTAAGGCATTTGGCAAATGCCCTTACAACGTGCTTTCAAGTTACCATCAATGAAGTGGTCAGTTCTGGTTCACTAGGACCCCCAACTATGAATACAATCTTTTTATTCACTCTGTTGTAGTTTCTATACATAATAAGAAACAGACAATAAGAAGGTTACAAGTTCATCTAAATATTCTCTAAAGAGGAAGGTCTTGAGCTGCTGTTTGAAAGTGTTCAGTGACTGAGCTGTTCATTCCACCACCGAGGGGCCAAGACAGGGAACGTGTATCACATCTGACAAATGATCTCTTTCAATTCACAACCTCAATGCCAGAAAGCATTTTGCACAGAATGCTAAAGACCCCCTGAACAAAGCTGCAATTGCTGACTGTCCCACTTCAACAGGGCACTAAAACACAACCTGTAAAACCAGTACAGCCAGTAAGCACTCAGAGCTCACCACACATTCTGATCAGTCAAAAGCCATCAACACACAAACACTTTTCAAACTGAACCCATTAAGTGTCCGGTCAGCAATCCAATAAACTTTGACTTGTGTCATGTGACTATCAATTATTACAATGTCAAGAAGATCTTATTACATCATTCTCAGGGGTGGTTATGAACAGATGAATAACACTGAACTGGTGCATGCTGGGACACACGTTTGCCACCTCCCATAATCCCCGGGGAAGGTCAGTGAATGAGGTTTGTTTGATATCACAGAAAACGTATGGGAAGCTGTGTGTGTGTGTAAAATAATATAAACAGCTAAGGAGCGCTGACAATCCCACAATCCTCGGCTCTCCTGACCCCCATGGGGTCACTGATCTCCGAACAGCGCCGTCTTTTTGTCACCTTTCACCAGCTGCCACACTGACCCGCAGAGCCCAAGTGCGCATGTGCGACCCACATCGCTAAATACCGAGAACAACAATCCTCACACAGCCAATCAGATGGCGACCGAGCGCCTGGCAGCGACGCCATGACGGGTGTGGGCAAAAATTCGTCACCCGACCAAGCAACACCAGCGTCCATTGGTCGAGCCGATGTCTCGCGCTGAGTAGCGCAGCCGCTGATTGGACGGAGAGGGGAGGGGAGGAGGCGGCGAGCCGCGGGGGAGAAAGGGGCAGAAAAAAACAAAGATGGCGGCGTAGCGGCTGGGCCACCGAGAGGAGCTTCGGAGAAGTGACCGCATCACGGGCTACCGACGTCCCCGCGCCGCGGCCAGACCCCAGGGAACGAGCGCCGGGCCGGAGCCGGAACGCGGAACCCGCAGCACTCGCGCTGTCACGGCGGGTAACGGCGTGGCGAGACTCGGGTCGCACCGCGGTGGGTGTTTTGTTCGGTCGAGCGGAGGGAGGGAGACGGACGGACGGACAGACAGACAGACAGACCCGCTGCGGTCTCCGCTAAACGCGCCGCGTTTCTCGAAAATCCCGAGTCCGCGTCAGAACTCCGCCGCTGGACCGGACCGGTCCGCCGATGGCGTCTTTGGAGGAGCGGGGAGAGGTGGGGGTCGCGGCGGCTCCGGGCTCTTCCGGCGTGGTAGGGGTCGCGCTGGAGGCCGTACCGGGCGGAGCCGGGCTGTCCGGCATCCCGGAGGAGGCGGTGCTGCGGAGGGAGGCGCCCGGGACCGACACCGACGCGCCGCCCAAGAAGCGCGCACGGCAGCAGGAGGGCGAGGCGGGGAAGCTGGAGGAGCGGCTCTACTCGGTCCTGTGCTGTACGGTGTGCCTGGACCTGCCGAAGGCCTCCGTGTACCAGGTACGGTCCGGTTCGGTTCGGTCCGGTCCCACCGCCTGCGAGGACCGCCACGTCACCACACGCGACCAGGGAGAGTTTAAAATGTGTAGCAGGACCGAGAAGGGAGCGGGTCGCCGATCATGCGCGGACCAGGTCGTGGTGACACGGTGACGTCACACACGAACCAGCACGGGCCCCCTGTCTATAAGGCCATATGCATGTAAACGTTTATTCTTGTGAATAAGATCACCTGTGTAGTTCTGGTTGTACTAGAACTACTTGCTGATTGTAATTAAAATGCCACAAACGTAATTAATATGGTAGTAGCCTAGTGGATAACACACTCGCCTATGAACCAGAAGACCCAGGTTCAAACCCCACTTACTACCATTGTGTCCCTGAGCAAGACACATAACCCTGAGTGTCTCCAGGGGGGGACTGTCCCTGTAACTACTGATTGTACGTCGCTCTGGATAAGGACATCTGATAAATGCCGTAAATGTAAATTACATAATTGAAACTCCATCAGACAAGGAGGCAACACCCATCTGACATAACTTTCTTTAATAATGACCAATTTAATAAAAACCTAAACATGGCACCACAGTCTCAGCACACAAACCACACAAAATGAAACTTTTGTTTAGTAATTATTTTATTATATTGTGTGAAGATGTGATTACCCAGAGGCATGACGAGGTCTCACAATATTAAATCGTGACAATAAGACATCAGCACTGGTCATTATGACTGCCGGGCAATTGGGTGGAAGCCATTTGATTACCCAATAAAAAAAGAGACTTATTTATTTAATAACAACAAAAATTTGGTCAACAATGACATCTGCTTTGGAGGAGAACTGGGGAATGGTCAATGTACTACAGTGACAAACACAGGGTTAGGTTAGGTTAGGGTTGTTCAAATCTCATCTCTCCTCGTCATCAAACCAAAATCTTTTATCGCCTTGTCAGCTGATCTGCATGCCTTGCCACACCCCTACTAGATAACTGATTTTGTGATTTTTTTTATTTTCTTTCCTGAATCTGAAAAATATATATATTTTTTCTATTCAGAAGTACATCAATGTACATCTGTTGATTAAGGTTGCACATAAATATCAAGTAAAAACAATTTTTGCCAAACGACAAGGCAAACGTTCAAAACTTTACAAACATTAAACGCCCTTTCACTGGCAGAAGTACAGGAGAGTTTATGAAAGGTCTGCTGTGGGTGGGGGGAGACTAGCTCTCAGTTTCTGTCTCCTGCTCAGTGCACCAACGGTCACCTGATGTGCGCCGGCTGCTTCATCCACCTGCTGGCGGACTCGCGTCTGAAGGAGGAACAGGCCACGTGTCCCAACTGCCGCTGTGAGATCAGTAAGAGTCTGTGCTGCAGGAACCTGGCGGTGGAGAAGGCGGTCAGCGAGCTGCCGTCCGACTGCCCGTACTGCGTTAAACAGTTCCCCCGCTCCAGCCTGGAGCGTCACCAGGGCGAGGAGTGTCAGGACAGGTACACACAGACACACACACACACACACACACACACACACACACACACACACACACCCTGTAGAGCTCTTCAGACCCCTGCTGAGACTCTGTGATTGGCTCTTTTCATAGAGTGACGCAGTGTAAGTATGTGCGGATTGGGTGTCCATGGCAGGGGCCGTACCACGAACTGCCCGCCCACGAGGCAGAGTGTTGCCACCCAGGCAAAACAGGGCAGGAGCTGATGGGCATCCTGAGTGAAATGGACCAGCAGCACCGGCGAGAACTGGGTCTCTACAGCAGCATCTTTAACCTCCTGTGTTTTGAGAAGATTGGCTTTACGGGTACACAAACACATGCAAAACACACATACACACTATATACACTTTATTACACCCCATCACAATAGACACATATTACATCATACACACACCCTATATACATCTTATTACACCCCATCACAACATACACATATTACAACACACACACACGCTATATACACCTTATTACACCTCATCACAACATACACATATTACAACACACACACACGCTATATACACCTTATTACACCCCATCACAATAGACACATATTACATCATACACACACCCTATATACATCTTATTACACTCCATCACAACATACACATATTACAACACACACACACGCTATATACACCTTATTACACCTCATCACAACATACACATATTACAACACACACACACGCTATATACACCTTATTACACCTCATCACAACATACACATATTACAACACACACACACCCTATATACATCTTATTACACCCCATCACAACATACACATATTACAACACACACACACGCTATATACACCTTATTACACCTCATCACAACATACACATATTACAACACACACACACACACGCTATATACATCTTATTACACCCCATCACAATATACACATATTACATCATACACACACCCTATATACATCTTATTACACCCCATCACAACACACACACACACGCTATATACACCTTATTACACCTCATCACAACATACACATATTACAACACACACACACGCTATATACACCTTATTACACCCCATCACAATATACACATATTACATCAAACACACACACCCTATATACATTTTATTACACCTCATCACAACATAGACATATTACATCAAACACACACTCACGCTATATACACCTTATTACACCCTCATCACAACATACACATATTACATCATACACACACCCTATATACATCTTATTACACCCCATCACAACATACACATATTACATCATACACACACCCTATATACATCTTATTACACCCCATCACAACATACACATATTACATCATACACACACCCTATATACACCTTATTACACCCCATCACAATATACACATATTACAACACACACACCCTATATACATTTTATTACACCTCATCACAACATAGACATATTACATCAAACACACACTCACGCTATATACACCTTATTACACCTCATCACAACATACACATATTACAACACACACACACGCTATATACACCTTATTACACCTCATCACAACATACACATATTACAAAACACACACATGTTATATACACCTTATTACACCCCATCACAACATACATATTACATCAAACACACACACACACATATACACTTATATTCACTATATACACCCCCACATTTCGCTGTGCTGCTGTGTATCACAATGACAATCACTTCACATTCTACACACAATATAGATACACCTTTGACAACCCCCCCACACACACTGGAGCTTCAGTTGTTCCACAGTTGGATTAGACTTGTTGCTAATGGTTACTGTCTCTGGTTTCCTGGTATAGAGGTGCAGTTCCGGCCATATCGGACAGACGACTTTATCACGCGTCTATACTACGAGACGCCGCGTTTCACCGTGCTCAACCAGACATGGGTGCTGAAGGCACGCGTCAACGACTCTGAACGGAACCCCAACCTGTCCTGCAAGCGCACGCTGTCCTTCCAACTGATCCTGAAGAGCAAACTGAGCGCAGCACTCGAGTGCCACTTCCTGCTGCTCAAGGGTCCCTACGACGACGTGAAGATCAAGCCCGTCATCCAGCACCACGTCTTCTCCAACGACTCCAACGAGACCGAGTACGTGCCCCTTCCCATCAGCGACTCGGTGGAGTGCAACAAGCTGCTCGCCGCCAAGAACATCAATCTGCGCCTCTTCATCTTCCAGATCCAGAAATGAAGACACCGACAGACTGACAGACAGAACCGACCTGCAGTTACCTCGGGGTGGGGGAGGGGGAGGTCCGTCAGAACCATTCCCACTCTCCCCTGCCTGCCTGCGTGTGTGCGTGTGTGTGTGTGTGTAGCCCTGAGCCCACCGTTGCACTCCCTCGCACACACAAAAAAACAAATGTACAGCAGATGGTGTGTGTGTGTGTGTGTGTGTGTGCGTGCGAGCCAGCGTCCATTCTGTCTGAATGTTATGACCGTGGATTAAAGTGTGTGTGCGCCCATCCATGAGGGAGTGTGTGAGTGTGAGAAGGAAAATTACATTTGTATTTAGTTTTTGTGAGTGTGTAATTTTGTGCTTTTAGCAGCTAGCTGGGTGAGTGTGTGTGTTTAGTTGTGCTGTTTTCTGGGTGACACTGTGTGTGTGTGTGTGGGGTGGTTTGGAGGTTTTACTAATTTGCTCTTTTCCTTTCTTTTGCATGCACATGCGCGCACACACACTCACACACACACATCAACCATAGTATTGACCTCTCAGGTTCTCTCTCGCTCTCACACACACACTCTGAATCAGTGTCAGAAAGACCCGTACTGGTGTGTGTGTGTGTTGGTCCAGACGCCACATCTGTGAACCCAGAGGTCGAATCTGTGGAACCGGGAGCAGCCAGCAGACTGGACTTTACTTGAATGATTGTGAAAAGTTCCCCGACGTTCCTGTAGCGACCGGTTCTGTCTGGTTTGTTTTAGTTCCTGTAGAAGCTTTTAACTCTTCTTTTGCCAACAGAATCTCACCTGCCTGCTCATGTGCCTTTTGAATAAATCTGATTTAAACAGTGACTCTGTGTGTGTGTGTGTGTGTGTAAGAGAGCGAAGAACCAAACGAAGGCAACGCTTCATGTCCAGATAGTGTTTATTTAGATGAACGGTAAATAGAACAAAGTAACGTTGCTGAGCTGCTCCCAGAAAGCTCTAAATAAATCAATAGGATGAAGAAGAGAAGGAACATGATCATCTACAGTGCTGCATCAGACGCTCTCCACCTCATTAGAAAAATAAGATCTGGGCTCCGCTGAGCGCCACAACTCTTCTAGGGTTAGGAGTTCCTCCCACACGAAGTGGGATTCGGAACACAAGGCAGGGGAGGAGGGTTCGCTTCTGATTGTTTCTGAGTTGAGGGTACATGTTGTAGGGTTTAGGGGGTTACAGGAGAAGAATTAGTCTGTAGGGTAACGGGACAGTAGGGTAACTGAGCTCACTGCTGGGGATAGTATGGCTGCTGGCCAGGCTGCTGCGGGTAAGGATAGGGATGTTGAGCGGGCGGGGCTGCAGGGTAACCCCCCTGGGGCGGAGTCTGGTACGGCACATAGGGGACGTTGTACTGGCCGTACATATATGGGTTGTATGCCATCGGCATCTGGTAGAACCTGAGGGAGGAGAAGAGAAGAGAATCAGGTGGTGGCCTGTCACAAACGGGCCTCCCACAGCCATCCTGACCGGACCCGACACCGGCAGTGGTGGCCTAGCGGTAAAGGAAGCGGCCCCGTAATCAGAAGGTTGCTGGTTCAAATCCCGATCTGCCAAGGTGCCACTGAGGTGCCACTGAGCAAAGCACCGTCCCCACACACTGCTCCCCGGGCGCCTGTCATGGCTGCCCACTGCTCACCAAGGGTGATGGGTTAAATGCAGAGGACAAATTTCACTGTGTGCACCGTGTGCTGTGCTGCTGTGTATCACATGTGACAATCACTTCACTTAGGTAAGTGCATCGGTTACCCCGGGTAGCCCTGGTAAGTGGGGTATGGTGGTCCTTGAGCTTGAGACGCAGCAGCCGGGGCTACAGGAGGCGGGTTGCCGGAGGTGGGCGGAGCCGGGCCAGCCGGAGCGTTTGCATTAGCCGCCGGTGCTGAGAGATTTGGTGGCGGAGGCCTGGCAGGGGGGGCCGGTTTGGCCTGAGGCTGCTGTTGATGACAGAGAGAGAGAGGTGGTCCAATATCAGAAGTAGGTACAGCACTGAAATCCGTTCATTAGTGAATACTTACAAACACGGTTCTTGGGGCAGGGGTGGGAACAGAGGCGGCACCAGGGGCGGGGTTTGGAGTGTTGGCCGTCTGATAGGCCGGAACATTGAAAGAGGGGGCGCTGGGCTCCCGGGCGATACTCTGCTGGAGCTCCCTGCAACACGCACAGGGTAAATCTCACAGCGTGATTGGCTGAGGTTACACGATCAGTCTTTCTGATGTTCTGCATGAACGTCAGTCTAACTGGGTTTCCAGGACACACACACACACACACACACACACACACACACACACAGATCTTACTTGAGCAGCTCGTCTCGCTCAGTCTTGCGGGCGAAGACTATGTCACTGCACTTGTTCTGGAACCTTAGCAGAATCTCGGTCAAGTCGTTGTAGAACTGGAGGGTGTAGAGAGGGGCGGGGTTATTTAGTGTGTGAAGAAACTCCAGCCATTGCACGTGTGGGTGCGTGTGTGTGTGGCACCTTGGTTCCTTCCTTCAGGTTGCTGCTGATCTCAGTGTAGCTGTCGTGGGCGGCAGCCAGCTTCTTCAGCAGCTCCTCCCTCTCGTCGGCCTCCCCACTCGACTGCTTCAGTGCGGAGAACTCCTGATGGGCCGTCTGAGGCACACATTTACAGCATTTATCACACACACATAACAAAGTAAAAGTGAAGTGATTGTCATTGTGAGAGACTGCAGCGCAGCACACGGTGCACACAGTGAAACGTGTCCTCTGTATTTAACCATCACCCTTGGTGAGCAGTGGGCGGCCATGACAGGCGCCCGGGGAGCAGTGTGTGCTTTGCTCAGTGGATCCATGGTAGATCGGGATTAGAACCGGCAACCTTCTGATTACGAGTTCGCTTCCTTAACCGCTAGGCCACCACTGCCCCAGAGTGTCTTACAATTGGGGACAGTGGTGGCCTAGCAAGGTACCGGGTGTATCCCCAGGTGCCTTTTATGGGTGGTTGCAGCCTAGTGGGTAACACACTCGTCCGTGAACCAGAAGTCCCAGGTTCAAAGCAAGACACTTGCTTAGTGTCTCCAGTGGGGGACTGTCCCTCTAACTACTGATTGTAAGTCGCTCTGGATAAGGACGTCTGATAAATGCTGGTAATGTTTATGGCTGCCCACTGCTCAACTAGCAGAAGACGCACTTCACAATCAGTGGAGACACAGAACGTGACTTCTGGTTCATAGGTGAGTGTGTTGCCTACTAGGCTACTGCCACCCCACAGGTGACGAGGGAGAGGTGACCCAGTGTTGAAGCTCCGCCCCTTCAGGGCTGAACTCACCTGAACTTTAGAGAGCAGCTCCTCCTGCGTACGAAGGCTCTGCTGCACGCGCTCGCTGGACGCGCCGTAATGAGAGTCGATGGCGCCGCTGATCATCGCTTCGTCGTTGATGATGCCGTCTTGGGCAAGAGCCGTGAGGAAGGAGGCCGTGAGGTCAAAGGTCACGGCCTTAATCTCCATCTCTAGAGCTTCGCGCTCTCGCTTCATCTCGTCCAACTGTGCAAGGAGAGCCCGCAGCACATTCACCACCTGACACACACACACACACACACACACACACACACACACAGCGTATAGAAAAGAAAGAGGTGATTATGTTGGATGACCTCAAAGTGAAACAAACCCTCCCATCCCACCATACCATAAACATCAACCGTTAACCTTGATCGTGGGGTGCAGGGGGCTCAGTGCGCTGTGTGCGTGTGTGAGAGAGTACCTCACTGCCTTGGAGTGTCTTCATGGGGTTGGCTGATGGGATGGAGTCACTCAGCTCGTTCTCCGGTCGGCAGAGCAGACGGATCATCTCGCAGTGGATGTTATAGCGCTCGCGCACCGTTTGGTCCGCCTGGGCCGCCATGTCCAGGGTGCTGCGGAACTTGCCGCCCTCTGGGCGGGAGAGAGTGTGTGTTAGAGAACATGTCTGCCCTCCCACGTCACCTGGCCCGTCTCCCGGTAGCACCTCCATGCTCTGTTTTTGTGTGTGGAGATTTTCCTTGTGTGCAGAAGTGTCAACTGTAGGACCAGTCAAAGCCCATTGAGACATGCTGACAGCGTTCAAAAGTGGTCACCACCTAGAGAACCACGCCTTTATTGCCTGTAATTTCCACCTGTTGTCTATTCCACTGGCACAACAGCATGTGACATTGATTTTTTTTTTTTACAGGAATGTTTCTTTTCACGCTGTAATATTGAAACACGGTGAGTGGAATGAATGCAAGTTATTCATACACAGTACACGGTGGGCCATTTATATGGATCCACCTTAATAACATGGGACTGGCTGGTTATATTAACGTCCTGTTTGTGGCACATTAGTATATGTGAGGGGGCAAACTTTTCAAGATGGGTGGTGACCATAGTGGCCATTTTGAAGTCGGTCATCTTGGATCCAACTTCTGTTTTTTAAATAGGAAGAGGGTCATGTGACATCAGATTTATTGGTAAGTTCACAAGAAAAACAATGGTGTGCTTGGTTTTAACGTAACTTTATTCTTTCATGAGTTATTTACAAGTTTCTGAGCACTTATAAAATGTGTTTAATGTCACCAACCATTCCCATTTTATTAAGGTGTGTCCATATAAATGGCCCACCCTGTATATGTTCTGTACGAACTTTTTGGACGTACATAATTAGGTAGCTCTGCAACGCTTTCATTGGGTAAAAGTATCTCACGGTAGATAAAAGGTTGTTTATGACCAAGTGACTGAAGTGTAGGAGCGTGTGTACCTGCTCGGAGAGGTTTGTACAAGTCTGCTGATGGAGTTCTGCTCCAGCGCTGGCTGAATTTCGCTCTGAGTTCCGTGTCTGTCGCCTCCTCATCATCAAGCATCTTCAGAGACTAGACACACACACAAAATCCGATTCAGCTGCTACGTCACCGGCTGAGAGCAGCTTCTGCGTGTGACGTCTGGGGATCCTCACCTCGTCCAGGATCTCGCGGTTCCGCTGCATCAGCTCAGGAAGCTCCCGAATCAGTGTCTCCACGCTCTGCAGGCCGCCCTGCGACGCCACGGCGCGGGACTTCTCCAGGATGGACGGTGGGACGGAGTCGCCGGACAGGTCCTCCAGCGCGGCTGGGAGGTTCAGGGAGGCCAGGACCCTGAGCAGAAGGTACAGCGTGAGCCAATCAGATCACTGGATTTACCTTAACCACCTAGCCCCGCCCACATCACACTGACCCGTTACACAGGTTGGTGGACTCCCGCAGGCTGCCCACCAGGCGGCTGACCATGTCACCCCGGCGCTGACTGGACATGGTGAGGGACTGCTGCACTGCCATCGGGACCATTTTCTCAAATAGATCTGAGGAACACACACACACACACACACACACACACACAGTTGTGTTAGGAGGTTTGTGAGGGTGGCAGGTTGGTTGGTTGTTTGACAAAGTTGCCGTTCTCGCACCAGTGAACTTCTGGCTGAGGGGGGTCTGGATGGGCGTGGCCTTCACCAGGCTGGCTTTGCCGATGTGCTCCAGGTCCTTCAGCTCAGGGACACGGTCGTGGTAGATGAAGTCGTTGTCCTTCTTGGCTGCGGTCAGGGCGCGGCCGATGCGGTCTGAGAGGTCTTTAACGTTGACGTACTCGTCGTAGCGTGAGCCCACGGTTTTCACCAGCTCTGTGGCATGCTGGGAAAAAAAACAACAAAAAAACACTGACAAACATTCTCATGCACTTTGTAAGCGCAGTGGGACGCCGGGAGGAATTTTCCTCTGACGGGCGTGGCCAGCCGTACCTGCAGGCGGGCGATCTCTTCGCCAAAGCGCTTCTTCTGGTTGGCCACGGTGCCCTGGTGCAGCTCGGCAGTGGCCTGCAGCATGCAGTGCTTGGCCGCCAGCACAGGGAGCACTTCCTGGAAATAAAAATACTGACCAGGGAGAGCAACCACAACCAACGCCACGGCAACCACAAACAAACAAAACAAGCAAACGGCACAACCACAGAGGAGCAGACAGACCGGGGTGCAGGAGAGAGAACAGAACAAGAGATCAGAGCAAACCCCCTGACTGACACACACACACACGTCTGCATGCAAACGCACACACACACACACACTATTTACTTTTAATCAAACCGTGGAAAATAGAAAGAAGGAGAAATAATACAGGAAACACACGCGTGTGTGTGTGTGTGTGTGTGTGATATGAATGAGCGTGTGTAGTACGTACCTTAGGCAGGTTTTCTTTATATTGACACTGCTTAAATGCATCTCCGTAGAAATCTGCTGCCTGATTGGCCAGTTTAGCAATGATGGCATCTTTCATCTTGTCTATAAATAAACACATTAATAAAAATCACACAGGAACCTGCATGAACAGTGTTCGCACGTGTGTGTGTGTGTGTGTGTGTATCATCCACCATAGGTGGTGGTAGCCTAGTGTATAACACACTCGCCTATGAACCAGAAGACCCAGGTTCAAATCTCAGTTATTGCTATTGTGTCCCTGAGCAGGACACTTAACCCTGAGTGTCTCCAGGGGGGGGACTGTCCCTATAACTACTGATTGTAAGTCGCTCTGGATAAGAGCGTCTGATAAATGCTGTAAATGTACAATGCTGCCATAAAACCCTGAGCTGAAAGGTTACTTTGGGAGGAGAAACCATTACTACAAAATGTCAATTTTATTATATATTTATACACACACACATATTTATATATACATATATATAAAAGATAGAGTACAGTTTGCAACTGCACATGGAGACAAAAGTCTTAATTTCAAGAGATTAGGAACTGGTGCACGTCACAAAATAGATGACATCACGAGAAATGAAATGTAAAGCTTAAGGACAACGACGTGAAGGTATTAGAGAGAGGACATCACAAAGCCCTGATGTCCATCCACAGAAAAGGCGAGTGTGTAGAAGAAGGCCTACAAACCCAGTTACACCGGTTCTGACAAAATATTGTAGAAAACGAAAAACCGAAACCCAAGTATCACATTATCTCTCTGTACATGCACGGTCTTCGTATTTGGTACGAATATTATGACATTCAACAACTGCAAAAAATATTAAAATAATAACAACAAAAAAAAATTAAAACAGAAAATGTTTACTCTGATTTAATATTTAGCAGTAGGGGTGCAACGGTGGTCTGTACGATATTGCGCCACTCTGTCCTCCCTGCACGGCCCATTAAGCCCTTACGGACCATGGAAATCATTATTAAATTGGTTCAGAAATGTCCAGTGATGGGACAGCAAGTGACGGAGAGGGACTTCAATTTTTTAAACTGTAGCCTAGCATATAGAAGCCTGTTCAACTGTAAGCACCGAAGGACAAAAGCCCGTCTCTGCAAGTTAATGTCCAATCGCTGTTGAGCCTCCACCCACTCGTCCCGCTCTCACCGCTGTAACTGGAGCTGAGCAGAGACAAAAGAACCACAGGGCATGCCGCCGAGGACGAGCGAGCGCACAACTCAACTAGCTCCGCCCGCCACGCAACACAGCGACAGTAATACTGGTCACAAACCGCGGCGAGACCACACCCGTCTGAGGCGGTTCTTCTGAAGCGTACGCAAATATACGTGCCAACTAGCAGCTCCCCGTCCTGACAGTCGACTCTAAACTCCAAACGGAGACCCTACTCCAGCCTCCCGTCCGGCGTGCTGAGGGCCACGCCCCATCCTCAGCTACCGACACTCACGGGCCAGCCATATTCAATCTCGGCCGGGTCTCCACCATTATGTTCAGCCTATTTAAACAGTACAAACGTATTCTAAAACTTGTGCAAATAACACTTACACACATCCTTACACACAGTTGTTGTTTTCTTCTACTCTACTTCTACCATGTTCTTTTCCTGACAAGTTCGGCCTTATCAGGGCTCTTAGTTTTGTAAATTCAAAATCTATAGAAACCGAACGAGATCTGCTGGTGTCTTCCTCTTGTAAGTCGCATTGGATAAATGCGTCTGCTAAATAAAGTAAAGTACTCTGTACTTGAGGCACACCATCAACCGGAATCAAATTCCTTGTACGTGATTGCACATACTTGGCCAATAAACACGATTCTGATTGTATTCGGGCTCGGGTCGTAGTACCTGCAGTACCTGTGCTTTCCGTATGACTTGCTGCTAGTAATTTGTTTCGTCTACTGTAAATTTGTCAGTTCTCGGCCTCGGCCGTCAGGTGGCGAGTTTGAGTTATCGTGAGAAGTTGCAAAAAAAGGATGCCGAGGAGGTGAAACATTAAACCGGCTCATCTCCTTTCCCACTTAGCGCAGTCAGGTCGGATTCTGTCGAGATATCAGCTCTTGCCTGGGCCGCTCTTTGGGGCCAGTGGTGGCCTAGCGGTCAAGGAAGTGGCCCCGTATGGGGTGGTAGTAGCCTAGTGGGTAACACACTCTAGAAGACCCAGGTTCAAACCCCACTTACTACCATTGTGTCCCTGAGCAAGACACTTAACGCCTGTCGTGGCTGACCGCTGCTCACTAATTCGATGGTTAAAAGCAGAGGACACATTTCGGTGTGTCACCATATGCTGTGCATCGCAATTAATTTTACTTCACGTCATCTATTCAGCCGCCATACCCCTTAAGGCAGAAACACACTTGCATGCGTGTCCGTACGCGGTTGCGCTGACGTCGCTGCGTACGCCCTGCGCGTTGTGTGTACTCCTCACCACCAGGGGTCAGTGTCAAGGTCCTCAAACGTGGACATCTTGACTGCTGGGTGCAGAGCCCACAACACCGCCCCTGCAAAGTTACGCAGGTACCGCATCTCCGTACACGTCACGTTGATTTCTGAGCAAGTGCTCCGTACGTAATTAACAGCAAGTACATTTCTGCCTTGAGCTGACCCTCCCACAGGACCAGTGCCCCGCCCCCCAACCGCGGCGGCGGCGTTGTGGTTACCAGAGGTGGCTTTGATGCAGAAGACCTCCTGTGCCTGAGCCAGCATGACCTGACTGAGCGTCCCGGCCGTCTCTGGGGAGATGTCCACCGTCGGCTCCCGATTCAACGCAGACAAAACCGTGTCCTTGATGTGGCCGAAGGCGCCGCTGGCCAGCTGTGGGCAGACACGGAGGAACAAGGTTCTGGACTCGTGATCAGCAGCGGATCCGACACTCAGGTCTTCAGAAGAGACCAACCAACTCTGGACTAACGTCAAACTCTGGTCATTTAGGTCTTGACATTACTAGTGTTAATAAAGGGCTAATAAAACCCCGTTGGGGCGCGGCGAGGATGAAACGTCACCTGGTAGTTCTTTGCCGCCCCCTTCAGTCCGTCGTCGCTGTCCAGGTTCTGCTCGGACGCAATCTGACTGGCCAGCGCGCCGATATTAAACAAGACACACGTCTTCTCGTATCCAACACTTGCCAAAGCTACACACACACAAATGCATAAGGTAAAACGGGTGTTAGCGGCCTAGCGGGTAACACACTCGCCTGTGAACCAGAAGACTCAGGTTCAAATCCCGCTTACTACCATCATGTCCCTGAGCAAGACAATTTAACCCTGAGTGTCTCCAGGGGGGGACTGTCCCTGTAACTACTGATTGTAAGTCGCTCTGGACAAGGGCGTCTGGTAAATGGTGTAAATGTAAATGTAGGTAAAAAAGACTGGTTGTACGTGTATGTGCGTGTGGGCACACGACTGACCGAGCTTGACCGATCCGCCGAACAGAGATCCTTTATCAAACGCATCCTTCCAGGTGAACGTCAGGCAGAGCTACACACCAACAGACACACGTCAGTACCGAGCAACATGGCGGCGAGTGTGTGTGTGTGTGTATACCCTCACCTCAGAGAATGGAAACTTGGCCTCGACAGCACAGAGCTGATCGTAGTACCTGGGGGAGGAAATCACATGACGACATCATCATCATCATCTTCTTCTTCTTCTTCTTCTCCCGGCCACGCCCACACCGCTATACTGATAAGTTCGTTCACAAAAACCGAACGAATCAACAGGACTGAAGTGACGCCGGATTATCTAATGGTGGCCTAGTGGTTATGGAAGCGGCCCTGTAATCAGTAGGTTGCCACTGAGCAAAGCACCGTCCCCACACACTGCTCCCCGGGCGCCTGTCATGGCTGCCCACTGCTCACTCAGGGTGATGGGATAAATGCAGAGGACACATTTCACTGTGTGCACCGTGTGGCTGTGCTGCTGTGCATCACATGTGACAATCACTTCACTTTCTTATCTGCGGTATGACAGGGACCCTGGGGCGGGGTCACAGATTTATTCAAATCACATGCAAATCGTCCCAAACGGGTCCGCCAGAGGTCTCCTTCCTCTGAGACCCCAAACTCATAAAAACACAGTTTACGGTGTTCTGATCAAGAAAAGAAAACATCGAACATGACGTCACTGGCACTTCCGGAAACGTCACGTTGTTGACGGTAAACGCGTACAGAACAATCGGACAAAAAACGACGGAAAACGGGTCCGAGCCGAGACCACCGGGCGACCAGCGCCCCTCACCGCAGCAGCAGCTCCAGGGAGCTCTCGTGTTTGTCCAGCGGCCTCCCCACCGCGCTCTTCCGCAGCCTGCTCAGCTCCTCCACGGCGCGGAGGTGCTCCGCCTGCTCCTCCCCGGCGGGGTACGTGGCCGTGACGAACTTGGACAGCGGCTTCACCAGGTCCACCTCCGAGGACTTCTTCAGCGGGACAGAAATGAACGTCGCCATCGCGGCCCGTCGGTGCGACACGGAAGCGCAGCGAGCAACAAGCAGGCGCCACTTCCTTCCGGGTTCCGCGGAGCGACGTCATGGTGCTGACGTCACCACAACGAAACGCATTCGACGTCGCCAACGTTGCGCGGAAAATGCGCAGCCACGATAATCCGCGGTTCACCAAACCTTTTTCTTATTATCCTGTCTTATTTTAACATTCATTTTAGATGTTGGTTGAATAATTGTTTTTTTTAAACAACATTTATTTCTTATAAAGGGTGTTAGTGGCCTACTCGCCTATGAACCAGAAGTCCCAGGTTCAAATCCCACTTACTACCATTGTGTCCCTGAGCAAGACACTTAACCTTAAGTGTCTCCAGGGGGGGACTGTCCCTGTAACTACTGATTGTAAGTCACTCTGGATAAGGCCATCTGATAAATGGCGTAAATATAAATTTTTATATATAGCCAAACGTGACATGCAGTTTGTCTCAGTGTCTCAGTAGGCTTTGACGGGCCCTGCAGTTGACACCAGGAGAAGCCTTGTGAAGAACTAGGTAAGAGAGGGACACCCTTCCAGGGTAGAGTGAGGGTGCAGTGGGTGTCAGTGCCTGGAGGTACTGGACAGTGTCATGGTCTACACTGCATGTCCATTATGATGCTACTGGTCTCAGCAGCGAGCCTGGATCTAGAGTAACTCGGAGGGAGACAGATTAGACTCGGGTGGATGGGGGCCGAGTGGTTATGGTAGATGGCCCCGGTGTCCAGGTGTATATGTGGGTTTGACTCCTATGGATGTTTTTGGCTAAAAAGCCAGGTCTTTAGCCTGGACTTATATATTGAGGCTGTATCGGAGTCCCGAACATGAGCAGGAAGGCTGTTTCAAAGCAGCGGAGCTCCTGTAGCAGAAGACCGTCAGAAGACTGAGAGTACGATGCGAATTCTCGTGCTCTTACCAGGTCACCCAAGTGATCAGTACACTAACAATGTAGTACTAGTACTTCACTGTGTAAATAAAAGACTTGTATAGTCTATGCAAAATTGTACCAGACAGAATCAGTGTGATGTGTTCAAATCTTCTCGTCCTGGTTAGAACTTCTGCAGCAGCATTTTGAACTTGTTAAGAGTTGCAAATGCATGTACAGTAGAGGCCAAAAGTTTGGACACACCTTCTCATTAAACGTGTTATCTTTATTTACATGAACATTTAATAACTGAAATAACTGAACATGTTTTATATTCTATTTTCTTTGCTCTGATTCCTGCTTTGCACACTCTTGGCATTCTCTCCATGAGCTTCAAGAGGTCGTCACCTGAAATGCTTCTCCTACAGTCTTGAAGGAGTTCCCAGAGGTGTTTAGCACTTGTTGGTCCAGCTCACCCCAAACCATCTGGATTGGGTTCAGGTCCGGTGACTGTGGAGGCCAGGTCTCCACTTTTTGTTAAGTACAGAACTCCACATGTGTTCATTCATAGTTTTGATGCCTTCAGTGAGTGCTCTGACACTTTTACACTTTACAAGCTCTGTTGCACTACATTGTTTACATGGTTTGCACTGCCCTTACTTGTATATTGTGTTTTTAAATTGTATATATTAGGCTTATTTTTATACCTTTGTATTTAATGTTATTGTTGTATTTAATGTAACTGTATTTTAATGTTACTTGTATGGGTCTGAGAGTAACGCAATTTCAATTCTCTGTATGTCCTGTACATGTGGCAGAATTGACAATAAAGTTGACTTTGACTTGACTTTGAATCTACACACATAAATAGTCATGAAAATAAAGAAAACACATTGAATGAGGTGTCCAAACTTTTGGCCTGTACTGTACTTTTTTTCTGCACAAGAGCGTCCGTCTTACTTTTTAAATATTATATAGGTGAAAGAAATACAAACATTGCTTATGTGATTCTCGAAGGGCAGATCCCAGTCAGTTGTGACTCCCAGGTCTTTGGCGGTCACATACGGAGGTCTGAGTCCCATCAGAATTGACTGAGAGGTTGAACAGATTCCTTCTGACAGTAACAGTATTTCATTTTTTTCAGTCGTTATCACTTCTGAACACCAGTCAAAAAGGTCTTATTCCATCCCCTACCTGTACTGAATGTGTCCAGTTGGGATTGTACTTGAAAGTGAAGTGATTGTCACTTGTGATACACAGCAGCACAGCACACGGTACACACAGTGAAACGGCGCTTTGCTCAGTGGCACCTCAGTAGCACCTTGGCGGATCGGGATTCAAACTGGGAACCATCTCATTACGGGGCCGCTTCCTTAGCCGCTAGGCCACCACTGGCCCACTTGTTTTGCTGACTGTTGAAAGACAAATTTGTAAAAAAAAAATAAAATAATAAAAATTTGTGATGGCAGCTTCAAACCGAAAGACTTGCTAAGCAGAAGCCACCTGGTCAGCCACTGGGGTTCCAGAGGTCAGAGGTCAAATGAAAACCACAGCATTCTGAGGAGTGAAGCCAGGGTGAAGTACAAAGCTCTGTTCCATCTTCTTTATTTTATTTCCTTTTTTTTTATGTCCTCAACGTCTCGTCTATGTCAGCAGAAAACGAAATAGCGATTATTCTCCAACCAACCCCTATAAATATGTGTGTGTATAAATAAATAAAACAGTAGTTTACAGTAGATCAGTATGTTCTACGTGAAGGAGGAAACGTCCCTAAAACGTCAGGGTCTCGGCCCTGAAAAGAAACTGGAAATCACCATCATCACGAGATCTTTACTGGCAAAGCAAACACATTTTACTGCACCTGAGGCCACACAAGAAATCCAGCGGTGCATTAATACAGCTTTACTGCATCTTTATTTCATAACAATTTACAAAAGGAGGGTGAGGAGGGTTAAAAGCATAAATACATTTCTACATTCTGCACGGTTCTTCTGCAGTCCACCACGGTGGGATACATCCATATCCACACACACCCCTCCACAGACCTCACCGTTACCGTAGTGACCGAAGAGGAAAAGCCTTACGGTCACGTGCATGCGGGCCGAGCGCTGGACCCCGCCCCCACTGAGCGTTAATTAACATTAATAAGTGCTAATGTCTGTTAGCGTTATCAAGTGGTTGTGGTTCTTCAATCCTGAACATATAGTTGTGTGATCTCTCTCTCACACACACACACACACACACACACACACACTCGCTCACTCCTCAGTGACTGCAGCAGGATATATTTCCAGTTACGGGGACGCTGCTCTGTGGAACGGGGGGAAAATGTACGTTAATGTTTGCGGTTTGCCTTGCTGGTCTCGAGGCGGGTAGTAAGATGGGCGGAGCTACATCCCGTCGGGGGCCTGGTCGCCGCTGCCAGAGCCGCTCTGGGCGCGAACGATGTACAGGTTGAGCAGCTTCAGCTGGAGAGACAGAGGACAGGCGGCGGCGGTTTAGAACGGAGTGGACGTGCGCGCGGTAACGGTCCCGTATGGGCGTGGCGACTCACTTTGCTGACGGACAGCTGGCTGAGGTGCGGACTCAGCTCCTCACCGACCACGGTGTGGATGGCCACCAGGCAGAAAACGCAGGCCTTCCGCACGGTGCTCTCCGAGCTGTCGTAACCCTGGCAACCACAAAAACGGCAACTCATGCACAGTCAATGGCCCATGTGATACTGCTGGAGTAACGGCGGAGTGAATCAGGAGTACCTGAATGAGACCAGGCATGACCTCGGGCAGCAGCAGCTGCAGCACGTCTCTGGGCAGACGCTCCATCACCTTGGTCAGGGTCTTGATGGCAGCAAGGTTGATGGGATACTCCGCTGACTGGATGATGGGACACAAAACCTTGATGCACTGATCGGTGCTGATGTGTGTCGCCAACATGGCCGCCGTCTCTTCCGCTGCTCGCACAACCTAGACAGACACACACACACACACACTGTGTAACTGTGTGTAAAGTTGTTCAAATTCAAATTTTATTAGTCACATACACAGTATGATATGCAGTGAAATGCTTTAACGACTGATATAGAACTCATATGGCAAACAATGCAAGTATACAATGAACCAATATGCAAATATTGCAAAAAAAAAACAAATATTACACTTTTATGTCTTTAACTTAAAACATAAAATGTGTGTAACAGGTATGAGTGAAGCCAAAGTGAAAAGTAAAAAAAATTGTGCAAGAGTAAAATGTTTGTGCAAGTATTCTGGGGGGTTGAGTCCAGAAGTGATTGAAAGTGAAGGTGCTGAAGTGTATTGGAGTTCTACGAAGTGTTGTGGTTGAAGCTCGTATATCCTGCGGGAAGAAGCTCCTCCTCATTCTCTCTGTGTTGGACTTCAGGGAGCGAAAGCGCTTCCCTGATCGCAGCAGAGAGAACAGTCCATTGTTGGGGTGGCTGAGGTCCTTCACTATCTTCCTGGCCCTGGTACAGCACCACTTGCTGAATATTGATTGACGGTCAGGGAGCTTGGTACAGATGATGCGTTCAGCTGATCGAACCACCCTCTGTAGGGCTCGCCTGTCCTGCATGGTGCTGTTCCCGAACCAGGTTGAGATGTTTCCCATCAGGATGCTCTCTATGGTGCAGGAGTAGAAGTTCCTGAGCACCTTGGAGGGCAGTCTAAAGTCTCTCAGGCATCTGAGGTGGTAGAGACGCTGCCGGGCCTTTTTCACCACGGTGTTGATGTGACAGGACCATGACAGGTCGTGCGTGATGTTAACTCCGAGATATCGGAAGCTGTCCACTCTCTCCACTGGGCTCCTGTTGATGACAGGGGTCTGGTAGGTCCCCTCCTGCTTGGTACTAAAGTTCACTATTAACTCCTTTGTCTTGCTGATGTTCAGGTGGAGATTGGTCCTCTGGCACCAGTTCACCAGATTTCCAACCTCCTCCAGGTAGGCCGCCTCGTCGTTGTCGGAGATCAGGTCCACCACAACGGTGTCATCAACAAACTTGATGCTGGTGGTGGAGTTAGTAGTGGCTACACAGTCGTGGGTGTACAGAGCATACAGCAGGGGGCTCAGAAGACAGCCCCCCAGTGCTGAGAGTGATTGATTGAAGTGTGTGTGTGTGTGTGTGTGTGTGTGTATACATACCTCCTTGTCGGTGTCTGTGTGACACTCCAGTGTCTTCATGATGGTAAGTTCTGCGTAGTTTTTGAATCTCCACGCCTCTCGGGACAGAATCTCTTTTAAAACTCGCAGTGCCAACGCGCGTATAACATGCTGTGGGGAAACAAGCCAACGAATAAAAACGAAAACATCACAGGGAATACACCACGTGTGTGTGTGTGTGTGTGTGTGTGTGTGTTTGTGTTTGTGTGTACCTCTCCATCCCCCAGTGTCTCCAGCAGCAGCAGCAGGACTGTTTTGAAATGCTCGTCCCATATGGCTTGTACGGGCGCGTCCCTCACGATCCTCATCAGGTCACAGAGCGCCGCCTTGCGCTCGTCGGTGGACTTGTTCATGTTGGACAGCTCAGCCACCACCTCCGCCAGACACACGTCCTTCTCTGTAAACACGGAACAGAAGTGACGGTACACCGGACACCGGCTCACATCGCGGCTTAGAAAGGGTCCGAATCCACAAAAGCCACCACACACAGGGTCCACACTCCAAGTCAGTCATTTTTAAACATATGGCTACTAAACTATATTATAGTAGCCTAGTGGGTAACACACTCGAAGACCCAGGTTCAAATCCCTCTTACTACCACTGTGTCCCTGAGCAAGTCTCCAGGGGGGGACTGTCCCTGTAACTACTGATTGTAAGTAGGGTGGTAAAAGCCTAGTGTGTAACACACTCGCCTATGAACCAGAAGACCCAGGTTCAAATCCCACTTACTACCATTGTGTCCCTGAGCGAGACACTTAACCCTGAGTGTCTCCAGGGGGGGACTGTCCCTGTAACTACTGATTGTAAGTCGCTCTGGATAAGGGTGCCTGATAAATGCTGTAAATGGAAATATGCTATTAACAAAAATTCCCTGATAATTCCCTGACTCCCTGAGCACCCAAATGATCAAATTACCTGACAGGAAATGTGTCCAGAAAACCCTGCACATAACATGGTGCCACCCCTACAAACGATGGGCGGTCACTTACCATCTGTAACCGTGTCACCTTCTGTCCCTTTTCTGCTTGAGAAGGAGGCGCCTGAAGAATAACCAGAGGAGCTGAGATGAGTGTGGCTTTCTGAAGAGTCCGTTCTGGACGCGTCCCCTCCGGAGAGAAAGTGGCCCCTGTTTTCTTCCACCTGAGGGACACAAACACGGTGTATGAAAACCTTGCACACCTTTCAGCA
The DNA here is from genome assembly GCF_900700375.1 of Denticeps clupeoides. Lineage (NCBI taxonomy): Eukaryota > Metazoa > Chordata > Actinopteri > Clupeiformes > Denticipitidae > Denticeps > Denticeps clupeoides. The sequence goes on from NC_041715.1 coordinate 3,792,960, forward strand.
GCTGTGTGTATGTGTGTGTGTGTGTGTGTGTGTGCGTGCGTGCGCGCGCTACCTCCTCTTCACCCTCCTTCCTGCAGGGGGCGTGAGAGTCGCTGATCTCCTCCTGGCTGCGGACGCTGAAGCTCTGAATGGCCTCGGTGACGTCGAGTAACGAGGCGATGATCTCGTGCGAGTTGCCGACGTCGATGTTGTAGTTAAATACGCTGCAACACACACAGACACCCCGTCACCTTCGAGGTGACACAAACGAATACAGACAGGCGGTAAACTGTGTGTGTGTGTGTGTGGGGGGGGTTTACCCCGGTGAATCGGTCTGACTGCTTGGGGACGTCAGGGGGCTGGACCAGACTCCTGTGGACCGTGGTGCATGTTTCATCTGAGGGCTTCCCACTGGTGCCTGAAACTGCATCAGCAGGACAGACTGACAAGTTGCCAAAAACTCATCACCAATGACTGCATAGTAAGTGTGTGTGTGTGTGTGTGTGTGTGTGTGTGCTACCTGTGTGGTCTTGCCAGTGTTCTGCAGGTGGTCCTGGAGGAGCTTCGTGGCTCCATCCTGGAAGGTTTTGGGTAGGGCAGCTAACAGCATGGTGAACTCCGGTGTGTTCAGCTGGAACAAGGCGATCAGCGCCGCCTGCGCCGCCTGCGGCCAATCACGGCGCGGTCAGCATTACCTCCAACCAATCACGACCCTCCGCAGGAGTCTGCATGTGAGCGAGTGGTTACCTTGCGAACATCAGAGCTCTTGGGCTCAGTGGTCCACGTGATTATACGCGACACCGCCAAGCGCGTCTCGCTGGAGGTGACAAAGTCGTTCGGCTCCATCTGTGCGGTCAGGGCCTCGATGTAGCGCAGGAGGGCCACCTTCACCTGCAGGGGACACGACAGACACACGCAGCGCAAGTACTAACGACTGTTCTCATACAGAAAAATAATACAGGACACGTCCGCTCATGCGCCAGCGAGCCAGACCCAGAAAAACAAGTTCTGTACCAACTTCCTGTTTTCTGTTTAATTAGCGGCAGAACGAGTAAGTGACCGAATTAAGAGGTGATCACTTGTCCCACTGGTAGGGGCGTTGAGGCATAATGGATGCAGACATGGACGATCCTGCATCGATGCAGTGCAGAACATAATAGATTTTATCATAATGACGTCGCTTGGTGATTTTCTGGCGGCGATATTAAAATTCTCGTTAAAAAGTAGTGACGGTTGAGACTGTGGTGGCCTGAACGGAGGTTTGAAATGAACACCCTCTGAACACCATAAAGTGTGAAGTGATTGTCACTTGTGATACACTGCAGCACAGCACACGGTGCATACAGAGAAATGTGTCCTCTGCATTTAACCCATCACCCTGAGTGAGCAGTGGGCAGCCATGACAGGCGCCCGGGGAGCAGTGTGTGGGGACGGTGCTTTGCTCAGTGGCACCTTGGCGGATCGGGATTCGAACCGGCAACCTTCTGATTACGGGGCCGCTTCCTTAACCGCTAGGCCACCACTGCCCCATACGTGTTTTTGCTGGGATTTGCAGGTGCGTTCGATTGCCGTTTCACTGACGCTTGCTTGATGCTGTCTAGAATTTTGTCAGAAAGCTACGGTGAGCAGAAAAATGTCCGGTTCAGACCTCCACGCGAACAAGGCCTTCGCTTTCATCTCACTGACGTATTGAAAGACATGACGATGATTCGTGATGCGTTGATAATCGTAATCGAATCGAGTAGTGAGGACCGGTGAACGCGGAAACGTTGCAGCTCCAACACTCCAACTCGCCCTGCTGCCGAGACCCCCCCCCCCCCCCCCCGAATATAACGCCACGTCCCTCGTTGCCGTGGCAACGACGTGTGCGGGGTGCACGAATTGCGGCGAATTATAGAATTGCTTCCCCTGCCAACTGACCTGTGTCGCCTGGGTCCACAGGCGGCAGCGCTCCATCAGAGAACACACGGAGCGCCGGCAGGAGGGAAACAATTCTATAGTCCCGCCCCCAGCACGGCAACAGCCACGCCTCCCCAGCTTCAGAGACCGACAGAGGCAGAAAGAGAGAAGGGAGCAGAAAGTGTGTGTGTGTGTGTGTGTGTGTGTGTGTGTGTATTGATTTCACTTTCCTGACCTGAAGGTGCTGCCGCCCTCCAACTATATAGGTTTTACATTCAGAACTGCACACACACTTGCACACAGCACCCACCTTGAAATTCGGGGTCTGGGTCTGGTCCACCGTGAACCTCATGAGGATGCTGAACTGTAAATCGTTGGGGAACGACTCTCTAGAAGGAACACAGGGACAGAGAGACCTTTAAAACCCTCAGATTGGACAGGAGAAACACGCAGGGCCTCCTCGGGCCGAACGTAAGCTCCTGACCTGGTGACATCCAGGGCTTTCTGGACTTTGGACTGGACTGAGCCCAGCAGGCCGGCGCCCATCTTCTTCAGCAGCTGTGTCACCAAAACAAAGAGCCAATCGTGGAGGTCATCCCGATGGACCACGATGAAGTCGACCAGCGTCTCCAGGAACATGCTGAAAACCTGCAGAGCAGAGATCATCAGATGCAGACAACATGTCCTACTGTAACACACACACACACACACTATTTAAAATGTACAGCCCTAACGAAAGCACACAAAACACGAATGAAACTCACCCTCTGCAGAGATCCGGCAGGGGCAGGTGTGGGGGGGGGGAGAGACAAGAGAGAAGGATGAGATGATGGAATTCTGGTCAGCTGGCACTGCCTGGCCAAAAACGCCCTGCATTTTCACCATCCTTTAAACACCTTTAATGTTGCACACATTTTACAAACCTGTGCGCGAGTGTGTGCTGGGGGGGCATTGGGGTGGCAGGGTACCTTAAACAAAGCTGAACTGACTGAGGACTCAATGGAGCTGAAGCATCTGGATACTGGCTGTAAATCAGAAAGAGGACGGACCGACTACCAATCAATCACCATCACAGAGCTCACGACCCAATCAGATTAAAGAGGCGGAGTCACGTGACATCCCAGCAGCACTCAACAGCCACGCAGCAAGCGGTTATTGCAGGCGTGTGTCAGACTGAGTGAGTGTGAGTGTAGAAATACAAGTGAGATGGACGGGACTCAAGATAAGACGGTGATCTGATTGGCCAGAACAATCGCTGCATAGTTCCCAGGATGCATTAGGAAGTAGTTGTTTTTCATGCTGTCTTATCCCTTCACACGAACGTGCGGGCGTGTGTGCGTGTGTCATTAGTACCTTGCCATGAGGGTCCGCAAACATCCTGGAAAAGATGTCACAGAACCTCTTCAGTTCCACACGACTGCAACACACACACACACACACACACACACACACACACAGGAGACAAGTTCAGATTACAGTCTGACGCTAAAGTTCCAAACAGCAGAGAGAGAGAGAGAGAGAGAGAGACACCTGAGTGAATGCTGGTTCTTCAGTAGGGTCTGAAGTCCCATAAGCCCCTCCTTCCTCTCGCTCCAGTTGGTGCTGGCGCAGCGGTTCAGCAGCTCGGCCACGTCGTCGGTCTGCCGCATGTACGTGGGAATGCTGCCGTTGCGGGAGGAGTAGGAGCGGTCGGAGCAGGCGCTGGACGCGTCGCTGTTCGCGTCGTCGTCTGAGCACAGGCCGTACGTCTCATGGCGCCGCCGCACGGGCTTCTTCTGCTGACACACACACACACACACACACACACGCAGCGGGGCTACAACACCGAGGAGGCTTACATCAGAGTGCGTGTTCGACGGCGGGTTTACTGACCTTGCTCATCATCTCTCCTAACAGCTGGCAGCATGAACACAGAGGTTAAAGACTGATCATACACTCAACTTAACGCGCACGTTCAGTCACCATGGCGACAGTTCCATCCTTAAACAAGCCTTCGGACGCGCTCTTTTGTTCACGAGATCCTCAATGACAAATACGTTTCTTAAAAATCCACAGTGAGAGCAAACACAGCGTTGAGGTCACAATTTAGACAGAAACTATTTATTCCCATAAGCCCCTCCTTGGAAGCAGCAGCAGAAGTCACCCTTTTAAACGTATACTTTTAAACTAGTGGTGGGCCATTATCTGCGTTAACGTGCTGCGTTAACGTGAGACTCTTATCGGGCGATAAAAAAAATATCACCATTAATGTATTCACAAAGTTGGGTTGGGAGCTGGGTCTATACTACGCAAGCTATTGTGCCGGAGTTAAGTGGTTACACTAGAAGTATATTTCTTCTTTCTTGTGTCGTTTATTTTCTTATTTCCTAAAGACTTTTATTTTGTTTACCTGTATTCTGATGTGGGTGAGGGAATTATAATGACAATCCGGGTGTTTGTTTAATTGTAGAATGTTAAAGTGTGTTAATGTTTCTGGTTATGTCAAATATGTTTCTGTATTTATGATTATTATAAAAAGTTATGTGGGTTCTAAAACTTTGATCACCCCCCGAAAATTGTTTGGATGCGGCCGTGCCCTTGGGTTAGTGGGTTGGAGACCCGGTTTAGTTCTCTTGGACACATGGCGTGAGCTGTGAGTGGTGCATGGGGTTTGTGTGCAAAAAGTTATTTCTTAATGTACATATTAGGAATATTTTGCATGTGTGTTATTTTGTGAAAAAAATTACACAACGCAGAAGAAGAACCGCTTCACTATGATGACTTTCACCATATATATATGATATTTTAGCGCGGATGTATACCTAGCCAAATTGCACTGTAGGGGGCGAGAACGAGTCTTCGAACTGTGAAATGACCACATCAAACGTGACGTGGTAACATGGATGCAGCTATTTAACTGAATAAACAGTTGGTAAACACAAGTACATCTTATTGAACATAATTTATTTTCATCACCAATTATCATAGTAGAACAGCTTTCTCAAGCAGTTTGTGATGCATTTTGGGAACAGGAGATGAGCCCCTGGTCTAACGCGCCACCTGGCTTGAGAGACCCGTTCTCAAAGACTTACTTTTAGTCATTATTTGGGTAGCACACATATTCTGAATGCCTTCGACAGAATCCAAATGAGCCATTTTAATCTAGATTAATTCCAAGATTACAGTGATATTAAAATAGATCTCTATTTTAAACGTATACAAACTTGCTTGAAAAATCGAATCATTTAGGTGAAAGGCCCCTGGGAAAGTTTTCAACAGAATATCATTTTAAACAGTGCCAGACTAATTCAAGCCAAACACTTTCCACCCAGCAGTTACGAAGATAGGGCAAGATTTTAGAACAGGCAACATTCTGTCAAAAATATTTTTCATAATGTAGTGGAGCAGATTGGACGAAGGTCTCCCCCAAACCAAAATACTTCTGTAAAAGTACTAAAGTCCAGATTTGTACTAATAACCCCTTTGGCGCTCCACTAGAGGGAGTCTTAACTCTGTTGTCTCTTGCATTTATTTGTGTGTGTGTGTGTGTGTGTGTGTGTGTGTTGGTACCAGTGCATCTGCCAGGGCTTCCTCCACATCTGATCCTGTGTTCAAGACCCTCATGGCAGTAACTGAGGGTGAAAGTTGACTGGACATCCCTAAGGAAACACAAAGACATTTACGGCATTTATCAGACGGCCTTATCCAGAGCCAGTAGTTATGGGGACTGTCACCATGGTAGAATATTGGCTTTGAACCTATGACTTCTGGTTCGCCGGTGTGAGACTTTATATGGGACTTTGACACGACGTAAAGTAGTCAAGTGTCCAGCTTGTGTAAATTTCTTGTCCCCTCATAATAACTAAAACACACAGACATTGATGTCTCAACTTCTGGCAACACCCCTAAGTAAAAATGTCCAAAGGGTGCCGTATTGGACATTTTCCAGTTTAGACATGTGCGTTTAGTTTTTTCACACAAGCTGGACACTGACTGCTTTGCACCGTATCAAAGTCTCATAACTTCATTTTCCCATGGAGAGACACAAATATTTACAAAAATGAGGGATGCACTGACTTTGTGAGTTACTGTAAAATAATGTACAGTATTGACATTTCTACAGTAAACATTTCTAAAGGACATAAAAACATCACCAGACGTCGATAACAAATCCACCCAGGCAAAGAAATAGACGTCCACAAATTTAGTTGTGTGTAAGAAGATGGAAGGACAATTAATTACACTTATTTTTATTATTTATTTAATAGTTCAAAAACATACAACCCAGCCACTGGGGACGCACGTGGCCGTGCATTTTCAAAACCCCGGAAAATGGCGAGGGTCGCGTGTGGAACCCGTAAACCTTCCGCCAGGTCAATCGTGTGGACAACCGGACCGGATGTTTCGCAATCACTTAACTTTTTCCCTGTGTCATTCCATTTTATCACATACTTTTTAAAGATTCATGGTTTGATTTCTTTGCACACGTGGATTATGTGGATCGTCTGGAAGGAATTTCGTGTCAATAGCACCTTTCGAATTATATTTACTTGGAAACATTTACCTGATGCATTTACAAATTTACCTGCATTTACAAAAAGCCACATGACAGATGAATGGTTAGGTGAGACAAACAAATCTGAAATCAAACGGGTATAACAAAAAAAATAAAAATGGAATGAGTTGGGAGTAAAGGGGTCAGAGGTCAGGTCACCTGCTGCCCCCAAAGTGTCGGAGGCGTGGAGTGCACCAGTAGAGCGGGAGTAATGTCGCGATGCTGCAACACACACACAGACACAATCAGACCGAGACGGAAGTGGAATATCTAGTAGAGCCGGTGAACGGGAGCACAACGTTCTTAAGCCTCTAGAACCGAATGGAACCTCGGCATGCAGCACTGATTGGGTTCAGGTTTACACTGTGACGTATGGAGCGAAAGTGGGACATTCCCAGATTTCTGTTTAAGACGCACCGCTTTTTTTCCAGCTGAATCCTTTAAAATGTAAGATCGGGATCAGTAGGAGACAAGCTGGAGGTGCGGTAGTAGGGCGTGGTTCAGGGGTAGATGTTGCCATAGCTACTCACCCAGCGGAGTGAAACGGACAGGGCTGGCGTCTCGACTGCTCTCTCGACTCGCGTCGCGGCTGCAGCCCTGACTCACACTAGGGCGCGGAATACGACTGCCACGCGCTGCCACAAGGGGCAGGACCAGAAAATGGAAGAAAAAGGAAAGAAAGAAACAAGAGTTTTGAAGGGAGAGAAAGAGAAAGAAAGTTCACACACAAAAGGAAAAAAAGAATAAAAGTAGGAAAAAAAATGAACAGTTTTCCATCACCTATGACCCCTCCCAACATCCTAAACCTACGAATCACCCCCCCCTCCAGATCCTACACCTACAATCCAACCACCTCCCCCCCAGATCCTACAACTACGATCAAACCACCTCCCCCCCAGATCCTACAACTACGATCAAACCACCTCCCCCCAGATCCTACAACTACGATGCCCCCCCCGAGATCCTACAACTACGATCAAACTACCTCCCCCCCAGATCCTACACCTACAATCCAACCACCTCCCCCCGAGATCCTACAACTACGATCAAACTACCCCCCCCCCAGATCCTACACCTACAATCCAACCACCTCCCCCCCAGATCCTACAACTACGATGCCCCCCCCGAGATCCTACAACTACGATCAAACTACCTCCCCCCCAGATCCTACACCTACAATCCAACCACCTCCCCCCGAGATCCTACAACTACGATCAAACCACCTCCCCCCCAGATCCTACACCTACAATCCAACCACCTCCCCCCCAGATCCTACAACTACGATGCCCCCCCCCCTCGAGATCCTACAACTACGATCAAACTACCTCCCCCCAGATCCTACACCTACAATCCAACCACCTCCCCCCCAGATCCTACAACTACGATGCCCCCCCCCCCTCGAGATCCTACAACTACAAACTACCTCCCCCCCAGATCCTACAACTACGATGCCCCCCCCAGATCCTACACCTACGATTCAACCCCCAAAAGCTCCTACACCTACGATTCAACCCCCAAAAGCTCCTACGCCTATGATCCAACCCCCCCCCAGAGATCCTAAACCTACAATCCAACTGCACCCCCCCCAGAGATCCTACACCCCCTACACCTACGATGAACCCGGGTCTTCTGGTTAATAGGTGAGTGTGTTACCCACTAGGCTACTACCACCATCTAACTGCCCCCGCACACGTCGACACCTACAACCCACCCCTCCCCCTTCTCAACATTTAGTTTTATTTATTTTAGATAGATAAATAAATAAATCACACATTTTGCAGGATGTTGGTCTCATTGGGCTTTGACAGGCCCTACAGTTGACCCCCCCCTTCTGTACACAGCACAGAGTGGACATGCAGTAAGTATTAGAGCAGGGTTGGCACTGATTTGTCCCACCCCGCCCAACATGCCCCGCCCCGTGCACCTCAACACTCCGCCCAACACAGGCGCTTACTTGCTTTCCTAGTCAACTGAACAAGCAGCAGATTATGGGCTGCAGGGCAGAAGGTTGCCCTGGCAATGAGGTGAAATACATTCTGGGTGTAAATGAGGGCAAGCAGTAAAGAAGGCAGGGGACAACAGGGCGGAGACACAAAGGACACGTCTCACCTCCTTTTTTGGCGCCATTGTATGCCTGGCTGATGCTGGAAGGAGCTGAAGATGGAAAGTCAGAACTTTAGAATCTCTCTCATACACACACGCGCATACATAGATGTACACATAATTATAGCATAAATCAGCCCCACTCTTTTACAGAACCCTTCAAGTCTGTCTGTTCTCCACCTTCCTGCTACAAGATCCATCACTGTCTCAGTAGAACATTAAAGCTGAAGCCTTCAAATTCAAATTTTATTAGTCACATACATAGTCATACGCGGTATGATATGCAGTGAAATGCTTATATAAAATGCAAATATTGCAAACATAACCAATTATTATACTTGAAGGTTAATTTAGCTTTACAACTAACTACCAACGTTATTTGCCTGAGCATAATATGCATAAAGACTTGGCCCATATTTAAAAAATGCTTCTGTTGGCGGCACAGAAAACAAAAACCTGCTTTACTTATGTTTTTATTTCAAGTGTTTTGCATTTGACCTGGAATAGAGATCAGAATATGGTCCCCAGCTTCCGTGTGTGTTTGTGTGTGTGTTCGTACCCACAGACATCCGGGACGGGCTGCTGTCTCTGCTCACTCCTTGGCTGCGGGGTATTCTGCTGGGACGGTGATGTCCCGCCTCCGCCGCATGATGGACGTTGCTGAGCGTGCTCAGTGCCGTGCTGGTCAACACGCGCCCGGGGGAGCCGGAGCGAGAGCCGGCTGGAGAGAGAAGACCAAAGATCAGCCGCTCCGTTTTAATATTAGTAAGGTTCTCTGTATTGGGGGAACTGGTGACGCCCGTCTGAACACACACCAACACACATAACACACAGCAAACAGTTCAGACGGTACAAATCAAACACAACGACAGCAGGACGTCCGCTTTTTTAACAATACACATCAGCCAGAGATGAGAGATGACCCTGCCGCTGCACCTGTGCCATTATGAGCCGTGCAAAGTGTTGCATTCCACTGCAGTGCATTGTGGGATGCTTTGGTCTTTGAAGTGGAAGAGAGAGAACTCAGAACTGGGCGGCTCCTGTATCCAGTGAACAGACGTGGGCTTGTACTGACACTGTTTAACAGAAAATCGCTGAAATCACGCAGCAACAGGGTTTCTGCAGGTTGAAGGAAGCCATAAAAGACTTGTAAAGACCTTTTTAAGGACACTTTCATCCAATTTAAGACCCTGCATTGGCGCCGTTAACTACATTTGTCCAAGGGCCAGAGTTTTTCTTGGCAGACACTAAGGGCCAGACGCTCTTTTACAGTACAATATTAATGGTATTTAATCTTAAGCAATATATTATTATTTGATATATTAATTTTCCTTCAAAATGTCACTAGGGGGCGGCCTCAATAGTTTTGGTTTGTAAAATTGCGAGTCCTTTCCAGCTGCGTTTTCTGATGTGGCTGAGATAGGACATTGCCCAGGGCGGCATCATTGGCATCGACCAAAGGTTGTTTGTGCGGCGTCTTCTACTGCCCATTTGCGGGGGAGAAAGGGCGCCCTACACGTGTGAGGTGTGCCTGCTGCTTGAGCGAGGAGAGGGGGCGGCGACCGCCGAGCGGCTGGAGCAGCATGTGATAACCAGCTTGTGGGGTGGAGACTTGCACAGGGCGCCGAACTGGTTAGGACCGCCCCCTGGTAACCGCCATGCGCGCGATGCATTTTGTAAACCCGGAAGTGCGCAGGCGGATCACTGACAAACTGAAGGCTTGTTTCATTTGATTTTGTTGGGTCCGCAGTATTTTAATGACTGGGTGTGAGGATTAATACTTTGTTAGACTTTTTCGCGGAAACCCTGAATGCGCAGCAGATTTCTTCACACTGAATCCAGCAATGTCTACAAACACACACTCCTACCACCATCTACACTGGCAGACACATTGACAGCCAATCTGAAGAGATGCTGGAAACAAGCAAAGCATGATGGGTTCACACAAAGACAGAAAATGCCGTGAATTCATAGTGAAGCATCGTGGGACCACCGGTTAATGAAAAGCAGCAAAATAACAATTACAGTTGAACAGTGAAAGGTCAAAGGTCACAGGGAGCAATGAGGGTTTTTGCATAGAGTGCATTTTAGCCACACCCCTGCCGGGGAAAATATCACAGCAATTTAGTAGTGCCAATTTCAGTTTTATTCGGTATCAGACAGATCGGTGTAGAAGGCTGTGCGACAATGTACACTGGGATCTGAAATGAGTTCCCGCATTCAGGTTTAAATTGGCAAAAAGTGAAATAAAACCATGGTTGCGTAATGTTGAGGCAAAAACAAATAAAATAAATGCAACATGTACATGTCTGGGATTAAAGCACAGGACCTCCGGTGAGTGAATATCGGCAGTTTACATTCCACAGGGACACGCCCATGTTCCCAGTCACCCCCGTGTCGGTGTCTGTAGCTTTAAATGCTAATGAGGAGGAGCGAGGCGGGACGAGGAGGAGGTACCTGACTACTTGTGGTCAGGTACCATGCGCTGATGTTGTCTAGCGATGGCTCATAGACACGCAGTCGTTCAAGCTTTCCAGTTTGACCCAGAACCTGATCCAGAAGAAGTTGAAATTCAGCGACTACGGCAGGACGTCACAGTGTGGTAGTAGCCTAGTGGGTAACACACTCGCCTATGAACCAGAAGACCCAGGTTCAAATCCCACTTGCTACCATTGTGTCCCTGAGCAAGACACTTAACCCTGAGTGTCTCCGGGGGGGGACTGTCCCTGTAACTACTGATTGTACGTCGCTGTGGATAAGGGCGTCTGGTAAATGTAAATGTCTCCGAATAGTTAGTTCAAAATATTGTTCTGCAATTTAAGCGGCTTGTTTATGCTGTTCCAGTTATTATAAACCAAATTTTTGAGGAGAGGGGCGCAAAATGGTATGGGTGGATGGGAACCTATCCCCGTGCATCGCTATATCGGGCCAACTTCCAGATTCGACCGTATGAGCTGCCGCAGAACGACCAATGCACTCCTATCACCATTTCTAGCCACCGCAGGACCATATACAGGCTCGGGGAACTAATGTTAAATGATCTCAAAAAGTCCAATTTTCATGACATGGGACTTTTAACATCAATTTTGTCCAAAACTACACAAGTTTGCACGTAAAGGCTAGCTGTGGAGCGGCCCGTCACTGCTATTTTACTTTGGTCTCTGACTGGTTATCGACCATGAGACTGCTGCAGAACAGGGAGGATGGATGCAAAGGAATGTTAAAAAGAAGCAGAAATTCCACTGTTGGAAATACAAATTTCATCCTTCCTTCAGACGGCTAGTGCTGGACAACGTATGGAATATAAAAGACGTACCAGATGGAACACCGTGATTGGCTTCTATTTTCCCCCCCAATGATGACGAGAACCCTTCACTGATTCGCCAAGACCTGTGAACCCATGTCCTCCACTGGCAAAAGCCAGCAGAGACAGATCCACTACCCTAAACAGCCACGCCCAACACAGACACACACGCCTCCATAAAATTTTACCAAAAATAAATAAATAAAAAAAACAGATGCCACCACCATGCAAAAAAAGTGCTGCGCGCACACACTCACAAATGAGGGGTGCACACAAACACACAAACAGACCTCACACAGAAAAATACCTGGTGTGCAATCTGATTCGTCAGAGCCTGAAGCACAGAAAGAGTTGAGGGGGGGGAGGGTTACGCGCGATCTCACCCACACACACACCATCCCACTGCACCCTCCCTCACCACTGTCCCAACCCCCCCTGATGTCTTCAGAATCCCCCCCCCAAGCTCCTAAGGTAATGAAAAACTGGGCACAGATTTTGGCTAATGCACCCATGTGATGAAGAATGCTGTCGGTTCCCTTGCTTATGTGCTCCTTCCTATCTGGTCACCTGAAAGTGAAAGCGGACGAGTGGAGGGACGTAGACACATTCCCACACTTACGCTGGGACTGGGACACCATCCTTGTTCGGTTACGCCCCCTCGAGTCCACAACGGTGCTGGACGCAGTGGACAATGGCTGCTTAGAACGCAAACGTCCTGAGGATAGAAGAGGAAAAGAAAAAATAAACATATATATATATTTTTATCACCAACCAAGGGCAAGAACCACAACCATATGGGACACAGACACGTGGAGGTGATCTGACACACACTCTCTCCGTCTTACCATCCATTTTATCAGAAGAATCGTCTTAAAGCCAAAGAGAAAAGAGAGGAACAGAGTTTTTAAACCCCCCACTCACATCCTTCACTCGCTCTTCCTCCTCCTAAAACAGTAACTAGGTAAGTAAGGGCAGCTGATCCCTACCGAGGGAGGAGTAGGAGAGCGGAGGAACTCGCCCCGCCCTCGCCACCTGCTGGGTGGCTGCTCCTGCATTAACATCCACATCGCTGCTAGAACGTTGCAGGGACCCGCCACGTGCTGACTGCTTTCTCGTAACTGAGAGGAGGCAAATAAATAAATAAATAAATAAATAAATGTATATCAAGACATGCAACCAACCACACACACACACACACACACAAACACACACACACACACACTCATTTACCTCTTCCTGGAGCCCACCTGGAACCCACTGGACGGCTGCAGATGAGAAAATCGTTTAATTAGAAGATCAACTCCAAATCCACTAACATAAATTCAAACTCCTCAGATCGCCGAAGGCCTGAAGCAGGGTGGCACATTCGGACTGCTGGAGTCTAGACGTGTGCATCTACCACCACGTGCTCACTGAGCAGAGTTCAAGATGCAGAACGTTTTATTCTTAGATTCCGGTGTGTGCGGTGATCCAATTTTTTTTGTACGGCTTGCACACTGACATAAAGCACCTCGCATTAGAACATCAAGTGAGCAGCCAAAGAAGACAGTGCCGAGGAAAATCTTCTTGAGCAGAGAAGCAGGAAGAGGAACCCGGGCTCAGAAAGCGGAACCAATCCCCCCTTGGCCAGCACTGGATCACCCAGAAGCCTAACTGGTTGACATTAGTGAGCAAACCTTCAAGACCCAAGACCTTTTATTGTCACTCCACACTTGCCTGGACAACAAAATTTTTTAGCAAGTCCACTACCATCCTACTATCGAGCTACAATCGACACTTGTCACTTATCCTGCACCTTTGTAGCCTAGCCTCCGAGTAACACAATCGCCTATGAACCAGAAGACCCAAGTTCAAATCCCACTTACTACCATTGTGTCTCTGAGCAAGAGATGCTCCAGGGGGGGACTGTCCCTGTAACTACTGATTGTAAGTCACTCTGGACAAGGGCGTCTGGTAAATGCTGTAAATGCAAATGTAGAAGGACACTATTAGGTTCCATTTCAGGACAATGAGGAAATGGAGGTGCTGCTGGGCTTTCTTAATTAAGGCCGTTGAGTTAGTAGTTGAAGACAGGTCCTCTGAAATGTGAGCTCCAAGAAACTTGAAGGAAGACGCCCTTTCCACGTAGTCACCTTTTATGGAGAGGGGTAGGGGATCGGTAAAGACTATGACCACTTTTTTGGTTTTCTTCCACCTCTTTATTGGTGTTCTGAATGGCAGTATTTCAGGGAAGAATCAACATAGCTTCTCCAGACTCTTTATTGGTTGCCTAGTGATTGAAGGGACGACCATTTTGGCCACAAAGAATCTGTAAACCTCCTTCCCCTTTCTCAACACCTTGGCTCTGGACTTGAAGTTCATCCTTGACCAGGTGACCAGCTTTTCAAGGCCTTGCAAGATCCACCCAGTGACAGTGAGGTCATCCAGAAAACACTCTTATAGCCAGATCTGGTTAAAGGATCCCTGCGTTCCACCTCTGACTCTACCAACATGTTCACCAAGGCAAAGAGGATAACGGAGATGGTTCAGCCCGTTATAATCCCCTTTTCTAGCCGATGCCTGTCTGATGTTATTGCCCAAGAAGTGATCCTCAACTTAAGATCCTTGATCTCACTGGGGATGAGGTGGCTGCCAGAATCAAACCATAACACACACACACACACACACACACACACACACACACACACACACACACACACGTCTGCTCTATTCTCACGGCTTCTCCGATGAGCTGTGCGACTACACCGGTATGCTCTAAGCAACAAGGAACTCCAGGAACGTCGCCTCTCTGCACTGAGGGATCAACGTAGCTGTTCTTGAGGAGAAACTCTGTGAGCCTTGAGGAAACAATGCTGAAAAACACAGACCGAAACTTACGCCATATCACCTTCAATATTTTCTCATAGGTGTTGACGGAGCTGGGGAAAAACCTTTAGGGCAACAATGTAGGGTATGCTGGGGACTGTAGCAGAGGCCAAGCATGCCGCCTTAATCACCTCCTCGACCAGGTTTGGCTCTGTTGGGTTCTAGGCTGAGCCAGAATGTGTGAACCTCAACTACTGAGCAGATGAGCACTTGTCGTGAAACCAAAACGAGTAAGCGATGAAATCAGCATGAGTCCGATCTCTCTCTCTCTCCCCCTTCTTCTATGCCACTCCGCTCCCCGAAGGGTCATCAGCCCCCTCCTTAGAATGTCTTGAAGATCGGCTAGAGCTTGCTTCTCCTCCTCAGTAGGTGGCAGAGGTGGCATAGTGGGTAAGAACGTGGACTCGTCATCGGAAGGTTGCGGTTTTAAATCTTGAACTGCCAAGGTGCCACTGAGGTGCCCTTGATGAAGGTACCGTCCCCACACACTGCTCCCCGGGCGCCTGTCATGGCTGCCCACTGCTCACCAAGATGGGTTAAATGCAGAGGACGCATTCCGTTGTGACACCATGATGTGCTGCAGAATATCACAATGACAAAAACCCTTCAACTTAAACCAGGGACTGTCTATATAGGGGCAGGGGTGGCCTAGCGGTTAAGGAACCAGCCCCGCAATCAGAAGGTTCGAATCCCGATCCGCCAAGGTGCCACTGAGCAAAGCACCGTCCCCACACGCTGCTCCCCGGGCGCCTGTCATGGCCACCCACTGCTCACCAAGGGTGATGGTTAAATACAGAGGACACGTTTCATCGTGTCAGCATGTGCTGTGCATCACAAGTGACAATCACTTCACTTTATCACTTATGTAACTACTGTTCATAAGCTGCTCTGGACAAAGACGTCTGAAAGATGTAAAATGACCAAACCTGGGAACAAGGAGTTCTTTTCAAAAGTCTGCAGATGTTACATACCTGAGACTCTCTTGTGAGGATGAGGAGGACACATCAGACTGAGGAAGAGATGCTGCACTTCCTGAAGTCTTCAAGGAGGACTGAATTGTTCTCTGATAGGATGATTCAAGAGAAGAGTACAGAGACTCTGCTTCTGCAGGAAAATGACCTTTCAGGTTCCAATATGCTCTAAAAGGAACGAGAGAAAAAGAGTTAGTTCCTCAAATCAGAGCTGAGGAGCCGTGTTAACCCTTTAGTGTCTGAAACAAAAAATAATTATTTATTAGGTCTTAATTAGGCCCTTTAACAAAATGTAAGTAAATCATTTGCAAGTATGTTTTTTTGTTTGTAGCTTATTTGATATTTCGTGTATTACACATTACAAGGATGCTTTTTGTATTATATTTGATACTTGATACGGGCAATAACAAACTTTGCTTTCATCAACATGCTCTGCGTTGGGAGTCCAATTCCTATCTTCCTCATGGTAATGCAATGGGCCTCAAAAATGAATGTCTCAAATATGATACGCACAGCATTAAAGGATAAAAAAAACATTTTGTAGTGGGGACAGAATATCTTTTAAATGAAGTGTATTCATTTTTTCTAAGTGATCACTTGTTTTTTTTTTTTGTTTTTTTTGACACTGTGAGAGAGGAAGATGAACTCACTTCCTGGCCTCCACTCTGGCCTCCGAGTCGGCATCTCTGATTCCCTTTTTAATGCTGTCAACCAAAACTGCAGTGTGCCTAAAAGACAGGATCATTCACACACACTACTGTTACACTTCACACGTAGTGTGCATGTGTGTATGAATGAATAAAGTACCTCTCCAGGGAGTGTGTTTGCCACTCTTGTAAAAGAAGATTGAGGAATTCATAACAGCGTCTATAAATAAAATGAACAAACACAAACTTAATTCTGATCTTCGGCAATCCCTGAACCCAATCCCATTAACAAATCCATCATCCCGCCCACCCCTGTCACACTCACACACACACACACACACACACACACACACACACACACACACACACACACACACACACACACACACACACACACACACACACACACACACACACACACACACACACACACACCTACCTCCTGACCGCCACTGACTTGGATGTGCAGTTACTGGTGATGAGTGGGATCAGCCGAGGCACATGGGTGTGCTGTTAACAGGAAGGACACAGACAGTTTAAAGGAAATCATGAAAACATTAGCTCAACACACACACACACACACACACACACCTACCCGAATGATGCACCGTATCGCTGCTACTCCAGAAGTAGACATGACTTTAGCGCTGTTTGGGACCAGGTTAAAGAGAACAGGGACAATGGCCTCAGCTCCATGGTCAAACTTATTCCCCACAATGGTGGAGAGATACCTGTGTGTTAAACACACACACTCAGTTCATAACATGCATATGGCTGGACTAAAGAGAGTTTGGTACAAACACTTTTTTATGAGAATGGAGACAGAAATGTAACAAATGGAGAAAAATGCAGCATTTTACTGAACCACCAAAGTAGTGTCTTTTAAATACAGATGTGATGTCATTTTCCCACTATGTTGTGGACAGCAGCATCAATAGGAACAGTAAGAAATCGCCTTCTTGGGTCCGGAGCTGTGATAGAGCAGGGTGGAAACTCACGCTACAGTGATGCAGGCTTCACGCACCACCTGCGAACGCAGGTCTTTAGCAGACAGCTTGAAGGCTCCATCCAGCAGACGCAAGTGCTGGTAGAAACAGTCATGGTCCGCAGCCCCGGCAACCAGCAGAGAGCGAATCTTCTTCAGCTGCAGAGAAAAAAAAAAGAGATCACGGTCACCAACTCGTGTACATGTGGTGTAGTGTATGAGAATTTCCATATACACACACATTTTGACTGATGTTTGCATGTCCTTCTTGAACAATATTAAGATACAAGCTCATTCCCATTCCAACTGGACTCGTGGTCTCCTCAACTAAGCAATTGACCTGTATCCTCGTCCCAGTACCTGCTAAATTGCTTATTGAGCCGTAACCTGCTTTAGGTCAATCACGTTTGGGCTTAACTCATCCATTTTTCTTACCCATCTTCATATATCCCTTAAACCAGCCATTATCAAACCACTAATAAAGAAAAAACACAGGATTATGGGTAGGTTATGAAACTACAGACCGATTTCTAACCTACCATTCATGTCCAAAATCACTTAAAAAGGTAATAGCACAACAATCTTCTCCTATCTTCTGACCAGGACCTTATCTCTGTGTAAGTTCCCCTAGACCTTGATGTAGCTTTTGACACCATAGACCATAACTTTCTATTAAATTGGCTTGAAAAGTGAGTTCCACAGAGCTCAGTACTGGGCCCTTTATTATTCTAAGTGTAAATGTTCGAAGACACAGAGTGCAACTTCCACGTTTATGCAAACACCTAAGTTTACATCTCGGTTCACCACATAGAGTGTGCTGGTTTCTTGGCTGGTCCTGCTAAATCTGGGTGTGACCGTTGGCATATATCTGCATCTTGAGAGTCACATTCAAAATATTTGCAGGATGGCGTACTTCCACCTAGGAAACATTGCATTGCCCTGATGCAGAAAAATTAGTACATGCATTTATAACAGCATGCCATGCAGTTAATTACTCGGGTATTATCTTTTCTGCATTGGTTTCTAGTTAAGCACTGTATTGACTAAGATTCTGCTTCTCACTTATAAAGCTTATATCCAGTTTATCTTAGTAGCTACTAGTGCCTTCGTTGTCTGGGAGAAATCCTACTTGCTGTCCCTTGTGTACGCAAAGTCACATTTGCTTAGAGCCCCAAATCTTTGGAATAAACTTCCAAGCAATATTCAGGAATCAGACACTGTTTCAAAATTCAAATCCAGACCAACTACTTATACAGCTTATACCAACACTCCACTCACCTTTAGTAATGCTGCAGTAATGAGTGCCACTGGACATCTTTAGCTCTCACCACACGTATGGTCACTCTAGATAACTTAATACTAATACTGCCTTCTCTTTTCGTCATCCCATGTGGATTGTAAAGCATCCTGGAGAGCATTCTGGTGCATACTGATAATGTGGTATTGCTGACCTCCATGGGTTTCCCTTACTACCAGGCCCTTACAAGTCATCTGTTGATTCTATCTGATTGGCATCTGCTAGAACTACTTCACAATACAAAGTCGCCCTACAATAATCTCTATATGCCGTCATTTTCTGGACGAATCTCACAAGTCTCTTCCTTTTTCAGAGTTTTATTCTTGCCACTGTCATCTTTGGCTGCTCACCTGAGCCACTGTTCTAATGTGAGAAGCAAGGGATAAATAAAAATGACTGTTGAACACTTTAAGTGTAGTAGCCTGGTGTGTAACACACGGACCTATGAACCAGACAACCACAAAGTCCCAAGTTCAAACCCCACTTACTACCATTGTGTGCCTGAGCAAGACACCTTTGTCCAGGGACCCGTCCCTGTCACTACTGATTGCAAGCCGCTCTGGATAAGGGTGTATTGTAAATGCTGTAAATGTAAATGCTGAGGTTGGAACAAAATACTTTTTACAGTAGACATGTACAAGCTTCTCACTAGGGCAAACTCACAGCATTAGCTCTCTGGTCCCAGTCATGCTTGTCGTCAGACAGAATTTCTCTGATCTTGTTTAAGTTGTCCTCCAGGTTCCTGGAGGAGTAAATCTGCATAGACAAAAAAAAATAAAATACAGTGAGAAGAAATGGAAACTTCCTAAACTTCACACAAACCAGCCAGAACACTAAAGTGCCCTCATTAAAAAAAATCATTCTTGTGCACAAATTTATTTTTATTTTTTATGAGAACTTCTTCACGCAATGTGGAAATTACCAGCTTGTACTTTGTAACCTTGGCCGGCAATGACAGAGGTGAAAAGATTCCTGTAGGTCTTCACCATATTTGCACACTCTGTAGCTGGTATTTTGGCCCATTCTTCCAAGCAGATCTTCTCAAGAGCTGTGATGTTTTGTGGCTGTCGCTGGCCACAGATTGTCTATTGGATCCGGCACCTTGTAATGCTTTTTACATAGCCATCACTGTCATGGTGGGAAGGAGGTTTTTGCCCAAGGTGTTAGTGTGTTAATATGGATCAGTCATCCTGTCCCCTTTGTGAAAGCAGCACCAAAGCATAATGTACCCATATCCATGCTTCACAGTGGGAATGGTGTTCTTGGGATGCAACTAAGCATTTTCCCCCTCCATGAGTTCTATTTTGGCCTCATCTGACCACACAACATTCTCCAAATCCTCCTCTGGATCATCCAGATGGTCTCTTGCAAACTTTAGACGGGCCTGGACATGTGTTGGTTTAAGATGGGGGAGTGTTCAAATGCTGCAGGATTTTAATCCATGACAACATAGTGTCCAATGTCCAATGATGAGGCCACCAGAGGGATCCTTTCACGGATCTTCAAATGGACCAGTAGCATGATAATGGCCATGCAGTGTAGACCATGACACTGGACAAAAAAACCTACTCTGCACTGTCCAGAACCTCCAAACATGGACCGATGATCTATACTGCACTTTGAACTTTCCCCCACTACACCTGTGGGGACTTTTTTCATGGACAAATCTGACTGACACCAAGTGCAGGCTCCCTCTCTGACTCACTCCTTCCCAAGGTCTCTTCCATGTGTGCAGATGGGCCAAGCGTGGGGGTGTCAACTGCAGGGCCTGTTAAAGCCCATTGAAATATCCTGTATGTGATTTTGGGCTATATAAGAAATAACAAATAAATGATAAATCAATAATTACTAATAGTAACATTTGTTACTGTGATCCCAGCTCCCTTCAGGTCATTGACCATCCCCCCCCCCATGTGGTTCTGGGCTGAGAACCACATGGTCTTGGCCATTGGGGAGGTTGGAGTCAGACTGTTTGAAGGTCTTTTATTGTTACATCCCTGGATGCTTCGTGCCATGTGGTGGGTTAGTGGGGATCTCTGCTTGTCTTTCTGTGTGTGTGTGTGTGTGTGTGTGTGTGTTTTCCTATTCTAGGCCTGGAAGGGGAGGAGTTTCTGACTGCTGGCTCTGCCCACGGTCTGGTGGCAACAATCTTCAGCTGTCAGCAAATGAGGAGGCCTGAAACTGAAAGGCGGTGGCTTAGTGCTCACTGAGGAGTTTGGAGTCGAGTCGTTTGGCACAGAGAGAGTGAGAGTTGGAGTTGTTGTTTTCTTGTGCTTTGTTGTTTGGGAACGTGACATTTATACAGATGAGTTCAAAAAGGTGCCATTAGTAGAGATAACAAGTGAAGGATAGAGGAGCTTCTTAAAAGAAGTAACAAGTCTGTGAGGGCCAGAATTCTTGCTTGTTTGTAGGTGCTAAATACTTATTTTATCCTCCATATACAAATCACTTATTTAAAAATCATACAACGTGGTTTTCTGGATTTTTGTTACATTGTGTCTCACAGTTGAAATGTACCTATGATGACATTTAAAGACCTCTCATCTTTTTAAGCGTGACAACTTGCACAATCGGTGGCTGCCAAATCTTTTTTGCCCCACTGTACAGCGACAGCTCTGACCACGCGTATGCACTGAGTCTAGTGGTAGAAGAAGGGAACTGCAACATTCAAAATGATATACACACATTAAGTATTATGTTGGTTGAGAAACAGCTTTGTCGCCTAAATGGTGTTAGAACCTACAAAAAAAAAAAAAAATGACGGGCATTTGAAAATTTAGCACAGCTGATCTGGCAAACTGCACACTCCTGAGGGAATGAATCTTCTGAGAAGGCACCGATCTGTCAGATAAAGCAGCATCTCCAATAATGCTGGCAACGCACATGTCTAATGTCATCAGCTCTGTAGTGATCTGTCCACCCCCGACAGCAGACCTCTTCCACCCCAGTGCTGAGAAATGTTTTTTTGTATTCTACCACTGAAGTAATCAGTGATCACCAAAAACTGGCCTAAAACAATTTTAGGACAAACAAGGAGAACCGTTCTGCTGACAGGGTCATGAACATACAAAACTTGTTGTTGCTAGTGAACACTAGACAAACTGCTCCTACCCTACAGAGGATCTACCTCAGCGCAGACAGCACACACTACTGTATTCAAAAGTCAGAACCCAGTGCAACTGACCACGCTGACCCTCCCAGAACCACTTTAATCAGACTAAGACTTTCATTTAATGGTCTCCAGCATGATGTAAACATAGCGACAAACATACCTGTACTTCTGGGACGTCAGTGAAGGCCTTGATAAAATCGTCCTCCTCCACAGCACCCGGCCTGTCTTTACGGAGACCTGACACACACACAAGAAAAGCACGGTGAGTGCGTTTCAAACTAATATTTCTAAATATGGATCAAAACTAGAACTAATGTTCTCAAATGACCTCAACGTCAGTATAGCAAAGCGACGGGGTTGGCGAAAATGGAATGATGTTGACTGGAGTGGCGGGAACTGGGTAGAGAATGACACAAATACCGGTTTTCACCAAATTGCGCGTTTACGTTTATTTATTATGGCAATTCACTCCAGAATTACTCCGGAACGTTATGAAGGGTGAAAAAAAAAATCTTTGCCATGAAACTGAACTTAATATCGAAAAACTCCTTTGCAGTGCATTTCAGCCCTGCCACAAAAGGACTTGCTGAGATCATTTCAGTGATCCTATTGTTAACACAAGTGTGAGTGTTGAGGAGCACAAGGCTGGAGATCATTCTGTCGTGCTGATTCAGTTAGAACCGCAGACTGGATGCTTTAGAAGGCGGGTGATGCTTTAAATCATTGTTCTTCCTCTGTTAACCATGGTTACCTGCAAGGACAAACGCATGTTGCATAAAAAGAGCTTCACAGGCGAAGATATTGCTGCTACTAAGATTGCACCTAAATCAACCGTTTATCAGATCATCAAAAACGTCAAGGAGAGAATTTCAAGTTTTCTGAACATGGCTTTAGGACGCCCAAGAAAGTCCAGGAAGCGCCAGGGCCGTCTCCTAAAGATGATTTAGCTGCAGTATCGGGGTGCCACCAGTGCAGAGCTTGCTCAGGAATGGCAGCAGGCGGGTGTGAGTGCATCTGCAGTGAGGAGAAGGCCTGGTGGAGGACGGGCCTGGTGTCAAGAAGATCAGCAAAGAAGCCACTTCTCTCCAAGAGAAACACCAAGGACAGACTGATGTTCTGCAAAAAGTACAGGGATTGGACTTTTTGTATTGTACTGGGGGTAAAGCCATTTTCTCTGATGAAGCCCCTTTCCGGTTGTTTGGGGCGTCTGGGGAAAAATGAAAAGATTGAAATTTTGGGGTCTGAGGCCAGGAAACTCCCCGGAACTAATCTAATTGAAAACTTGGGTCAATCCTCAAGAGGCGGATGGACAAACCAAAACTGCAAAATTCTGACAAACTCCAAGCCCTGATTATGAAGGAATGGAAAGAAAGAAAGTAGAAATGACCGACTGTGACTGATGGGTCTGCTCATTGTAGCAAATCAAACAGTCCACACAGGTGATCGAGACCCTTAACTCCTGCATTTGAAAACATCAGCTGACCATGTAGAAAATGTATGGGATTCATCGTGATATATCGATATCAAGGCATTGACAATCGTACTCGAATCGTACGATTGTCAATGCCAGCGAAGGTTCACACCTCTACTCTGCACTGTCCAGTACCTTCAAACGTGAATACTCTGCAATGTAAAGTTGATGCTAGCTGAGATAAGATAACTAATTTAAACACTAGCGCTAGTTAGACTGCATGGTATTTGTGATTATTGGGAGCCTATGTTACGCGATAGTAACGACTAAGCAGACCATAGTTCTGCTCAAATTGTCATCACGTCGATACAACGCCGTAACTGTAACATGCTCTTGTTAAAGGTTTTCATTGCACACAAACTCTCTCACACACACTATGTACCTTCTGGGGGTGTTGAAATTAATCTCATAATCGATGCATTGCGACGTGGACGATTCTGCATCGATGCAGGGCAGAACATGATTGATTAAACCATAATGACGTTGCTTGCCAATTAATCTGGCGGTGGTATAAAAAATTCTAGTTGAAAAGTAGTGCCGGTAGTGACCGCTCTAGATAAGAGTTGGGCCTCGTCCACGCAATCATTCGAAGCGAACGCCATCTGAATGCCGTACGTGTTTTCGGTGCACTTTGAAGCTGTGTTCGATTGCCGTTTTTCACTGCCGCTCGCTTGTTTAACAGTCATCAAATACCGATGAAATACCGATCACTTGGGGCTCACTTGGGCCATTGAGCAACTATTGCAAGGCCCTTTGTGACAATGTACATTGTGAAAAAGCGCTGTATGAATAAAATTTGATTGTTACGGTGTGTATTTATTTGTTATAAGCGGACACTTGAATACAAATCAGGAATAACAGCAAATTGTTCGGTCATTTCATCATTTACATAATGTACAATCAATATTGTACGTGTAGGGAGTGTCAACCGGAGGGCCTGTCAAAGCACATTGACACAAACTGTATGCAATTTTGGGCTAAATAAGAATTAAATGGGGTGTGTGTTTGTTTGTGTGTGTGTGTGTGTGTGTGTGTGTGTGTGTGTGGTCACCTGTGGTTTTCTGTGTAGCTTCTTGCTTCTTGAGGGCTTTGGGAACTTTGAACCCCTGAGTGGAGGAGGCTTGACTTCCATCCACAGATTCATCATCATCAAAACTCTGGGCTGCATGCGCACACGCGTACACACACACACACAAACAAAGAAACACACGTAAGATATGTAAGAAGGCCATCTAGCATGATCAGTCTCCTGAATCTGCACTTTTGGCGTCCGCAAGGCGAAAATCAGACTCGTTTGATACACACACCACACACACACACACACACACACACACGCGCGCGCACACACACACACACACACACACACACGACTGAATCATGGGAAAACTGAATATTGGCATGCAGTGGCTTTTGATTTGTTCACCGTTAATAAACCATTACTGACAAACAGGCTGAACTGTGATTGTGGTTGGTTGTCAACAGCAGAATGCAGGTCTTTTCAACCAATCAGGTAATATGCACTGCTCACCAAACACACACCCTACACCAGCAGAACCCTCCACCCACACAAATCTCACAAAAATTATTTCCGACCCACACACACACACACACACACACACACCTTTGCCTTCACATCTAACACGAACACAATCCATATCAATTTTAACACTGAAACACATGCAGATCAACACTCACGGTCACAGATGCGTTTGCAGATGAGGCGCCTCATGCCAGAAGGGCGTGGCTCGAACTCGTCGACGTGACGTTCAAGGCCGTATTAACATGACATCCCTCAACATGGAACCCAGTAGCCACATTCACACACACCACCGTAGCATCTGATTCAGGCAACACCCCACTGATGTGGCCGGCATCTTCTCTCCCTCAGCCCCTCCCTCCTTCCTCAACAGCCGAAGAGCCAATCAGATCAGGGGTGACATCACCAGGCATCGGCCAATGGCCTTGTGAAGGCGGCAATGCCAACGAATACTAATGACCACGTAAAAGCTGCTAAGCTAATTATGTGGTGAAAAGAGTGGGGGAGGGACAGAGGAGAAAAGACAATTCTGAGAAATTAGTGATTCGTCTCTCAGCTCTGTGTGTGTGTGTGCATGTGTGTGTGTGTGTGTGTGTGTGTGTGTGAGAGTGTGAAAGACATTGTCTGCTGATCGCTGACTCCCCCTGCAGGCTCGTCTTGACCCTTTTGTCTGCTGATCAGGGCGTGTCCACAGACGGAGGACACAGCGGGGTGGGGGAGGGAGCACAGGCTGCTAAGGTCGTTTCCATGACAACAGTGGGAGCCCAGATACCAACTGAGAGATATAATTTAAAAAAATAAATTAAAAAATACAAAAATAAAATATTCACTTGAATGTATGTACGCCTGTGCACGCACACGCGCACACACACAAGCAATTACTCTTCTGTAGTCATGGTAACCACAGAGACATAATAAACCAGCAAGCACACACACTATTCTATTCTTCATTCAAACAATTAACTAAAAGGTTTATAAATAGAGAGAATGGAAATAAAATGTTCATCCTTGCCCTGATTGGATGTGTAGGAAGTAATTGATTATATAATTAATTGATTATATAACATTATAAAATTATCGACACTAGGGTTGGGACAAAATATCCATTTGGTGACATATAGTCATGATATCAATACAATGACATTTAACTTGTCAGAGTTGCTACTTCATGCCTCCTCTGAGTGACGCTGTTCGAATTAATAAGCAGAACTTGGATGAAAACTGTCTGGAGAGGAAGTTGCCAGCTGAATGATGGCAGAGAAAGGAACACCGGAAGACGCCACAGAATTCCACAGGACACCCTGGTGGCGGACCTCGCTCTTGTGCGGCTCCTGAACCCGCTTTCAGACTGAAACACGGACTGCGGCTTCTGTGGCGTACTCGCTGGAAAAGCAATTTTGAGCCATGCCCACCATAGAGGCATTTTATTGACAATGTGCCACATTGTCATGCAGCTAGGCTTGTCATGATATTGAAATTTCCAACTTGATACCAATAATAAGGATGGTAATCGATACTATAGGCGAAAGAAAGACAACACAAAACACCCTACATTCGATTTATCATTTTTCTGAGTTTTACGCTGCAAGGAACAGGCTACAGGCCTGTCGGAAGTGTGTTGCCGATGCTTAATGTTGCCGGTATTTAAATGAAATAGAAATTCACGCGATAACTACTTTTCAGTTTGGGACTGTGGCTCTTCAGTGGCTTTATTTTTTGGATCTTACTGCTAATAAATAACAAGTATAAAATAAAATAAAGTGAAGTGATTGTCACTTGTGATACACAGCCGCACAGCACACGTTTTTTGTCTTCTGCATTTAAACAATCACCCTGAGTGAGCAGTGGGCGGCCACGACAGGCGCCCAGGGAGCAGTGTGTGGGGACAGCATAAAAGCAAGTGCTACATACAGGTTTATATACATTAGTTCTGCTCTAAAACATGAAGGAATGTATGCGTTTACACAAAATTGTTTACATAGTTCTGTATTTCTGTACCTTTCATTTACAGAAAAGCTGCTGATCAGAATGGTTTTCTTGCATTTAGTTATGAAGTGCCATCAATGTAAAAGACAAACTCTGCTCTCTTCGCTTCACCCTGTGTTAGGGCTGAATGGTTAAAAAATAAAAATAAAAAAGGTTCAAGCTCATATTAAAACAGTTTTAAATAGTTTAAGTAGTGCAAATATGCATAAACGTATTGTAATAGGTCTGCAAATTGTTTCGCTGGTGCACAAGGGCACTTTAAAACCAGACAATATATACTGTACAACGCATACGGCCACATTGTGGGACAGAAATGTACGTAAATGAAACATACTGCCACAGAAATATTACAGTCCTAAAATTTACGGCATATGAGATTGCTTTGGACGTAAAACGGATGGGAAGTTGTATTTATAATAAATTATGAATATTATTTATAATATTATCCAGGCCACATTGCTAGGAACTTGTTTATTATGGCATTGTGGCTTTCTGTGGCTGGATGAGAAATACTTCTCTCTGTTAAACCCCCATTGGCAGATGGACCAAAGGTTAATTGGGACCATTAGAAAAAAAAAAAAAAAAAAAAAAAAAAAACACGATAAACTACACTAAACTAAAGTGTTCTAGAACAATCTGCCACTTCTGAAATTGTAGTTGTACAGAGCCAAAAAAATACAATGCCACCCATCTATATTGACTTAATATTCGTAAAGCACACACACACACTCACCATCAATATCGTCGTCCATCGCTGGGGATGGGCTGCGCACACTCATGTCCCGGTGTCACGCTGTATCAGTGTGACACAGTGACAGGCGCTGCTCTCTGCACCACTCAGAACCCCTCCTCCCCGGCGGCGCTAATCTGAGAACGGCTTTGATCTAATCCAACGAGGCCACGCCCCCTCCCCTCCACAGCCAATGAAACCAGTTGCTCGGTGTATTAATAATTACTGCTGAGTCCAACGCCACTGGCCAGACACAAGGTCTATATGGGTAAACACACACACACACACACACACACACAGGCTTCCTGTGGCTGCTCTTGCCTTCCAGGCGATGAATGGACCTGCTCTGATTAAACACCGCGGGTCACTTCTCATCCTCTCAGAGCATCGAGCTCATCGAGGGTCCCAGCTCACCAAAAGAAGAGCCAGGCCTGCTTCCTCAGTAGTGGAACCAACTGAGTACCTCCCCACCTTCAAAACAAGTTAACACACAAGGAGAATCTACTGGGCTAAATCCCTACTAATGTTCAGGGTTCTTACAATATAATAGAATTTCCAAGACTTAAAAGCTACTGTGAGGCCAATTTTCACGACCGTATGTTCTCTGAAATGTCTGTGGAGGAAAAAAAAAAAGAAAAAAAATTGTTAAATTGTTGAAAATATTGTTAATCAAAATTTTTGACGACCCTGAAAAGCTAAACGGAAATGACAGTAGCATGTGGCTAAATTAAGTTAGCGAAGATACTATAGGCCTGTGCTAGTTTTAAACGTTGTATTTGCAAACATTTCTCGCGCAGTCTTATGGGAACTACGTGTCAACCAGATTTCAAGGACTTTTCCTGGACTTCATATGGTTATCTTGCATTTGAAAACTTTTTTGAGGTCTGGAAAGTTCTCTTTTTGAAGTCCACGGCTTTTGCAGGTTTTTAAATGACTGTAAGAACCCCATTCTCCTGACTGAACTTTGTAAAGTTTTTTTTTTTTTTTTTACACACAGCCTGTGACTGTGTGACTTACAAAGCACTGATATCCGTGACTCTGGACCAGGGATAAAATGTACACCAACACACAACAGACACCGGAAACAAGCACCGCAAATATTAAACATTACCTACTTAATTAATTTCCTAGCCAGTTGCTAACGTGTACAGTGTACGTGGAGCAAAAGTCGCCAAAAATGGAGGAACTTCTCGCAATTGGACTTGAGGCCTCTGAAACCAAACACCATACAACCGCATTGCAGGGGCAGGGAAAATGTATGGAAATTAAACATATTGCCACATTTGGAAACTGCATGGGTAAATCTAAGGAATGGTGGGTAATTAAATTGGAAACCCGACCTGTCTGTCAGATGCAAACAGAAAAGTCACTGAATTTCTTCATGTTGTGAGTACTGGAATGCTTCTGTGTGACTGAAAAGTTGTTGAGTCCAACTATAAGTATACATAAGTATGCTTTACAAACGCTGCACCGATGAACCAATGGCAACAGACTTTTTAAACCTGTGTCTGGTCCCACACGAGAATGCAGACACACACTCAAAATTGTGTTATCATGCGCACTGCCTGTTAGATTCACGAAACAGATTTTTAGATACTATCGCTTACCTATTATTAACTCTTTCATTGCTGCTTTCAGATTCGTACGGTCCCATTCTGGAGACTGTGTGTGATCAATACGGATCTTAGCACATGACTTAAGTCAACCTGCAAAATAATTTTAGACACAGTGGCTTCATTATAGGTCCCCTGACATGAATTTTTTATTACTTTTATGTAGGTCTTATTGGTCCCCTAATACCGCATCTCTTCCCTTTCCAAAATTCCACCTTGGTGCAGAATTACAGCCACTTTGATCCAGTCCCACAACGAGATTTTTCCCCAGTATGCGCCATTTCGGTGTCTGTAGCTTTAAATGCTAATGAGGAGGAGAGAAGCGGGACGAGGAGGAGAGCGGATTACAGAAGTGAGCGGGCATTCGAGGAAATGAAATAATCAACAACCAACAACAATGTTCAGCGCCAACAGGAAGTCATGTCGGCATTTATCCAGAAAAAATAAAATGAACACACTGGTTCTACAGAAGCTCGGGTAATCTAAAAAATACATGTGCTCATTTTTTTACATCCAGTCACCGAGCAACTGCAATGCTTGACACGTTTGGAAGCCTTGACGGTCAGTGGACATAATGTTTTAGAGGGCGGGGGTGGAAATTCTCTGGGCTGAAAAAGCATGAGGAACGGGAGGTAACCTTTCCCCTTATGAGGTCAGAAGGGGAAAAAATTCCAGATCTGCCCTTCTGAGCTTCTGCTCTCTGAAAGGTGAAGTAGAATGACCACAGCACCCTTTGTATCTAAACCAGGCAGCTAAACAAAATCTGAGCCCTGTTAAATGACGCGTCACGTGAGTACAAAAATGACAAACAGCAGCAGATCATTCGTAGCAGTCAGTGCATGTTGTTATGCTATAGCTATGCATGTAATAAATAATCTTGAAAATCAAAAATCTGTGACTATTTCAAGCTTTACAAGCTCTGACAAAACTGCCCATAATAGGTCACTAATTATAAACCCGATTTTCAAACTAGCATTTCTTTCAAAAGTCCTCCAGAAGACACGAGACATTAATGTAAGTCGCTCTAGATAGGGGCGTCTGGTAAATGTAAATTAATTGACTAATCTTTCTGCAAAAGCCCCACCCTAGCTGATTTATTTAATTTTATGGCTGTTCTTATTCATTTCATCATTTATTCCAAAGTACAGCAGTGTGGTTGGTGACAAAAAAACAGCGGCCGTAGGGCTGATTTCACAGAAGGCGCCGTTAGCATGGCAGCTAACAGCAGGAGACGTTGACAGTCAGCATGAACACAGCAACAGCAACATCAAATACACAACCACAACTTACCTTTATTCAGGCTGAGCGCCATGCTGCCAGACATCAAAACTTCAAACCAACCAGCCCAGTACAGTGGGAAACCTACAACAGAAAAAGAAAAAGAGGCATTTAATATATCAGTGCAGAATCCAGTTGCTTTTGCTTTTAGTGTCCTCTAATATAAAAAATAAAATTAACACACTGATCATGTTTTCGGGGTGGGAAAAGCATGAGAAACAGGAGCTAACCTTTCCCCTTATGACGTCATAAAGGTTACAAATTCCAGATCCGACCGACGGAATAATCAGTAGTCTTTACATCTATTGCCATTTCTAGCCACTAAATGACCTCACAGAGTGAGATTTTTATAATGGGGCACCTTTAACACAACACACATGGAAGACAGAAAAACTTCTGTATAAGATGCATGCTGGAGACGGCTGAATGAAGATGAAGATGAGTCAGGTGTCGGAGTCAGGTGTCCCGTGACCTCTTGTCGCCGGAGGAGTGTTGCTCATCACAGCCCCTTAGCGCTAAAATCTGCCTCAGTTTTGCCACCACAGTGTAAATGACAAAGGCAGCAGCTCGGGCCCATGAAGGTCGGGGTGTCCCACAGAGGACAGCGGTGGACACCACGCAAACCCGCTGCACCTCCTGCATCTAGACGGACGAGGGCTGGTGGACATTTTTGGGAACAGCATCACTGAACAGATTTATACCAAACCCCCAAATACACACACACACACACAAACCGGACATGCATTGACAGTGTCCCACAAAAACAGAACCAAAGGTCTGAAAAAAAAGGAGCAACGGAGAATTCAGCCATGATGGATCTCTCTGTCAAGAACACACACACACACACACACACACACACAGAGAGAGCTCCGTCGCGCTGTGACCGAGTTAAGATTCCATTTGTGCAGAGGTCGAGAGAGACCAGGAGCAGAAGAGGAGGACGGGCCCACCTGCGGTCTCCTGCAGGGTCGGAAGAAAGCGCCGCCGAATTCGGAGCTCCGAGTCCGAGCGCCGGATCCTCTCTTCTCCTTTCTGCGTTGTCGCGTCTGCGCAGGCGCGGGCGCGCGCGCAGGCGCGGGAGGCGGAACGGGGGGCGGGGCCTGGCGACTGCAGCAGCATCGGCGGCGGCGGAGACCACGCCCCCTCTCCCGCCCCACCTCCGTGCTCTCCCTCCATCTTTCACCTCTTTCTTTACGGGGAAAAGATGTCCGATGTCGCGGGAGGTGACCGTGCGGGGCTTTTACATTACGACGCAGCCATGTTTAGTGTTTTTATTTATTACATTTGCACACTAATTGCTGCATTCACTCCTCCATTGTCCAGATAAGAATATCATATTCATTACTAAACTCATACGATCAATTCCAGAGTTAATTCACTAATAAGAACATTTCAGATCATTTGTTTAAGGGCAAAGGAATGTGTGAAAACAATATAACGGGTTTTTCTATGTCCCATGGTGCAGGGGATATGAGCCAAAAAAACATTAATAATAATGGAGCTACAGCACCGCCATGAGGCCAAACTGCATTCTAGTTAGCGACACTCGGGGTCACGGCTGCAGGAACCCATCCCAGCACATCAGGCAGAGGGTGGGGACACAGGGCGCCACGCCTGTCTACATTATGTGCCACAATAACTTCACATTTGAAATTTGGTAAATGGTGGTCAGGAATACACACACACACACAAACATATATATGTGTGTGTGTGTGTGTATGTAAAATGTGTGGAATCATGTATGATTTTCGTTCCACTTCTCAATTGTATTGGTCTTTCATGTGGAATTCCCATAAAATAGATTCATGTTTGTGGCTGTAATGTGACAAAATGTGGAAAAGTTGAAGGGGGCCGAATACTTTTGCAACCCACTTTCCCTTTTTTTCTCAGATTATATGGATAAAAAATATTGGAGTGAAAAGATTAAATTAACATGTGACTAGTACATTCTGCATTCAGTCCTTTGGAAATGATTGGATAGATGATGAAGGGATGAGAAATTAATTTGTATATTATGTATGTTTATTGCTTTACAACAAGGACAAACTGACTCAAGAACAGCTTTTCCCCAATAGCCATAACCAGTTTAAACTCTTACATGCGCTGACTACACAGTCTTAAACCCGAAATATCAATATTAATATTTATCAGAATTGAACAGGGTGCAATATCTGTATACTGTTCATCATTACTGTGAATACTTGCAAACAATGTGAAATAAATGTGCAATAATTCTAATCTAATGCAATAACATGTAACCACATTACCCTATAATAACATGAGGCGCTATATATAATAAACACTGTATATAAAACCATACTCGGTTATTTATTCTTCCCATATGTTTATAGCACTGTCACTTGTAATTCCTGTCCCTTATTGTATTTTCTTGCTATATTTCTACATAGAGGTCTGCACTGCAAATCTCATTGTTCATGACAATAAAAGCCGTTTTATTCCTTCTATTCTATTCCAAAACCAGAAGTGAGCTCAGTTGTTAACATCGCTGAGAACCGCATCCCATCATAAATAGTGCTGTTAAAGTTTGGATGTCTTTTTCAGCCTCACGTGGTATCAGTGTGTATGTACGGGATTTATAAGTGGATGGTGAGTGTGACAGAGAGGGTTTGTACGGGTTTTTATTAGAGAATGATGCGCGTGTGTGAGTAACCGAGTATGAATGTTTGACACAGGGATGTTTTCTCAGCGAGGCGATGAATCTGATGAACAATATGTCCTATTTAAAGCCCTGTGTGTGTGTGTGTGTGTGTGTGTGTGTGAGAGAGAGAGAGAGAGAGAGTGTATTCCGTATGTCTTAGGACTGTTAAAATAAATAAAAAATAACAATGACTGAGTTATGTGTGTGTAAACCGAACACAGATGAATATGATTATTGAAGTTCTGGAACATCTGTGTTGGTGAGTGTGTGTGTGTGTGTGTGTGTGTAAATGTACTAAAACTTTGACGAGTATAAGGTGTGTGTGTGTGTGTGTGTGTGTGTGTGTGTGTGTGAAAGTATTCTCCTGAGTTTACTGAAGCTCTGGTGTGAATTTTAACATGGTGGCTTCAGCCGCTGATGTTCCCTCGTCAGCAGCAGCGAATCAAAGCAGCACCTCGCTGTCCTGCCACTCGGCGAGCAACTCTCTCTGGGGCTGTGTGTCCATCGTCCGGCTTCTGTCCCCTGCTGTCCCTGTCCGGTCGAGGGGAATGTACCGCTTCTGCCTGCTGGCTGCAGCTGTCCTGCTGCTGTGGGGTCAATGCAGCGTCTCTGGAGGTAAGAGCTGAGATATGACAAGTATGGGTGATCTGAGGAACGATCGCCATATTACCGGACTTGGGGTGGGGTCTGCACTGTGGCCACACCCTCTCTGAATTATTTCTGCAAATAAAGCAGAGCACAGTAGAAATGAAATAATTGTTATTATTTGAGGACATTAAAAATGGCATCATCTGAACCGTTCTTTATTTCTTTATTCATACATATTCATCATGTATAATATCATAAGGTTGAGAACAGAAGTTGAGTCTAGTGTGTGAGTGTGGGTGTTTATTGATGGGTCTCCTTCAGGACGGGTTTTCCTGCTGGATTTTCGGAACGAGACGGGAGTGAGCTCTGAACGGGCGGAGCAAGCCTGCAACGCTCACGCTGGACACTTGGCATCGGGGGCGGAGCTCCGGTTTGCCATTCAAGAATGTTCCTTCTCTGTGTGTTCTAGAGCCTGGCTGTCCGGGCCGAGCATTGGGTGAGTGTCTGTGGGTTATGCAGTCAAGTCTGATGCAGAAAAGGAATGGAAGCAGCTACAATAGCAGCCATGCATATCTGCAAGTTTATCATGGTTACGACAATGATGACGAAAGTTAAATATGTAAACATGTAAAAATGTATGTACATGCTGTCTATAGGAATTTAGATTTTTACCTGTTTACCTCTTTGTATTGTTAATCTCTATGAACATTCTTACATATATTTATACTCAGTAGATATTTATTTATTAACAGTTTAAACAAATTCCACAACTTGTACAATAACACTTACACACATCCTTGCACATTGTTGTTTTTTTCTACACTGTACTTGAGAGACACCATCTACCAGAATCAAATTCCTTGCATGTGCTTGCACATACTTGGCCAATAAATACATTAATGGCATTTATCAGAGAGGGTGGTAGTAGCCTAGTGGGTAACACACTCGCCTATGAACCAGAAGACCTGATAATAAATCACAACCATCATACAGTTGGTTTAAACGGCATAACACCAGCAGTGGCAACACGTGTCCAGTTTCTGGCACGTGCACAGTGTGAAACTTGCATTTTGCCGGCAGGACAACAGTGTGCAGGCGTGTTGAGCGGGCGGGGCTACATGCGGTGGACGTACAGGTGGAAGACGCGGTGGAGGGTGGTGAAGAGGAGCTGCGGCTTGGCTCGTTCTGTATCACGAATGATGGTAAAGTGTCTTTCTCGGCCCGATAATGCCACGTCGCCTGCTGCAGGCCACAAACAGGACGTTGTGTTTCAATGATGCCTTGTCAGATGTCCCATGCGGAGACCCGCCCTCCTTCCCTCACGCACGTTTACGGGGCCAAACTGGACTGGCTGTTGGGGACGAGCTGCTGTACGAATGCGAAGCGGGTTTTGCAGCATACAGCGGAGACTCAGCCTTCAGTCTTCTGTGTGACAGCTGTGGGGAGTGGTATGGGTTTGTCCCAACCTGCGAGAAGACAGGTCAGTGTGTGTGTGTGTGTGTGTGTGCTGATGCCTTGTTGGTATCCATGATGTTTGTCTGTCTGATGACAGGTGAGAATGCAACATATGCATCTTTGGATGACACGTTTGCTGGTGGAACCAGGGCTCCGCCTGTTGGAGGAGAGGAGGCGGAGCCTACAGAGGGGGAGGAGTCTACAGGGAACGTGCGAATGTCTGTGACTGACCCACCCGTGGCCCTGCTCAGCCAGAAACATCTATTTTGGTTTCCTTCTGAGGCGTTCCAGGACACAGAGGTGCAAATCAAGACGCCCACAGACCAAATTGACATCGCAGATAAATCGGCAGGCAGCCAATCACAGCCAGAGAGCAACAAAGATGGCCACACCCTGGAAAAACCTACTGACGTGCATCAGCAGAACACTGATGGGTCCTGGTTGGATGGACATCCTGTCAGTAACGAAGAAAACACTACTGTGGTGGGCGTGTCCACAGAGGCGGAGTCAGAGGATAGGAAGACAGATGAGGAAAGAGGAGAAGTGGGGCTGACAAGACAAAAAGACAACTCCACCCCCTCAGTTGCAGTCAGCAATGCCCCCAGCCCCACCCTAGAGCACAGCACCATGGTGTACACACGAAGCCCCACCCCAGAGAATGTCAGCAGCAGTCATGAAGGGATGGGGCCAGATCTGACCACTCCCTCAGGGGTAGAGCGACCTGAAATGCCACTTCACCCAACAAAGAGTACGGACCTGGCCACACCTCCTGATGACATCATCATCCTGTCCACTGACATCGGCAGCCAAACTGTCAATCAGAACAACTACACACAGCAGGGTGGGGGTACTGAACTGCCCTGTGGGGTGGACACCTGCTCGCCCACGGGAGGCGGTCCCATGGTTGCCATAATCACTGTGGGTGTGGCTGTGGCACTAGCTGGCTTGGCACTTGGGGCGTGGCTCTACCGTAAGAGGCAGCAGAAGAATTTGCTCTATCAACTGAATGACGGTGGCATGACACAACAGACGCAGAGCATAGAGATGCAGTTCACGGATTAAAACACACAACACACACACACACACGTAAGCACTGGACTGTTGGAAATGACAGTGTAGTAGAGAGTTAACGGCCTTTCGGTCCACTTTTACAGAGAGGGAGAGAGAGGCTGCACAATGGGTGCAATCACACTGAAAAGAAACGGCCATGATGTTGGTGAGGTTTTGCACAGGGAATACAAGAGTGAACCCTTTCATTTTCTTTGTAAACTTTATTCTGACCGATGGAGTCGACCACCCCAACAAATACCGCAATTGTGGCAAATCTATATATCGGTACGTTTAAATATTAACACATTTTACATGGTGCATCTGCAACAAAATAAATGAAGGCCTCATATACACTGTGTGTAAAAAAAAAAAAACAAAAAAAACAACTTTTGAACCATGCGAGTTGTTTCTCCACAGCAGATTCTAAATGTCTTCTTTGGTTTAAATAAATTTAAAATGCCTGAACTGATGGTTTGTTTATTCAAAATCCGTAGGATATTTTCTCATCTACTAAGATGTGAGCACTTGTGTAGAGATGTTTGTGCGTGTGTGCACGTGTTCAGGCAAGTGTGACATATGTAGCATCTGTAGTGACACCACAGTTATTGTCCTTCATCGACATCAGCACAAAGCCAGCGTTTCCCCAGTAACTGGACCAGCTGTTCTTAATCAGCCAATAAGATTGACCGTCGAGGACCCCGTAACCCACTGCCAACACGGCGTGATCCAGGTCATCAGGTGTGTTTTCTACAGAGACAAACCACACATTGTCAGAAATTGACAGGCATGTGTGTGTGTGTGTGTGTGTGTGTTTGGGTGTGAGCGAGCGAGCGAGCGAGCGACTCACTGCATGCTGGTTCATAATACACTCCGTGGCTGTAGAAGGTGAAGGATCGGTGCGCAGCATCAATGCTGACAGCTGCTGGGGCCGAACTTAAACAGCGCCACCTTCAGGGCTTCAGTGTCACCACTGGTCACGTTGGTGTAGCTGGTGACGCGCGCCGTCGCTGTGGAATCGTTATTATGGCAGAAGCCATTCTGAAAAACACACAGACCTTATCGATGACAAGGTCTCACACCATGAGGTCAGCATACAAGATGTCTCCACAACTTTTCAAGTTCCCCTATTATGAATAACATGACTACGAGTTCCCCGGCCTGTCTATGGCGATCAGTGTAAAGAGTGTTTTGGTCATTCGGCTTCACCATTCAGAGAGCGGCAGCTCAAACATTCAATCTGGAATTTGCCCCTTTATGACGTCATAAGGGGAAAGGTTACCTTGCGTTTCTCATGCTTTTTTCCTCCACCCTCCCCTAAAACATTAACTTCACCGACCGTCATGGTTTCCAAATGGGTGAAGCTTTACAGTTGCTCAGTGATCGGATGTAAAAATGAACACATTTTTTTTTAAGCTCAGTCATGAGAGACTCTGAAGAACCAGTGGGTTCATTTTTTTTTTCTGGAAAAATCCCCAACACGACTTCCGGGTTTGTGGTTGGTGAATGGTGTCGTTGACGTCATTTCTGCGAATGGTGCGCCCTCCACATTTCGGAAAGAGACCGATTAAAAAACAAAAAAACAAAACAAAAGAAATTTCACAATAGGGGACCTTTAAGGAATTTGGGTGGAAGCTATTTGGTTACTACCACTAAATCACAGACATATAATCGATCAGCCCTGTGTCCCATTTTGCTTGCACTGTTGTCCCAAACCTTTAAAAAGAGACAAGGGGAAAGGCTGTAATGACCCTTGAAAAATGTCACCATAAAGATCAATGCTTGGACAACTAGAGGTGCACAGAGTCATATTAAAGTTACAGCGCACACAGAATCAATAGTCAGAGGCAAATATTGTAAATAAATATTGTACTACAGCCTTGTGGATCAGATGCTCACTTATAAAGTCACAGGTTCAAACCCCACTTACTGCCATTGTGTCCCTGAGCAAGACACTTAACCCAGGGTGTCTCCACTGCTCACTAGTGAATCACTTTCACTTCACCTCTAGAACACAACGTTTGAGTAAATTGTGTGTGTACCATGCCGCGATAATCGCCATACTGGTCGGTTGTTGCAATGCCACCATGTTTGATCAGCCACTCGTACGCTCTCCACTCCTCCCCACCATCACAGCCGTTATTCCCGAAGCCCCAAGTGCAGTCGACCAGCATCTGTTCCGAAAGGACCTGCAGCATCCCAGTCTGAAGGAGACCGAAGCGAGTGTCAGAGTCAGAGTGAGGTAGTGTGTGAGAGATACACACAGAGAGAGAGAGAGAGAGAGAGAGAGAGAGAGAGAGAGAACCTTGAGGAACAGTGCTCCCTCCAATGCTCCTGTTGTGGCAAAACTCCAGCAGGAGCCGCAGACAGCCTGATCTTTAACTGGTGTCACTGCACCTACACACATACACAAAATAATACAACGGAACCGAGCGATACTCCAATCATTCCAGAGAAATCCCTCATTTCCCTCCAGAATCCCGCCAAAAACATTTCCCATGATGCATTTGGGAACCACAGTTGGTTTGTTATGTTAACTGTTATTTACATGATGACATCAAATGCTAATTCATTAAATTAGTTAGGTTTATGTGTGCGATGTCGCATTAATAAAATGTACCATACCATAGAGCCTCCAGTCGAGCGAGTCTGGTGGGGACACAGACCGCAGCTCGGCAGGAAACGGGCGCCCCCTGTTGGGCGTTCCGGTCCTGCTGCCACGCAGCACGGCCACCTCGGCAGCAGAGCGATCGGCCAGGTGATTGAGGGACAGCGAGTAGGACAAA
This sequence comes from Denticeps clupeoides, assembly GCF_900700375.1. Lineage (NCBI taxonomy): Eukaryota > Metazoa > Chordata > Actinopteri > Clupeiformes > Denticipitidae > Denticeps > Denticeps clupeoides. Next base: position 3,831,806 of record NC_041715.1, read on the forward strand.
CCCGCCCGGTTCCTCGAGTGAACAAATCTGGTAAAAAAAAAAAAAAAAACAAAAAAAACCAAAACATCACATTCAACACCCGTGTGGTGGAGGCGGCCCCGCTTCTCACAATCCTGTCCGGGTCCCCCCCCCACTCACCGGATGTTATGGACAAACATATGTTCTCGTTCCTCATGTTCCTTCGCATCACCATAATAACGTCCAAACTGCTGTTTAAAATGTCCAAAGAGCCTGTGGGCGTGGCCTACAGGAGCGGTGTGGAGCAAGTCTTGCATTGGATTGGCCAGCAGTCGATGCTCCACCCCAGGTCCAGGAAAAGGCCCACAGCTCAGGCCTGTGTGCGATTCAAAGAAACAACGGCACAGTTAAAGACATTGGAAGCCGTGCTTACTGGGTGTGGCCTACTAGTTTGCCTGTACTCTGTGTGTGTGTGCGTTCAGCACCATCTGGACGGTTGAAGTCCTTGTCCTGGACGCTGGTCCTGAAGTCGCTGTAGTCCAGCAGGTATTTGTCGTAATGAGAGCCAAGGAGGGTGTTGTAGCCAATCATCTCGTAGTGCACAGGTGCAGCCACCGAGGCCCCTCCCTCAGGCCGGGTGACCCACAGCGTGTAGGTGTTCCGCTTGAACTCCGCCTCCGACACATTCTGCCACACCTCACACAGCACTCCTTCAAAGTACTCTGTTCTCACATACTACAGCACGCCATACACACACACACACACACACACACACAAATAAACAGCCTGTCCAATCAGCACCCAGACAGACCTTTCATTGGCACTGGAACACACACCTGGAAGGCTGCTGTTAGAGGAAGAGCTCCCTGTGGCAGAATGGGATCTTCCTGCGTTCCATTCACCTGGAAACACTTCATCACGTTGAGCTCAGTCTCCGTGGTAACGGGGGTTATTTTGTAGCTGATCCCTGATGGCTTTTCCAAGGCAAGCTGGAACGTTGACACCTGACCTAATACAGACGATCTTGAACTAAAGCATTAACAAATCCTGAAAAGTTAAACAAACAAAGAAAAAGTATCACGTTCATCTCACCATAATAATAATCAATCCGGCTTCTGCCCCGCTTCATATCAACCCAGGCTTCAAACGGCTCCTTAATTTCAGCGTAGGGCAGCGAGATCACGCCTGTGTAACAACATGCAAATAAATCATATCACACACACTCAGACACCCAGGCAGACAGACAGACAGACAAACAGACAACGACCCAGAGACATTTACATTTACGGCATTTATCAGACGCCCTTATCCAGAGCGACTTACAATCAGTAGTTACAGGGACAGTCCCCCGCTGGAGCAACTTAGGGTTAAGTGTCTTGCTCAGGGACACAATGGTAGTAAGTGGGGTTTGAACCTGGGTCTTCTGGTTCATAGGCGAGTGTGTTACCCACTAGGCTACTAACACCCTTACACCCAGGCAGGCAGACAGACACCCAGTCAGGCAGACAGACACCCAGGCAGGTAGACAGACACCCAGGCAGGTAGACAGACACCCAGGCAGACACCCAGGCAGGTAGACAGACACCCAGGCAGACAGACACCCAGGCAGACACCCAGGCAGGTAGACAGACACCCAGGCAGGTAGACAGACACCCAGGCAGGTAGACAGACACCCAGGCAGACACCCAGGCAGGCAGACAGACACCCAGACAGACAGACAGACACCCAGGCAGGTAGACAGACACCCAGACAGACACCCAGGCAGGCAGACAGACAGACACCCAGACAGACAGACAGACAGACACCCAGACAGACAGGCAGACACCCAGACAGCCAGACATGCGCGCACCTCTCACGTGGTACGTCTGTCCAAAGTCGGGCGCGAGCATCCGCGGGGTCTCCGACACTGCGGAGGGAGGACGCGGACCACAGCATGTTGTAATACATAATCGATCACTTTCTACTGCAAACGCAACCAGATAATGAGTAGCGACCGACCTGAAGCGCCGTTCGCGAAGGTTGCGAACATCAGGAATAAAACCACGATCCTCCACTTCATCATCACAGCTGCGTGGAAAAATATTCACAAACAAGGCAACAAGAGGTTCGAGCTGAAGTCCACCAGCTGCCGTTTTTAAAATCGCGGAGTCATGTGACCGAGCGGAACCCGCTGATCACGTGACCGAATCAGCTGACACGTTTTACGTCATCGCGTCGGTGGCTGAAAGAAGTAGAAACACATATATATTTTTTAAAGAGTTAGACAAAGAGGACTTTTATAAAACGTGATTTTTAACTATTTATTTAATTACACAACATGAGGAATTCTGGATTTGCATGTAAAACATTCTAGTTTTGTTTTTGTTCTTTCTGGTTTGTTTCAGTGAAGCCTTCATTTGACCCCATCCTGCTGATTACCTATTTTCACCTAAATTCTCCTTAATAATTATCCATAGTTAATCTATATTTCTGATTCCTGTTGTTCCTGTCATCTTCTGTTACCATTTCCTCAACCATCTGAATTTAAAATTCACATCTGAAGATCAACATGAAGGTTTAGAAGGTTACAGCTAAAGCATATCAAATCTAAAAATACTAATTATAAAAACTTTAAAAGTCTGTTCAGATCTTCCTGTTTCATCTGGGAAGTGGTTGGGCGAAGGAGCTCTTCACATCCCACGCTTGTCCCAGATGTTGCAGACACTTTCGCGAATGTTCATGTGTAGAGGGGTCACGTGATCCTTTGCAGGTTTGTCCTGATTGGCTGTTCTTTCTCCACCCATTTGTTAGGATTGGTCCTGATGGCCATCCATGCACTCTGCTCATCCAGCGACGAATCCATCCAGGCTACCGTCTGACCATAACTTTGGCCTACATACAGATAGACATATAGATCGTGTTATAGTTTTTGGGTTGAAGCCCATTGAGAGGTCATGTTGGTAACAATAAAGCGCGTGAACCTGTGCCACAGCTGAAGCGAACTCCTCCCAGATACACAGATGTGTGTGTGCTTTTGTCCCAAATGCTAATATCTACACACACTTGCGTGAGGTCACATGCCTGGATCCCATCGAACACCATGGTGTGGTTAAACACAGGGTGTGTGCTGCGTTTCACCACCCGAGTCTGCTGCCCACTGGACTGACTGGCATCTGGCAAGACACAGCTGGCACACAAAAACAGACACATGAGAATTTAGATGGGCTTATTTTTTGCAAATTCAGGATTATTCGGATGTGTTCCGCACCCTTTGACGTATGTGCTTGGTGCTCCATGTTTGGTGGAAGGCAGATGAACTTCTCTGAGCCAGATGTGCAGTTCTCCCGTAAGAGGAAGATCAGGTCCTAACACACACACACACACACACACACACACTAGCTCATGATGGATGGAATGAAGGGGGTGATAGTACGAAATGTGTAAAGTTCTGTTACCTTCAGATCCAGGGGGTGTGAACTTCATAGCCATCAAGATGGTTCCTCCGTTTGTGGCTGAGCCAGTGGTCACCAGATCCTGTCAGTTTGGATGTAGCGGGTTGTAATAATTACTATAAACTAGCTGATGCTATACACTGATCTTTGCAGCCCAGTTATATGGAAAGGTCGGGAGGAAGAGCAGATTGTTGAATTGACTCACTCGGGGTTGGAGGCCTTGCCAGATTGGCTCACTTTGTTCCCAGTTCCATTGACTAAGCTGTACCACCAGTCCTCCCAGAAAGTGGTTCCGCCTCACAGTGTCCGAATGCCAGACCGACAAACTAACAGCACGACTCCTGAGATCTGCATCTTGCACTCGGAACTGTAGCGGGAATAAGGGGATTCATGGATTCACATGTCCAATCAGAAACAGGATTTAAAGACTTAAAAACCAAGTCCAGTTTGTAGTAGCTCATTCATTTTGTAACTATGGTAACAGAAACAGGAATACTGCCCTGCAGACCATGTCCTGGAGGACCGCCATCCATACCTGTTACCCCAACCTACCACAAACGCCATCAGCCTGGAAGAACCTGGGCAGAATGTTCTACAATGAAGGTGTTCAGCATGGTTTGGGCGTGATTTTCTTACTCTCAGTGTCTCGTTGTAAACTGGGTTCACAGTTTTCTTCTTCACTGAAGTCTTCCTCTTACTGTGTGAGGATTTTCCTGGCAGCAGATGGACCTTAACATATCTACAAAACACACACACACACATAGTTACTGATGTTGTATCGTAGTGAGAATCTCACGAAAAGTTAACTTCACTTACGGGTTAGTGTGGCTCTTGCCGGATGCACTGAGGTCTTCACAACGATACACACAGACCACAAGCTCCCCCCTCTGGGCGTTGTGCTGCATTGAGAAGAAGATCCGCCCATCCACAGCCACGTCCTCAGGGTCCTGCATGCTCAACACACTCTCCTGACTGCCGTTGCACTGGACGGAAAACATTCCAACAAGCATCATCACTGCACCAGTCTGCACAGGTATCTCAGTAGACATAACCAAGATCCAATCACAGAAGCCACCACACAGCATGTTTTTACCGATTCAGACACTAAACCTAGTCTGGGGTAGGTGGACATTGTTCTGATTTATATCACGTATTCATATCATAAAAGCATATATCCAGTGTTTACTTCTATGGCTTTTTTCAGTATGTCCATGTGTCCACTACGTTCTTCTGGACCCAATGCAAGATATCTGAAGAACATCTTGAGGGAAATTTTGTTCAACTGATGTGATTGTGGTGACCAATGACAGCTGACCATTGTCTACTGTCAGGGAATGGTTACCCCAAACTATTAGTACTTATAGATTTGTTAATTAACAATCAATTTTTAATTTGAAATTAATTGCAAGCTTAATGGTATTTTAAAAATAGTTGCCTGATTCCTCTTTGTCTTGTGTGTGTGTGTTGTGCTTCTCTCCTCACCACATTGCTGTCCTGCTGGCTGCTGGTTGAAGTAAAGTCAAGCAGCTCAGGTTCAGTGCAGCTGTTATTGTCTCCAATCTAATGTACAAAATAGCAAGCAGAAATCTTCATTTCACAAAGCAGGAACAATAATTTTCTTGTAGGCATGTGTAGAGATAAGATTTGAATTTTTGTTTATTTCAGAATGTGACAAAGACCACAAAAACCAACAAATGCCACAATTAACACAGGACTTTATGGTCTCCTGGTTACAAGGTGTTACCCGTAAGGTTACTACCATCATACTACTACTCGCCCTCACTGAAATGTAGAGGTTTACTAAATGCTCTTTGTGCTGTTTGTAAGCCGTAGTTAAATTAAAGTAATTCGTTTATTCATGAAGAGTGTAAGAGTGAACCTGTGGCGCAGGAGACCCTGGCGCTCTGCCTGCTGTGCTCTCCTCATTCAGCCTGTCCTGGCCATCTGCTGGACAGAAGAGCCGGGGGGTCAGTGGAGGATCTCTGTAAGCCGCAGGTAGAGGCGATGACCTACCCGTGGTGGCCACGTTATTGTCCCTTTTCTCTGGATTCTGGAAAAAAAAAAGATGCAAATTTGGCATCAATGCCACTGCAGTTGTGGATTTATATGGGTGAACTCTGACCCTGCCCATAACAATGATGAAATTTTGATTTATGTTGAATAGTAAAATCTAGCCAATCATGTGATGCCAGAAGAAAATTTTCCATACAGATTAAAAGTGGCTTCAAATTTCAAGCTCTTTATTTATCGATTGATTAAGATGAGATGACAGAACAGAAATGTTAGTGGCAGGAGTGTAAAGGTTTGAGGGGTTCGGGTTTCACCTTTAAGAGCGGTATTCGCGAGCGGGGCCGGGGCCGCGGCGGTTGGCCGCAACTGAGGTTTGTGTCTCTTGTGAATCTTGTAGAATAAGGAGTGAATAATAAGGAGTTTAGTACAGTTATTAATAAACGAAATCCACTGTTAGAATACTCACTCCTCGCTCCGCTCTTCTTCTGGTTTCTCAAACACAGAAATGACAGACACATCTGCAACAACACACACACACACACACACACACATCAATGGTATAGGTGGGGTGTTTACACACACAAAAAAATTGACCTTAATTGACCTCAAATTGAATTGAATTTCAAATATAAAATCTGACCCTGGTGACCCCTATCCCGTTTCTTCTGCCGAATGGAAGTGTGTACAAGATCAGCCCCGCCCTTCTGATGCCGCTTGTCTCTTAAGTCAGTAAACCATGCCCCAGACAGGCAATGCAGGAGCTCCGGATCATGCACAGTTAAGGTCAACTGACTGTAAAACACACACACACACACACACACAAGTTAAGTGCACATACACAGTACCACACATTTACTCTTCTTCATAACTTTACTCCAGTGGTTTGCAACATAACCTTGTGGTTGACACCCACACCCACACCCACACCCACACCCACCCACACACACACACACACAAACACCTGATTCTCCTCTTTTCCCGGTTCTGAAGTTCATTGTCCTTCTGGAGAACCTTCAAGATAGAAGAAACCTCTTCATCTGTCAGCTCTGTCAGCTGCACAACAGGATCCATCAATCTGTCTAAAACACACACACACACACACACAACAAATAATAAGCCAATCGGCCATTAAAGTAGCAAAAGATGGTGACCCCTAAAGGAATTGAGTAAAAAGGCTGGTACACCCTATGTAGAACCTGTCTGCGTGTGTGTTTGTGTGTCTGTGTGTGTGTGTGTGCATCATGTGGATACAGTCGTTCAGTGGAGAAAATGCAGAGGAGTTTGAATAAAAGTTTACTCAGTTAAAGAAGAAGAGTCTGTGGCTTCACGTTTGCTTCCTTAGTTCTTCTAAACCTTTCAACAAGTGACTCTGCTGTCCTCCTGAACACCTGACCCTCAACAAACAACATTTCTCAGCTATTAACGCACACACACACACACACACACACAGTACACTGTACCTTCAGCCCAGTGGTCCAGATAAGTCCTGTGTTCAGAACCCGAATTCGACTGTCTGAACACAATCCAACAGTGAAAAAGTATTCAGTCGGAAAACATATTACAACGCGCGCAAACACACACACACACACACACCTACAGGCGGATGAATCGTCCGGCAAGAGGAACAGGTTTATTTCGATAACAGCTGTTATCTTAACCCACCCACTAAACACACACACCTGCAGAGGAACTTGAGGCCAGCAGGCCGTGGAACGGAATTTTAAAACCTTGCTGGAGCGCACAAAGCAAGATTTGTATAGCGTGAATGCATTTAACATAATAATTCTGCCTAATTCTACCAAAGTATTCATCTTTTCCTAACCAAGACTGTCTTTGAGGAGTTAGGTGCCTTTATAAATCAGTCTCGTGTATGAGAAACACATTCCTCAACATGCCTGAGACAGCTGGTGGTATTCTGGATCTCTACTCAGAATGCAACAGAATGCAGGAGCCCTGCAATTTCTCCCATTTCGACAATGGGCTCTTCACTACATATGCAGCTCCGCCCGTGCCTCCTCTGTCCTGCAGTGAAACACTCGATTAATTAAGATCTGGTTTCAGGTTGACAGAGAGATTCTCCTTTTACCAGCAAATGGAAATAAAATGTCATGCAAATGACTTGTCAGTTGTTAATTCAGGGTTTTGTACATCCATGGTCTGATTCAGATGTTATACCCCAAAAAGGCTGATGTGCAGGTGCATGCTGGACATGCATATATATATATTTTAATCTTATACATCGCCTTTCACTCATTTGCACACCTTCACCCTACCTGTTACACATATTTTATGTTACAGAGACGCAAAAGTATAATATTTGGTTATGTTTGCAATTTTTGCATATTGGTTCATTGTATACTTGCAACTTTTGAAATACTGTGGTCTGTAGCAGTCGCTAAAAGCATTTCACCACATATCATACCGTGTATGACTATGTATGTGACAAATAAAATTTGAATTCGACCATGAATCTGATTTAAGAATAAAGTTAGATTGATGTGCTGAGTCAGTCCGGCACTGATTGTATGTGCCACGGTGCCCCACGGGTGGTGTAGTTTGTACAGGGTCATTACAACTCACCCAGTCAACAGACCCAACACTGTGAGAACACTCATCATCATCATCATGACATAATAAAAGCAAAACAACCACTGGCCACGCCTCCTCTTACCACTCCGCATACCCATAGTCAACATTGAAAAATAATGAACAATCCGGTTAAGAAGTTCTGTTTATTAAAATCTTAAAAAAAAATCAGCACTCGAAAAGTTAACAACAACAACAACACACACTTCAGTCAACAGATGAGTGATGACACACACAGTGTGATATAGGGCCCTGATATCTAAAGACTGCAAAGAGGAGTGTGTGAGATCTGCACACACATTCACCCACCCACCCACACACACACACACACGCACACACACGAATACACACACACTCTATCCACAAGCCCTCCACAAAATTTTTTACTCCTCCCACTGCGCCAGTCCAATAGTGACTTCCTCACAGCTCATCGTGGGTGGCGGCCTCGTCTGCCTTCAAACGAAACTCCGCCTCTGTGATGTGTCCATCTCCATTCCGATCCTGATTGGTGAACATGTTTTCAATGATGCGATCAGGATCAAATCCAGGAGCCAATCGGCCTCGACCATCAGTCACCTGGCGGAGGATGTAATCTGAGAACTACACACACACACACACACACACACACACACACATTTTATTTCTATTTGTACATTAATTTGTTGAGGATGTGATGCCTGTTCATGTGACCCATTTCTGAACATAGTACAATACTAAATACTTTTCAGATAGCACTGATGGTTATGGGTCTGAACATTTGTGTCCATGTGATTTTTCAGTATTTCTTTATAAATAAATTAGCAAACAATTGTAGAATTTCGGGTTTGTGCTGTCATTATACAGTACTGAGTGTAAATTCATGAGGAACAAAAATTAATTTTACACAATTTTAACATAAGGGTAAAAAAAGGACAAATTGGAAATTGAAAGGGGTCTGAATACTTTCTGAGTGCCCAGTATTTACAGACATATACACTTCATGTAGGCAAGGCGTGGATGGCTCTTACTGCAGCCAAAATACATCTACAACCTCCTAAAGCAACTTGCCGCCAGCGCATTACAGGCCTCATCTTTATTCTCAGAAGCGCGCGGAAGGGTGACGGTTTGCATTTCATGTCAACACACCATTTGCAATAATCAGAAATGCCGCCCAAATATGCCACCCACATTGCAAATATGACCAGTGAACTACTAACGTAATGTACAAACTACTAATGGAGGAGTTACGCGGGGCTACTGGGCTACGCGGCTCATTTGCAGACTGAGGGCCCTATTTTGTCCACGCAAGCATGAACATGTAAAGGACATACCAGTGCTAAGTGCTAGTGCATTTTTAGGTGTGTTCGTGCTTGCAACATAATTCATAATCTGTAATCAGGATGTGAAAAAAAGTGGACAGTCAATAAATAGACAAAGGAAAGAAGGAAAAAATTATACACACCAAAAAAGATAAAGATAAAATGAATATAAATGTACATAATAACAACAGCAGTTTGCAGATTGCAGTCAATAAGAAATCGTTAGGCAGTCCTGACTTGAGACTAACCCAATACTCCATGGAAGGCACCTGGGGAGCAGTACCTTGACCAAGGGGACCTCGGTGGAACCTTGGAGGTTTGGGATTTGAACCCGCAATCCTTCCAGGTACGAGTCTGATTCCTTAGCCGCTAGGTCATTATCATTATTACTGTTTACTGTGATACAGTACCGTTTTACCGTAGTATTACCTGTTTACTGAGTGACTGTTAGTATTATCACTGTTTAGCGACATGGTAGTAGCCTAGTTGGTTAGACACTCGCCTATAAACCAGAAGACCACGAAGTCCCAGGTTCAAACCCCACTTCCTACCATTGTGTCCCTGAGCAAGACACTTAACCCTGTGGCATTATAATAATACAGACAAGGAATTTTATTCTATTAATATTATATTACATTATATTATTAGACAGGTGTTGTAGCACCATCTTGTGCTCCACTTGTGTAATGCAAAAAAGAATAAACTTGGTTTTCAGATGTCTTACAAACAAAGTGCAATGGAAATGAAATGACTGATAACTGATTTGCCCCATCCCGAGCTCTTTTACATAAATCTCCACCTTCCCTCCCACATTCGGCCTTTTTGCACAGTCACCAATCCACCTACTGTACATGCCGTTGAATGGCAGGAGAAGTCAGGAGAAAACCTGCACCAGCGTGTGGAAAAACAAGATCCCAGTCAGGATCCAAAACCACAACCTTGGAGGTGTGAGCCCACGCTGCTAACCAAGCGGCCCACATAAAACCAATATTCCCCAAAATCCACAGCATTCCGAACGCACATATGAAATCATACACACAAATATATTTGACCACTGCTTTCCCAGATATGCTCTAAAAGGGACATTCTGGTCCCTTTTCTGTTCAGAAACGTCCCTCAGGAGGAGTGATGAAGTCATTGACAGAAAAAAGAAAATATGTTTCTGCTCCTTTATAGTGTAGTGATTCACAATAAAATATAAATACATTCATATAATAATATATATTCATAATAAATAAGAGAATTAAGTAGTTGCAAACCTATAAACAAAAACACAAACAGAGTCCGTACCTCACTGGGATCAATTTGCTCATCGTTGTTCTTATCCATTTCAGTGAAAAGGTTGGGAGAAATGTCTCCATTCCAAACAAACATGTAGCCTTCTGGAAGTCCCTCCTCCATGTCAATCATCTCAACATCCAATACCAAGACAGCGCTGCCAGGGACCTCCCCCTCTGTTTACAAAGAGAAACGCACAGTAAAACGGTAACTGTACTTAGAGTCAACCCTGACCCCGCCCCCAAAATCCACAGATCTGCTCCATCTACAGAAGCAACGTGCTCTCTCTTACTCCTCCACATTTTTTAAGTGTGTGTGTGTGTGTGTGTGTGTATGGTTCCTTTTTTTCTTTTACCGACTCCTCTCTCTCCATATGCCAGATGGGGTGGGATCACAAGATGACGCCTTTCTCCCACACACATTCCCATCAGCCCTTGCTCCATGCCGATCACCACCTGTCCCATGCCCAGGACCACGTTATAGGTCTTTCCGTAGTGGTATCTGCACACACACACACACACACACACACACACACACAGTGAGTTGACCAGAAAACACAATCACGCTCCAGACTCTAGATCTAGATCTGTGTTCAGTTTCTCTTGACTGACGTGGAGTCGATGTGTGTCCCGTCCAGCAGAGACGCGTTGTAGTGGTATTTGACGAAATCTCCGCGCTTGGCCGTCAGGCCGCAGGTCTCTGGCTTCACGCTGCTGATGTCCACGGTGTCGGCTGGGTTGTGGAAGTCGATGACGTGAACGTCGAAAACCAGCACAGCCGAGCCTGGGATCTTGGTGCCTTGCAGGCAAATGCAGGCGCATGTTCAGAAACGTCATGAAACACAAAAAAAAAAAGGACGCACAACCCAAACACACACACACACACACACCTGTCCCCTCTTCTCCATATGCCAGGTGAGGCGGGATGGTGATTTTCCGCTTCTCTCCGATGCAAACTCCCAGAAGTCCCTTGTCCATGCCTGCGATTACATAGCCTTTACCCACGTAGGTGTCGTATGTGTGATTTCTTGAGTAACTAATGCACACACACACACACACACACACATAAACACAAAATACGTTAACACTAAGACCACAAAACGTCTGCAGAGGAGCTCAAATAAAAGACAATCAGATTCTATCTGCGCGATTGTTTTAATTCGTGTAAAAGAGCACATTACCTGGAGTCAAACGGCGTTCCGTCCAACAGCGTTCCGTTGTAGTGGTACCTCATGAAGTCACCCACCACACTCCTACGAGGGCAGGGGTCCGGGACGCTCGTCAGCTCCACAGTGACGTCGTCTTTTGGATTGTGAAGATCCAAAAGTTCCACGTCGAAAACCAGAGACGCCTGAGGCGGAATATCGCTGCCTAGAAGAGAAATAACAGAAGCTGAAATCAGAATTTACATTTGTAAACACTCGCCTAAAGACCCAGGTTCAAATCCCACTGACTACCATCGTGTCCCTGAGCAAGACACTTAACCCTAAAAATTGCTCCAGGGGGGGACTGTCCCTGTAACTACTGACTGTAAGTCAGCTCTGAAAAAGGGCGTCTGATAAATGCTGTAAATGTAAATGTGTTCCCTGGACCTGTCCAACCTCCCAACCCAGACCGTCCCCCAATGGAGGAACAAGGACAAAAGGAACATTAGATGTGTGACTTTCTTAACAGTTTCAGTCCAGTTCAGCCGGCCAAGAAACATCTCAGAACCTCAAAACGAATGTTCCAATCAAAACGGGCTGCATTCATCTGGCTTAAAAAATGAGCAGATTAACAGTGCAAACTGGTTTCAGAAGAACGCCACCATTAGGGGGGCGATGGTTTAGGAATAATAAGCGCGCTCACCGTCACCATTCTCCCCGTAACCCAGCGATGGGGGCATCGTGATGATGCGTCGCTCCCCGACGCACATTCCCAGCAGCCCCTGGTCCATCCCGGCAATTAGCCAGCCGATCCCAACATACGTGTCGTACGTCCTCATACGAGTGTGGCTGTGCAAAAGAGGGGGTACTCATGTCATATACAAGCACAGGAAAATATTTACACATTATTCCACCAGTGCAGTTACAGCTATGAACTTTCTATAAAGGTCCTGCCAAGGACACGGAAACAGCACCCCCTACAGGTTCAAACCCCACTTACTACCATTGTGTCCCTGAGCAAGACACTTAACCCTAAGTTGCTCCAGGGGGGGACTGTCCCTGTAACTACTGATTGTAAGTCGCTCTGGATAAGGACATCTGATAAATGCTGTAAATGTAAATGTGGTCTCTAGCAGTCGCCATCATGTGTTGTTACCTGGAGTCGAACAGAGTACCATCCAACAGCGTGCCGTTGTAGTGGTATCGCACGTAGTCGGACACCTCAACCCTGCGGCCACACTGCTCCGGCCGTTGGTAGGTGTGGACTTGCACTGTGTCCACAGAGTTCCAGATGTCCAGCAGCAGCACGTCGAAATGGAGCACCGCATCCGGGGGAATAATGTCACCTGATGGGAAAGCAGGCTCGACGGTCAACATCTGCTCCACCACTGCACACCACCGACCATCACGCATATACACAGGAGGTGGCCAGTTACACTAAGATGAAGACAATAACACTACATAAAGACAATACATGTGAAAAGTGACTGTTTTTGTCATTGTGGTCCACATGTGGTGGCCCAGCGGTTAAGGAAATGGATAAGTGGTAAGTGGCCAAGGCACCGTCCCCACACACTGCTCCCCGGGCCCCTGTCATGGCTGCCAACTGCTCAAAAAAGGCTGATGGTTAAAAGCAGAGGACACATTTCACCGTTTCACCGTGTGCTGTGTTTCACAATCACTTCACTTTCATGGAGGGGACCTCAGTGGCACCTTGGTTGGCTAACAGGGTGGTAGGAGCCTAGTGGGTAACACACTCACCTATATGAACCAGAAGACCCAGGTTCAAACCCTGCTTACTATCATTGTGTCCCTGAGCAAGACACTTAACCCTGAGTGTCCCCAGGGGGGGGACTGTCCCTGTAACTACTGATTGTAAGTAGGGTGGTAGTAGCCTAGTGGGTAAGACACTCGCCTATGAACCAGAAGACCCAGGTTCAAATCCCACTTACTAACATCGTGTCCCTGAACAAGACACTTAACCCTGAGTGTCTCCTGGGGGGACTGTCCCTGTAACAACTGACTGTAAGTCGCTCTGGATAAGGGCGTCCGGTAAATGGTTAGAGGGCATACTTTTTCCAGATGGCAGAACTTTTTGGGGGGTGGGGCTTAAAGTTGTAGTTACGGCCTTGGTGTAATTACACTCGGCGCCGGTAGATGGAACGTTCCGGAGCAAAAGCACCCGGCTGTGCCTTCAAGGCTTCTCCTTCTTACTTTTACTCACCGTAGCCGTCTTTTCCGTACGCCAGCGCTGGCGGGATCTTGACGAGCCGCCGTTCGTTCACGCACATCCCCAGGAGAGCTTTATCCATCCCCGCGATCAGCTGAGCTCGTCCCACGAACACGTTGTACGTGGAGCCGCGGTCATAGCTGCAAAACAAAAAAAAAAATAAAAACCAAAAATTACGCACGTTTACGCACACGGACGTACTGCTCGCGTGCGTTCCGCGGAGCCAGGAATCGACTCCAGGTTCGACTCTTCATTCATTTCCAGAGTCGGGCTGCTGTGTGTGTGTGTGTGTGTGTGTGTGTGACTGCCAGCGTGTCAGTAGCACCCCCCTCAACACACACACACACAGCAGCCCGACTTCTGACAACTTTTCCACGGTCCGGATTCATTCACCTGGAGTCGAAGCTCGTCCCGTCCGGGAAGCGGCCGTTGTAGTGGTACCGGACGAAGTCCCCGCTCCGCACGGTCCGCTCGCAGCGCTCCGGGACGAACGTTCGCTCCACGACGACGTCATCTAACGGCACCGGCGGCGCGTTGCAGGCCACGAAGTGGACCAGGAGGGCGAGCAGGAGCGTCCCGGAGAACAGCAGCGGGCCCATCTTCGCTGCGCTGCTCCGGCGCGGAAGTGGACGCGCGCTACGTGGCGTCGGCGGGGTGGGGTGCTCGGGGGGTGTGGGGTGTGGGTGGGCTCGACCTCCTCGGTGGTGGAGGAGGAGGGGTAGTGGTGGTGGTGGTGGTGGTTCGGATCCGGACCTCCAGGCGGCCATGGCGTCCGTCGGCGCGCTGCTCCTCCTCGCCTTCCTGCCCGCCCGGGCGCAGTACGAGCGCTACAGCTTCCGCAGCTTCCCGCGCCACGAGCTGATGCCGCTGGACGCCGCGTACCGCCACGGCCTGGACCAGTACGGCGGCGAGCGGTGGCCGGAGACGGTGGAGTACCTGGAGGTGAGCCTGCGCCTCCACCGCCTGCTGCGGGACAGCGAGGCCTTCTGCAACATGAACTGCAGCGCGGCGCGTCTCGCCGACGCGACGCGCTTCGACGCGTTCCCGGAGCTGCGCGCCTTCGGCAACGCCATGCAGCGCGCACACTGCCTGCGGCGCTGCAAGCAGGGCCTGCCGGCCTTCCGCCAGAGCCTGCCGAGCAGGGACACCCTGGACGAGTTCGAGCGCCGGGAGCCCTACAAGTACCTGCAGTTCGCCTACTTCAAGGTGCGTCTCCGGGGACAGGGTGGGGGGACCTGCCGGTAAAATGGCGGCCTAGTGGGTAACTCACTCCCTGTGGGTTGTAGTAGCCTAGTGACCAGAAGAACCGGGTTCGAACCACACTTACTACTATTGTGTCCACTACTCCAGGGGGACCTTGAGTGTCTCCAGGGGTACTGTCCCTGTGACTACTGATTGTATGTAGGGTTGTAGTAACCTAGTGACCAGAAGACCCGGGTTCGAACCCCACTCACTACTATTGTGTCCACTACTCCAGGGGGACCTTGAGTGTCTCCAGGGGTACTGTCCCTGTGACTACTGATTGTATGTAGGGTTGTAGTAACCTAGTGACCAGAAGACCCGGGTTCGAACCCCACTTACTCCCATCGTGTCCCTGAGTCTCCAGGGGGACTGTCCATGTAACTACTGATTGTATGTAGGGTGGTAGTAGCCTAGTGGGTAACACTCTTGCCCATAAACCAGAAGACTCAGATTCGAACCCCGCTTACTACCATTGTGTCCCTGAGCAAGACACTTAACCCTGAGTGTCTCCAAGGGGACTGTCCATGTAACTACTGATTGTAAGTAGGGTGGTAGTAGCCAAGTGGTTAACACACTCGTCTATGAACCAGAAGACCCGGGTTCAAACCCCACTTACTACCATCGTGTCCCTGAGTCTCCAGGGGGACTGTCCCTGTAGCACTAAGACTTGAGTGTCTCCAGCAGAGGACTGTCCCTGTAACTACTGATTGTAAATAGGGTGGTAGAAACCTAGTGGGTAACACACTTGGGGTTAAGCAAGACACTAACCCCTGAGTGTCTCCAGGGGGGGACTGTCCCTTTAACTGCTAATTGTAAGTGCCGTAAATGTAAATGTACATGCGTGTTGTTGCAGAATAACAACCTGGCCAAGGCCATATCGGCCGCGCACACCTTCCTGCTGAAGCACCCGGACGACGAGATGATGCAGAGGAACATGGCGTATTACAAGAGCCTGGCCGGCGCCGAGGAGCACCTGGTGGACCTGGAGACCCGGCCGTATGAGGTGATGCGCACAGGACCAATTCTCCTGCTTTCCCCACTCAGAACCTTGCTGGTAGATCCCGGTTCGTTCAGGAGAGTAGAGCGGTCCCCCTAAACCAGAAATGTCGAAGGGACAGAATCAGAATGTCTTGACTGCCAGTCCCTGAGTTGGAGAGGTGTACAGTGTATAAAAATGTAATAAGGAAGGTATAAAAAGGAGAAAGCTAGCCTATATACTAGTGGATGGTAATAGCCTTGTGGGTAAGTTGCTCCAAGTTCCTACAGGAAGGACCCTTTGGAAGGAGTGATACAGAGAGGGACGTCCGTCCAGGGTAGAGTGAGCCTGCAGTTGGTGTCAGTGCAGGGTTGGAGATGATTTGTCCCAAGATCGTATCATGATATACTGTGATACTGTAAAAAAAAAAAACCTGAAATAGCAGGCAGCAATTCAAAGTACCCGGCTGTACAGCGCCACCTACAGGAGAGGAGGTTGTAGTAACACGCTGACTCTCATCTCTGCTGACCTCACTAAAGAAAACGCTCAATAGCACCACCCAGTGGTAAACAAAAATATACACAAATTCGGGGAGCAGTGTGTGGGGACGGTGCTTTGCTCAGTGGCACCTCAGTGGTACCTTGGCGGATCGGGATTCGAACCGGCAACCTTCTGATTACGGGGCCGCTTCCTTAACCGCTAGGCCACCACTGGCCCGATATGATACAATGTCGATTGAATATCACCAGGTAAAATAAAGTGTAAAGTAAAGTGAAGTGATTGTCACACGTGATACACAGCACACGGTGTACACAGTGAAATTTGTCCTCTGCATTTAACCCATCACCCTGAGTAAGCAGTGGGCAGCCATGACAAGCGCCCGGGGAGCAGTGTGTGGGGACGGTGCTTTGCTCAGTGGCACCTCAGTGGCACCTTGACAGATCGGGATTCGAACCGGCAACCTTCTGATTACGGGGCCGCTTCCTTAACCGCTAAGCCACCACTGCCCATATCGCCATGTGTTGCTATATTCATGTGATGTGAGGACCCCTCCTGACCCTCTGTGTGGAATATGGGGGTCCCAGATGTCCCACGGCTTACACACCAATCTGTGAGGGAGGATGGTGCTGAAGGCAAAGCTGAAGTCTATAAAGAGATGGGACCAGGTGGGACCGGGCAGCACGGAGAGCAACGGCTACAGCATCTCTGTAGACCTGTGGTGTGCACCAGAGATGGGAGGGACAAAGGACACGTGAGGACAGTCATTCAGGCAGGTCACGGGACGGAGGCCTGCGACAGTGACGGGTCGAAGAGGATAAACAGCAGTATTAGAACACATATTAGAGGTTTAGGGACCAGAAGACCCGGGTTCGAATCCCACTTACTGCCATTGTGTCCCTGAGCAAGACACTTAACCCTGACTGTCCCTGTAACTACTGATTGTAAGTCGCTCTGGATAAGGGCGTCTGATAAATGCTGTAAATGTAAGTGTAATGCCGTCGGTGTGAGCCGCAGCACCAGTGCACGTATGCCAACGGTAGGCTGTGTGTGTGTGTTTGTGTTTTACAGATGCTGTTTGTGCGCGCCGTGCGGGCGTATAACGGGGACAATTTCCGAACATCAGTTTCCGACATGGAGTTGGCGCTGAAGGACTTCTTTAAAGTTTTTGACGAGTGCCTTGCCGCGTCCGAAGGGTCCAGAGAGATCAAAGACTTCAAGGACTTCTACCAGTCCATTGCCGGTAGCCGCCATCTCCGTCCGCCGTCTTAAAGCGACCTTTTTCTAAAATTTCTGAAATCTAAAAGTGAAGTGATTGACACACAGCAGCACAGCACACACAGTGAAATTTGTCCTCTGCATTTAACCCATCACCCTGAGTGAGCAGTGGGCAGCCATGACAGGCGCCCGGGGAGCAGTGTGTGGGGACGGTGCTTTGCTCAGTGGCACCTCAGTGGCACCTTGGCGGATCGGGATTCGAACCGGCAACCTTCTGATTACGGGGCCGCTTCCTTAACCGCTAGGCCACCACTGCCCCAGCGGTTGTCCCCAGACTGTTCTTTTACAGACACCTGCCGAGAGCTGGCTGTCCACAACTGTCCCATGTGTCCTACCATGAAAAGTTCCCCCTTTTCTGTCACGGGCGCGCAGCGCAGTGTTCGGTGCGAACAGTCACAGTGCCTCTCTGTGTCCAGATCACTACACTGCCGTGCTGAGCAGGAAGGTCCGCTGCGAGAGGGAACTCACGCCCGTCGTCGGCGGCTTCCTGGTGGAGAAGTTCGTGGCCACGATGTACCACTACCTTCAGTTCGCCTACTATAAACGTAAGCGGAGAGGAGCGTGTGTGTCAGACTTCTCGGTGTGTTGAATGCACACCATTAACTGTGTGTGTGTGTCTTTTCAGTAAATGACCTACAGAACGCGGTTCCCTGTGCTGTGAGCTACATGCTGTTCGACCCCAATGACGAAGTGATGAAGAACAACATTCTGTATTACCAGTTCCACCGGGACAAGTGGGGCCTGACTGATGACCACTTCCTGCCTCGACCGGTGAGGAGCCATGCTTTGTCGACTCCCGGCGTTGTGTTCTGTATTTAACAGCCCAGGGCATCAGTGGACTTGATGCGACTGACCCGTGTCTCTCCCCAAAGGAAGCCGGCAGGTTGTGGGAACAGTTGATAGGTCTTTCAGAATGGAGGAGTCTGTCATGGTGGTAGCTGGGAACATTTCATCCTTTATAATCGAGCTCAGAATTCACGCTGTTCTTTATCCTGTTTGTGCAGGAGGCTGTGAAGTACTTCAACCAGACGAACACACAGCTGAGGCTCCTACAGTTCAGCAGAGAGAAACTTCAGGATGATGATGAGGTGCGTCGTGGGCCGTTAATTCATTCTTTATTTGACACTAGATACCAGTTTTGTACCTGATCAACACACGAAGCCTGTTCTGATGGTCTCATGAGGTCGCCGTGCCGGGGAACGGAGCTGAAGCACTATTTTTCTGCAAAAACTTATTCGTTAACCAAAATTGAAGAAAAGGCCCCCGAAAACATGGGCACAGATACACACGGGTCCGACATGAAGAAAAGCAAGTCTTGGTGGGAGTACAGGGTCTTGCAGGGGCTGTTGGGGCAGACAGGCCCAAGTGATGATGATGATGGGATTTATAAATTAATGCCAGCATTTTGAGACGATTTCTTACTCATGCCATAATTCCCGGAGTCCCAGGCCTGTGCCCAGTCTCGTCGTGTGTTCTATAGTGTGCATGATGTAACCCGATTTACCCCCCCGACCAGGTCCCGCCTGAATGTATGCCCAGCTTCAATTATGCAAATACAGTTCACTGTTATTGTGCTATTCAGACTGGTTTATTGAGAGAGAATAATGCGATCTGTCCTGATCCAGTCGGTGAAAAGAGCCTTGTATCTGAGTTTACTATTCCTGTCCTCTTTCAGGGAGAGGTGTTGGAATTCCTAGATGAGTTGCTGGACACTGAGGAGGAGTAACAGACCAGAGGCATTGAAGACACTGAGAAAACACACACACACACACACACACTAAAACTGGACATTCACTATAAAGTACACACTGAGGTAATGGAACCTCAGCTGTCTGTGTTCTTGTAACATTTTCAAAAGCCTTAGATAATAATCAGTTAAAAACATGTGATTTATGTACTTTGATGTCCAACCAAAATATCAGCTCTCGCTGACTGCTTTATTGTAATTTATTACAGAATAAAATAACAACTGAGACTCTTTGATGCATTTTAATATCAAATGTGTAACGTGCAGAGCAGCCTGTTTACCATCAAGGCTGATCAGGAAAGAAATGGGCTGCTACACAGGAGGATGGCCCAGCAGAAGGAGCAACACCTCAGGGCCAGAATCAGCGGACTCTCATTTTTGGACAAAAATTTTCAAATATTGGACAGAGAAGATAAGCGGTTTGAGAGAGGAGTGAGGGAAGCTTTGCATGTGCAAATCAACAAACCCTCACTCAACAGAGGTGGAGGCCTCAAGGCGCCACTGAGGTTCCACTGAGCAAAACACCGTCCCCACACACTGCTCCCCGGGCGGGGCCGTCACATCTACCCACCCCCTCCTTGCACCTTTCCCAACATTCCCAACCTCCACCTTGCACCTTTCCCAACATTGATATCAACAGTTACCAAGGAATGAGAAACTGGACGGGTGCAGGGGGCTTTATTAAGAGGAGGCGGGGCCTCCCGCTGCCCCAACCGGCCAAGCCTGAAGGCATGATTGCATTGGGATTCAGCGAATAGCCACGCAAGGGGCGTGTCCCATAGTGAAATGTCTTACTTATCTCCCTCAGAGAACTGTAACCTTACATTTCCGTGTTCCACCAGGAAGATAATGAAGAGCAGATGACATTCTGTGCAGGTCTGACTGTGGGTGGTGCTCTGGCTCTGTGTTCCTACCTGGAGTTTCACGTTGTTGGTGTGGTCTCCCTGGTTTCCTGATTGCCTTCTGACACTGTATGCCTGCAGTGTCATGTCTTTGTCCATTTAACACAAGAATCATACGCCAAGGAAAAATAGCACTCTAGATGTAATCAATGGGATACAGATCTCTGCAACACCACATCGGCAGCAGGTGGTAAAATTCGCAAGCCACATATCAAGCGCCATCTTGGTCAGTGCAGTCTCACCCCAGGGCTGCACCTTTCAATTCACCCTAATGATCCCAGAGATTCAGAAGCAACCATCTCAACTCTTTCATGGATGAGTGTGCCCCTGGTAAATCATCTGACCTCAGCTACTAACACCTTGACGACTAGTAGTCCCAACATGGCTCCATTCCTTCTGGAGAATTTCTAGAGCAGGGGTCACCAGCCCTGGCCCTGGAGGGCTAAGATCCTTCCATGTTCCACCACACCTCATTCAACTCAAGAACTAGGTGGTAACAAGCACAGAAGTTGAATCAGTTGTGCTAAATGAATAAATAAGTACAAAAATGTGCAGGACTAGTGCCCTCCAAGGCCAGGGTTCGTGACCCCTGATCTGGAGAATTCCTCTCAAGGTTTCTTCCTTTTTCAGGGAGTTTTCATTGCCTTTGGCTGCTCATTAGGGGCCTTGAGCACTGCTATGTGCATTGAAGCCTGTGGCATAACATTATGATGTTATAGTTTGTGTAAGATACATAAGCATATACAGCATAATGCACGTACTGTACATATATATAACAGAGTCAACTAAGACACAGATATAATCAAAATTGACTTTTTGTTTTATGTTAGATATTGGGACTTTGTGTAATATATTTTTGCAACACCAGCAGCAGATCAGAAGGGCTTCCTCTTTATAAGTAAAGGGTTTTCTGTTAAAACCCCGCAGACTGCAGAGCTTTCACTACCTGAGGGGCATGGAGCTCTTTGTAAGGGAAATCTACACAAACCTGGATTCTGACAACATGAACAACGATCACATATATGACAGAATAGTGCCCTGCAACCCTCATGGAACCACCGGATTTTAAAAATAAAAATTTGCATTGTTCTGCTGAGATTTTTTGACCTGACTTTATTTAACTAGATGTACTAGAGGGTTGGTCCTGGGTTGGGCTCCATAACCACAGGACTAAGTAGTTATGGAAAGTGAGTTAATGTAAATATTTTAAAAGCTATATGAAAAATAATTCCAAACCACACAAGAGTGCCAGTAAAAGACTACTTATGTCATTTATCTGTCATTGTTGAGGAACTGAGGAAAGCTACGGAACAGCGTGGACAGACTAGGGTCTAATGACGAGTGATAAGCACCCTATACTGTACTTCCAGGAGGCAGTAACGGTGGGAGAAGTTTCTCCAGATGGGCTGCGGTGTGTCTGGGACTGCTGTGTATTCTCCTGCTGGGGCTCGTCGTATGGATGACCATCAGACACACAGCGGAGAAGGAGGAGTTGCTCGCCCGTCTGCCTGAGGACAGGAACCATTCAGTTAATCGCAAATATGACCTTCAAAACAATGTCACAGACCTTGGTAAAACAATTATAATGATGATTATTGAGTTATGATCTTATCTGGGTCATTTTTACTCACACGCCCTCATTACAGATAATCGAACGAAGAAGTTCAAGAAATTATTCCGCTTTACTTATCCACAAACTTGGAATGAGAGCAGACAGTATTGCCAAGAGAGGGGTGGAGACTTAGTGGTTATAAGGTACAAATGGGAACATGTGAGTATGACAGGAGCAAGATTTAGTATTAATAGAAGAAGCAGAGATAGTTTTAATTGCATAATTTACTTTAATCTTTTGCAATTTAGATGCTTCTTAATGAAAAAGGAATGAATGGATGGCTCGGTCTAACTGACCAAGGTCATGATGGAACCTGGAGATGGGTGGATGGTTCTCCACTGACTCTTCAGTAAGATTTATGATATTTTTTAAATGCAATAAATGCATTCAAATACATATATTTACAGAAGTACACTGGAAACCATGCTGCTGTGTGTTTAAATGCAGTGCAGTTGTTTTTTTTATATCCTCAATGTAGCACAATCTGCAAAAAAAAGCTGGTCATACACACTGTATGCTGTATATCTGTGAAAATGACTACATTTCTTATTTTTATCTCTTGGTGACATTAAATTTATTTTAGATTCTGGCGCAAAGGGGAACCTGCAATCAGAAATGGTCGTGGTGACTGTGTTGTATTACACACTGAAAAACAAACCCCGGAGCGGACCTAGAGTTATTATGATTGTTCTGCACGACACTATGCTGTTTGTGAGAAGAAATGATAGATAATGCGAAGAAGCAACAACTCATCACTCTTTGCTTGATCAAGTGCGCTGTTAATAGCCAGTCACTCACAAAATGAGACAAAATGTTTTAAATGTACAAATAAACATACTTATGCATTTTATGTTTGACGCGTCATGTATCTGTCATGCCGTGGTGCCTGAACCTTGTTCACTTGCGTCTGGGTATGTATAAACGCTAATGCATTATCACTGTTCGGATTCAGCTGTTCTATTCCATGTCTAAGAGGGGGGTTCTCTGGCTCTGTGTTCCTGCCTGGAGTTTCACGTTGTTGGTGTGGTCTCCCTGGTTTCCTGATTGCCTTCTGACACTGTATGCCTGCAGTGTCATGTCTTGGTCCATTTAACACATGAATCATACACCAAGGAAAAATAGCACTCTAGATGTAATCAATGGGATACAGATCTCTGCAACACCCCTCCTCCACATCGGCAGCAGGCGGTAAAATTCGGAAGCCACATATCAAGCGCCATCTTGGTCAGTGCAGTCTCACCCCAGGGCTGCGTCTTTCAATTCACCCTAATGATCCCAGAGATTCAGAAGCAACCATCTCAACTGTTTCATGGATGAGTGTGCCCCTGGTAAATCATCTGACCTCAGCTACTAACACCTTGACCACTAGTAGTCCCAACATGGCTCCATTCCTTCTGGAGAATTTCTAGAGCAGGGGTCACCAGCCCTGGCCCTGGAGGGCTAAGATCCTTCCATGTTCCACCACACCTCATTCAACTCAAGAACTAGGTGGTAACAAGCACAGAAGTTGAATCAGTTGTGCTAAATGAATAAATATGTACAAAAATGTGCAGGACTAGTGCCCTCCAAGTCCAGAGTTGGTGACCCCTGATCTGGCGTATTCCTCTCAAGGTTTCTTCCTTTTTCAGGGAGTTTTCATTGCCTTTGACTGCTCATTAGGGACCTTGAGCACTGCTATGTGCATTGAAACCTGTGGCATAACATTATGATGTTATAGTTTGTATAAGATACATAAGCATATACAGCATAATGCACATACTGTAAATATATATAACAGAGTCAACTAAGACACAGATATAATCACAATGGACTTTTTGTTTTATGTTAGATATTGGGACTTTGTGTAATATATTGTTGCAACACCAGCAGCAGATGTAATCAGAAGGACTTCCTCTTTATAAGTAAAGGGTTTTCTGTTAAAACCCTGCAGACTGCAGAGCTTTCACTTCCTGAGGGGCATGGAGCTCTTTGTAAGGGAAATCCACACAAACCTGGATGCTGACAACATGAACAAAGATCACATATACGACAAAATAGTGCCCTGCAACCCTCATGGAACCACCGGATCTCAGCAGGATGGTAAATGTTGCTTTCTGGTTCAGTGTGTCCTGATGGGAGAGGTGTAAAAATAAAAATTAGAATTGTTCTGCTGAGATTTGTTGACCTGACTTTATTTAACTAGATGTACTAGAGGGCTGGTCCTGGGTTGGGCTCCATAACCACAGGACTAAGTGGTTATGGAAATTGAGTGAGTTATTCATATGATAAAACAATGTTAATGTAAATATTTTAAAAGCTATACGAAAAAACATTCCAAACCATTCAGGAGTGCCAGTAAAAGTCTACTTGGGTTTTTATATAATTATGTCATTTATCTGTCATTGTTGAGGAACTGAGGAAAGCTACAGAACAGCGTGGACAGACTAGGGTCTAATGACGAGTGATAAGCACCCTATACTGTACTTCCAGGAGGCAGTAACGGTGGGAGAAGTTTCTCCAGATGGGCTGCGGTGTGTCTGGGACTGCTGTGTATTCTCCTGCTGGGGCTCGTCGTATGGATGACCATCAGACACACAGCGGAGAAGGAGGAGTTGCTCGCCCGTCTGCCTGAGGACAGGAACCATTCAGTTAATCGCAAATATGACCTTCAAAACAATGCCACAGACCTTGGTAAAAAAATTATAATGATGATTATTCACGCTGATGAGTTATGATCTTATCTGGATTATTTTTACTCACACACGCCCTCATTACAGATAATCGAATGAAGAAGTTCAAGAAATTATTTCGCTTTACTTATCCACAAACTTGGAATGAGAGCAGACAGTATTGCCAAGAGAGGGGTGGAGACTTAGTGGTTATAAGGTACAAATGGGAACATGTGAGTATGACAGGAGCAAGATTTAGCATTGATAGAATAGGGAGAGATTGAGTTTTAATTGCATAATTTACTTTAATCTTTTGCGATTTAGATGCTCCTTAATGAAAAAGGAATGAATGGATGGCTCGGTCTAACTGACCAAGGTCATGATGGAACCTGGAGATGGGTGGATGGTTCTCCACTGACTCTTCAGTAAGATTTATAATATTTTTTAAATGCAATAAATGCATTCAAATACATATATTTAGAGAAATACACTTAGAATCATGCTGCTGTGTGTTTAAATGCAGTGCAGTTGTTTTTTTATATCCTCAATGTAGCACAGTCAAGATGGTCATACACACTGTATGCTGTATATCTATGAAAATTACTTAATTTCTTATTTCTTGGTGACATTAAATTTATTTTAGATTCTGGCGCAAAGGGGAACCTGCAATCAGAAATGGTCGTGGTGACTGTGTTGTATTACACACTAAAAAAGAAATCCCGGAGCGGACCTGGAGTTATTATGATTGTTCTGCACGACACTATGCTGTTTGTGAGAAGAAATGATAGCAAAGAAGCAACAACTCATCACTCTATGCATGGTCAAATGCACTGTTAATAGCCAGTCACTCACAAAATGAGACAAAATGTTTTTAACGTACTAATAAACATACTTATGCATTTGATGTTTGACGCGTCATGTATCTGTCATGCCGTGGTGCCTGAACCTTGTTCACTTGCGTCTGGGTATGTATAAACGCTAATGCATTATCACTGTTCGGATTCAGCTGTTCTGTTCCATGCCTAAGAGGGGGGTTCTCTGGCTCTGTGTTCCTGCCTGGAGTTTCACGTTGTTAGTGTGGTCTCCCTTGTTTCCTGATTGTCTTCATGTGTATAAATGTATGCCTGCAGTGTCATGTCTTGGTCCATTTAACACATGAATCATACACCAAGGAAAAATAGCACTCTAGATGTAATCAATGGGATACAGATCTCTGCAACACCCCTCCTCCACATTGGCAGCAGGCGGTAAAATTCGGAAGCCACATATCAAGCGCCATCTTGGTCAGTGCAGTCTCACCCCAGGGCTGCGTCTTTCAATTCACCCTAATGATCCCAGAGATTCAGAAGCAACCATCTCAACTGTTTCATGGATGAGTGTGCCCCTGGTAAATCATCTGACCTCAGCTACTAACACCTTGACCACTAGTAGTCCCAACATGGCTCCATTCCTTCTGGAGAATTTCTAGAGCAGGGGTCACCAGCCCTGGCCCTGGAGGGCTAAGATCCTTCCATGTTCCACCACACCTCATTCAACTCAAGAACTAGGTGGTAACAAGCACAGAAGTTGAATCAGTTGTGCTAAATGAATAAATAAGTAGTCAATAAATAAGGAGTCAACTAAGACACAGATATAATCACAATGGACTTTTTGTTTTATGTTAGATATTGGGACTTTGTGTAATATATTGTTGCAACACCAGCAGCAGATGTAATCAGAAGGACTTCCTCTTTATAAGTAAAGGGTTTTCTGTTAAAACCCTGCAGACTGCAGAGCTTTCACTACCTGAGGGGCATGGAGCTCTTTGTAAGGGAAATCTACACAAACCTGGATGCTGACAACATGAACAACGATCACATATACGACAAAATAGTGCCCTGCAACCCTCATGGAACCACCGGATCTCAGCAGGATGGTAAATGTTGCTTTCTGGTTCAGTGTGTCCTGATGGGAGAGGCGTAAAAATAAAAATTAGAATTGTTCTGCTGAGATTTGTTGACCTGACTTTATTTAACTAGATGTACTAGAGGGCTGGTCCTGGGTTGGGCTCCATAACCACAGGACTAAGTGGTTATGGAAATTGAGTGAGTTATTCATATGATAAAACAATGTTAATGTAAATATTTTAAAAGCTATACGAAAAATCAGTCCAAAACATGCAGGAGTGCCAGTAAAAGTCTACTTGGGTTTTTATATAATTATGTCATTTATCTGTCATTGTTGAGGAACTGAGGAAAGCTACAGAACAGCGTGGACAGACTAGGGTCTAATGACGAGTGATAAGCACCCTATACTGTACTTCCAGGAGGCAGTAAAGGTGGGAGAAGTTTCTCCAGATGGGCTGCGGTGTGTCTGGGACTGCTGTGTATTCTCCTGCTGGGGCTCATCGTATGGATGACCATCAGACACACAGCGGAGAAGGAGGAGTTGCTCGCCCGTCTGCCTGAGGACAGGAACCATTCAGTTAATCGCAAATATGACCTTCAAAACAATGCCACAGACCTTGGTAAAAAAATTATAATGATGATTATTCACGCTGATGAGTTATGATCTTATCTGGATTATTTTTACTCACACATGCCCTCATTACAGATAATCGAATGAAAAAGTTAAAGAAATTATTTCGCTTTACTTATCCACAAACTTGGAATGAGAGCAGACAGAATTGCCAAGAGAGGGGTGGAGACTTAGTGGTTATAAGGTACAAATGGGAACATGTGAGTATGACAGGAGCAAGATTTAGCATTGATAGAATAGGGAGAGATTGAGTTTTAATTGCATAATTTACTTTAATCTTTTGCGATTTAGATGCTCCTTAATGAAAAAGGAATGAATGGATGGCTCGGTCTAACTGACCAAGGTCATGATGGAACCTGGAGATGGGTGGATGGTTCTCCACTGACTCTTCAGTAAGATTTTTAATATTTTTTAAATGCAATAAATGCATTCAAATACATATATTTAGAGAAATACACTTAGAATCATGCTGCTGTGTGTTTAAATGCAGTGCAGATGTTTTTTTATATCCTCAATGTAGCACAGTCAAGATGGTCATACACACTGTATGCTGTATATCTCTGAAAATTACTTAATTTCTTATTTCTTGGTGACATTAAATTTATTTTAGATTCTGGCGCAAAGGGGAACCTGCAATCAGAAATGGTCGTGGTGACTGTGTTGTATTACACACTAAAAAACAAATCCCGGAGCGGACCTGGAGTTATTATGATTGTTCTGCACGACACTATGCTGTTTGTGAGGAGAAATGATAGCGAAGAAGCAACAACTCATCACTCTATGCATGGTCAAATGCACTGTTAATAGCCAGTCACTTACAAAATGAGACAAAATGTTTTTAACGTACTAATAAACATACTTATGCATTTGATGTTTGACGCGTCATGTATCTGTCATGCCGTGGTGCCTGAACCTTGTTCACTTGCGTCTGGGTATGTATAAACGCTAATGCATTATCACTGTTCGGAGTCAGCTGTTCTGTTCCATGCCTAAGATTTCTGTTTTGTTTGCTTAACGCTTACGTCAGTAAATGTAAAGATGCATTGCACTTGCACCTTGTGTTTTCTCAATGATGTGACAGTTTCACCAATATGTAAACTTTTTTTTTATATTTAAAGAATGTTTGATCAAACAGTTTTGCAAGAAAAAATTCTTGATCTTGTAAAAAAGGAGCAGTACAAACACTCTCTACTCAAAGCACTGTATTAAAAACCACTCCAATCTGATGTTACTTGGCAGAAAGAGGCACAATAGAGGTTAAAAGGATGAACAGTTCCTAATTTATTAACACCAGTAGATTACTATTGCAGTTACATGTAAATATTGTATGTAAAAAAGAAAAACCCAAAATAAAAGAAAGGAGAAAGAGATAGAGAAAGATACAGAGCAGCCTTGAACCAAGTTTCATAGAGGTCGCCTGGTCCAGGACAAAAACAGAGAGAAAGGCCCAGAAACTCTAGGGAAAGTCCCTCAGAAAGGAAAGGAAAGTCCAGTCTCCACAAGAGTAAATTCTTTTATACATTTGACTCCCAGGAAGTAGCCACAGGCCAATCAGAATTTGTTGTTTCTGCCATGTCAAGCACTTGGTGTCTTCTGTCTTGGGCCAACAAAGACAATGCGGGGGATCCCAAAACAAATAGCTTGCCTTTCACACCTCTTGCTTGGAGGAAGGCCGTTTGACTAAGATGTGGAAGTGCAAAGAGGTGATGAAACTCCAGACAAAACTGCAGACCGTCATGGACCTGTGATTTCTCATCTTACAATCTTCAATAAAATTAACCAAAATAATCATATCTGCACCTGAAATGTACATCTAAACAAATAAAACATTTATTTTTTTATATAGTTTTATAGTTCTGGTACATGGTAGACCTTAGAAATCACATCAATTGCTGCGATGTAAGTTTGCTAGTGAGCAATTACACCAATTATGAATTATAATGTAAAACAGAAAAAGGTTAACAGTATGAGGCTAACTGTACTTTTCTGTTGATAGTGTGTTCTTTCCTAAATACAGTTTCCTAAAATGTGTTTAGCTCTTCTACAAACTGTGTATGCAAATTTTCCCTGTATATACCCACAGTTTATAGCTCAATGGGCTTTTCACAGAATAAGCAGGTGGCCTTATGCCGGTATGCTGTCCATTGTAGCTGCCCGAGGTTCCATCATTTCTAACATGGTGCTACCAGCTGTTATGGGGGTTACCATTACCGTGGGGGTGTTTGAGTGTAAGAGGTTTTGTTATTTCAGTTATATACATTTTCCACTGTAACTTTAAAGGGGACACTGTAAAATTTCGTCCAGGGCACCAAACAGGCGTCAGTGCAGGGTTGTTGATGATCTGTCCAAGAAAAGAAAAATGTTCAAAATTCAGTCACAGTGTGTTACGCTCCTGTGTTACATTTACATTTACAGCATTTATCAGATGCCCTTATCCAGAGCGACTTACAATCAGTAGTTACAGGGACAGTCCCCCTGGAGCAACTTAGGGTTAAGTGTCTTGCTAGGGTTAAGTGTCTTGCTCAAGTGTCTTACTACACAATGGTAGTAAGTGAGATTCGAACCTGGGTCTTCTGGTCCATAGGCGAGTGTGTTACCCACTAGGCTACTACCACCTTGTTACGCTCAGTCTGCACCTGAGTCCTGTTTCTGCTGATCATCACCCCTGTACGTCCTACTTTATCCCAAACCAGAGATGAGAACGAAGTGGTACACCATCAATGACCTGAAAAGGGATGATTGAAGGGGCTCTGACACCAACCTTGCGGGCCTGACTGATATAGAGAGTCCGCCTTTGGACCTACCTGATCAAGAGACTCCGCCGATGGGATCGCCTGATCCAGAGACTCTGCCTTTGGGGCCATGGGCACCAGCCCTGAGGCATGAGGGACATGCAAATCATTATGCAATTAAACACTGTGGAACTAGTCTATGGGACAAGGATCTCTGGCCCCTCCTCCACATGGTACACTTTTTGACACAAAGACAGCAGACAGGAAGCGACATATCAAGCACCATCTTGCACATTCACACATCAGCCACTATCTTGGTGAGTACATGCTCACCCCAGAACTCCCCAGAAATCCACCTTCCTGTCACCATGACTCAACTGCTCGATTTTGCAACAAACTATCTGATCAAGTTCATGGACCTGACCTCAACTAAGAGGTCAGTGCATTCTCCATTCCCTCTGGAGAGTTTCTACTGTGTGATTTTGAATCTGCAGGACTTCTGAACAGAAGCATCTTCAACCAATGCTGCAGCAAGGCAGAAAGGACGGGTATGAAATCTGCTTCATGAGTTCTTGTCACAGGACCAGAACGTAAGCTCGTGTTTGAAGAAACGAAAAACCCCGGTAAGTTTCCTCCGGTTTAATATGTGAACGAGAGCTGGCGTGAGCCGCAACACCGCACGGACAGTTCTAGGTTGAATTGGGGAAGGGACAGGATGAGAGGGAAGAGTTGAGAGGTGAGAAGACGAGCAGGATCATTCCTACGAGTTTGAGGTTGAGAAGGAGCCGAGTCGAGTTGACAAATGCCAATCAGTGACTGGCAGTGGCCATCTTGCATATTTATAGCAGCCCCCTTACCTCTTCTCCGTATTGCTCCTTGTCACATGGATGGAATGCAGGTTCAGGGATGACGAGGGGACCAACAGAGGGAGTGTTGTGAGTCTTGGCCCGGGCACAGACATCCACATAGGCCTGTACATCCCGCCGTAACAACGGCCACCAGAACGCCCGGCCAATGAACGAGATGGTCCGTTGGGGTCCTGAATGGTCAAAGAGAACAGAGGAGTGACCACAGTGAAGGACATCAGACCGGTAGGTGTTGGGGATGTTGGGGATGTTGGATGTTGGATGTTGGGGAGTATGGCCCACACCGGAGAGGACCTAGGATGCCATGGGACGCAAGGATTGGTTTGGGTTCAGATGAAGAGGAGTCTGGAGCTGTCAGGACAAGGTGTCGGCTTTCTGATTCCGGGAACCAGGACAGTAGGACAGGTGGAAATGGAACTGTTGTAAAAAGATGGCCCACCTCGCCTGATGGGGATTGAGTTGTTTAGTTGACTGTATTGTGATGAGATTTTGATGGTGAGTCCAGACCAGAAAGGGGGTGTCACAGCTTTGCAGCCAGTGTCACCACTCCTCAAACGCCCACTTGACCGCTAGCAGCTCACGGCCCCGTGAGAAGAAGTAGGCGAGGACAGCGCCAGCACCCAACTCTGATGTGTCCACTTCCACATCAAAAGGAAGTGAAGGGTCTGGAGGTTGGAGGGCAGGGGCGGTGGTGAAAAAGCTTCACTATGATACTAAAAACAGCTGCTAATAAGCATATTATTCATTTCAAGCAGGGAACAGGCAGACGGAACCTTGGACACTGGACATTCATGTTCTATCTCTGTTGATGAAGGAGACTGGGTCCAAACTTCAGGACACAATGTTTTATTTCCAGACACACCTTTAGAAGGCTTTGATGATTATTAGTAATAAATATTGAAGAACATTCTCTGCTGTGTCCTCTCTGTGTCCCCCATTACCCTGTAATGACTTGTGTAAATTATACTCAACATCCCACTATGTTTCTAGTCTGGGTCCAGTTCTGTTTGGATCCTGCTCTGTTCAAAGTTGTTCAGTTTATCCCAAAGAGCCCGAGTTTATTTCTGTTCTTCAGTATGATCAATATTAAAGACGCTGTGCACCTGTACCTCCTGCTCTCCTTGTGGCATTTCAGTGGGTGTGTTACATGATAAGAGAAGGGAGGAGACCTGGTGTTTGTAAAGAGCAGAGAGAAGCAGAGAATACTAATGAAGTGAAAGGGAAGTGATTGTCACTGTGCTATATGGAGGACAGCTAGAGATGGGGATGAACATAAAACGATTGCACATACATCACTTTTCCACGTTTTGCGATGAATTTGGCAGGAACTAATCATACTTTTGCTAACAGATGTGTGTGTTGTGCTGAATTATTCTATAAAAAGTAATTTGCCAGAAACTCCTTCCTGTGTTTATCAGAGCATGTTCATAGCATGGCTTAGAACCCACAACCCTCAGCTCATCTATTATTAACAGTTAAACCAAAATGACCACAGACATAAATACTTCCTCCTTCCTACATCTTGCAGTGTTTCTGTATGTGCCGTGTTTCACGAGTGCTCATGGTTTAAAAATAAATGCAAGTAAGGACATGAACATGGATGACAAAATCTATGCAAATGTATCAGCCAGCAACCTGAGGACAACCACTGGAGCTCTGCAGTCTGGTAAATTCTACAGACTTTTCTTTCTGCCTCGGTTTCTTCTCAGCGTATCAGATAATCAGGCACGAACAATGTAGTAATTACTATTATTAAATTGCTTAGATTGCAGGCTTATAGTGTGAGCCTGATACCACTGAAAGGAACAGCATTGATAGAAAATGTGCCAAATGTCTACACTGAAGATTTCATATTGAGCTCAGAAGATGTGTGTGTCTGTATGTGAGAGAAAGTCAGAAAGAGGTAGAGAAAGCTGTTGCCTTTGTAAAAAAGACCATGTGGTGTGGGAGAAGACAGAGAATAGAGTGTGTAGAAAAACTCTTTCTCCCTCCACACAAAGCACTGTATTCAAACCACTCCAACTTGATGTTACCTGGCAGAAAGAGGCATGGCACAATAGAGGTTAAAAATGAACAGTTTCTAATTTATTAACACCGGTAAATAATGATTGTAGTTACATATGAATATTGAATGTAAAAAGGTACCAAGGTTACAGAGAAAATAAAAATAAGAAGAAAGAGTAAAGAGGGAGAAGAGAAAGGAAAAGCCATGAGAAAAAATGGGAGAAGAGAAAGACTCAGAAACCTTCCGGTTTCCGATGGAAAAGCCCCTGAGCAAGAGAGCTCAGAGTCCCCCTTTCCACATGTGAGCAGACCTTTATACCCCTGGCCTACAGGAAGTTGTCACTGGCCTACAGGAAGTTGTCACTGACCAATCAGAACCTGTTGTTTCTGATGTCACGCCCCCGGTGCCTCCCATTTGGGGAAGACCAAGAGGGTGGGCGGTCCTGACGGCTGATACTTCACACGTTGATGTCGGACAAAAGGCATGTAAAACAGAGGTGCCGAATCTTCATGCACAACCATCGACAGAGGAATGTCACACCTCCCCCTGCAGACAGCTGTTATGCAAGGCAAAAGCAGGCTCCCGTGATGTCCATTCTTACAGACGGCTGTTTGATCCCCTGGGGCACTCGAGTATTCAGGGTCCATGGGGATCACAATTGGGTCATGGTTGTGTATCTGCTTGTTCGTCCTTCCTGGTCAGTCGGGAATTCAAATGTAGCCGATAGTTGTGGTTCTGTGTCCTTTGTGACCTTCTGGCGTCTGAGATCAATGTCCAAGACAGATGTCCATTGTCTTCAATTCAAAGCAAGGGATCATTACATAGCCATATTCATAGCGTACCCAATGCCTGGACGTCTTCTACAGCAGACGGCGCTGGTGCTGCACTGCCAGGCTCAGCTGGGGTATGTCCAGGCAGAGGGAAGGCGGGTCTGTGACCGGAACTGAAGAGGCGGATTCCCCGCGAGGCAGTCCCGGCAGCGCAGTTGCTGGCAGGCGACTTCCCATCACCCTCTTCCACCAGCATCCCCCCACGTTGTCGTCTTCCTCCTCGCTGTCCAGCTGTCACACCACCGGAAGTGACACAAGTCCCCATGGACCTCGCGACGATCATGGACGGGCGCGATGGGCAGAGCTATCCCGGCACCGACCGCCCAACTCATGTCGTTGTTGCTCTCGTCGTCGTCCATGTCTTCTCAGTCCACGGGGAGCCTTGCCAGCAGAGTGCAGAGTTTGTGGCTCGACATGGCGAAGATGGCGGGGGTTGCATCCTTTGGACTCACTGCCTCCGTCACTTCCTCGCTGGCGCCGACGCCGTCGTCCTTGCTCGCCCACTCACCCACCGACATTGCCGCTTCCGGGTTTCGTGGACCATCCAGGGATCAGCGTAAGACCGCGGCACTCCTCGCGGCAACTCGAACCCCGTATCACCGGGAAGAAACCGCTTAACCAGTACGTGGGGGTCATTTCCCGGTCCCGGAGTGTCTCGCCGCGGATCTCCATGGGCGACCATCCAGCTCTTCCCACTGGCGCCCGCACTCACCACGCCTGGCTGAGCCCTTCTTCGTGGTCTTCTTTCTCTGCCTTTTTGCTCTGCACAAAGATCAGTGGCAAGGTCCACTAAAGAGTTCACGAAAATGTCGGAGCCACCGAAGGGCAGAACCACAGCGCCTCTTTTCCGCAGTCTGGATTGTCTACAGGTCATGTCTCCAGCTGAAGCCAATCCTGACACTGTCCCTGGTATAAGAGACTTAATATGAACATCTTTCTGGTACATCCCTTCTCTTTCGCTGGACCAGGTCTGATCAAAAAGATTGCTGAGAATGTTATTTTCCATCAGGCCTGATAACTATGAATGAAATATGAAATTCATATTATTTTAAATAAGAGATAAATGGACAATATAATTAAAAAGATAACATGATTTGAATTATATTGAGTTATGACACTTTCTTGATCTTGATACATGTGTAATGTGCTACACTGTGGTTTTTAAACCAATAGTAACCATCCACATTCTTAACTTCAGGTGGGCTAAAGAATGAAGGATTCCGCCGTTACAGCCGGGCTGCAGTGTGTCTGGGGCTGCTGGCTTTGGTCCTGTTGGGTGTCGCTGCAGGTCTCTGTATAAAGTATAGAACGGAGAGGGACCAGATACTCGACAGGTACACAGGCCTGCCTGAAGATTTATTCACCAACTACTCAAGCCTGGTTAAAGAGAGAGACCAGTTATCCAGTCTAAGAAGCATGTTAGAAGCTAAAGTCACCCAACTTGGTGAGTAAAAAGCTTTTTTACATTTAAACTCTACAAGGGTGTCTTCTTGTGTTTGAAGATTGATCTTGGAGGAGCGTGACGTACCTGGTTAGGATGCTTCATGTTCATGGCCGGAATCTGTTGAAGGAGGTTGCTGTGGTTCTCAATCCTGTTGCTTCAGCATTTCCTCACAGAATCTTTTTTTATTCCAGACTTAAATGAATCAGGCTCAGCTGATCATTAATAGACTAATAATAAATGAAGCAGGGTGAACGTGGGATTAAATTGAAACGTTC
The DNA here is from genome assembly GCF_900700375.1 of Denticeps clupeoides. Classification (NCBI taxonomy): domain Eukaryota; kingdom Metazoa; phylum Chordata; class Actinopteri; order Clupeiformes; family Denticipitidae; genus Denticeps; species Denticeps clupeoides. Next base: position 3,867,313 of record NC_041715.1, read on the forward strand.
AGGCAGGAGGTTAAGAAAGAGTTCTGAAGTTCAAAATATTTGCAATCAAATATTTGCTGATAATTGCACTGAAATGTGAACATATACATTTTTTATTACAGAACAACCACTTGAGTTGAAGTGTCTAATTTTCTTTTCTGTTACTAAAGTCACGTGATGTGATCCATACTAGTGATGTGTCATTTGCGAACAAAGTGGCCCTTGGAGTCGGCTCTTTGAAGTGAACGATTGGAGCCGACTCCTGTGAGTCAGAGAGAGAGAGAGACGCTTTTTTCTTTCTCTATTTTTTTTTTTCATGAGGGGAGAGGGGTCGTGCTACAGGGTGCATTCAACTTGGGCTTTGAGTCTTAAATCATTTTACATTTACATTTACAGCATTTATCAGACGCCCTTATCCAAAGCGACTTATAATCAGTAGTTACAGGGACAGTCTCCCTGGAGCAACTTAGGGTTAAGTGTCTTGCTCAGGGACACAATGGTAGTAAGTGGGATTCGAACCTGGGTCTTCTGGTTCATAGGCGAGTGTGTTACCCACTAGGCTACAACCACCCTTTTTGTACCAGGTAACATGATGTAGACAGTGGTGATGGTTTGCATATATATGTATGTATGAATGTGTGTGTGTGTGTGTGTGTGTGTGTGTGTATATATAAACACACGCACACACACACACACACACACACACACACACACACACACACATATATATAATTTCATGATGAATCTACATTTGTTTTTTTTTGTTTTTTTAACAGAGGAAGAACTAAACAGATTAAATTGTCCAATTTTCATCTCTGCTACTAAAGATGTGTGGAATGCAAGCAGAAAGTATTGTAGAGAGAAAGGAGGAGACCTGGTGGTAATAAACAGTAGAGAGAAGCAGGTGAGAGTGGACATGGACACGAGACAAACATGACACTGTTTCATATTATCTTGACTGCTAGTATTTATGATTCAGGTTGTCATTAATAAAATGGGATTGAACGGATGGATCGGCCTCAGTGACGAATCTGAAGACAAAATGTGGAGATGGGTGGATGGAACCACACTGACTGCAAAGTAAGATTTTTCCCTCTTTCTGTTTAAACAAAATTAATATACTGTTTTATATATTAATATACTGTTTTTATTAGATACTGGGATAAAGGACAGCCCAACAATATGAATGAAGACTGTGTTGTGTTTCATTCCAAAGAAGACAACACGCTGTTAACCTGGCACGATTACCCATGTTCTAGCAAACAGCTTGCCATCTGTGAGCTTGTCAGTAGGGCATAAGAAGATTAATGATGTATTTGCACTGAACTATGAATATGAATCAAATTTTTTTGTTGAATGCAATGTTCACACCCGTGGCCACAGGGTGTCACCACCAGTTCAGGACTGTGGGTGCTTTGCCTTTGACAGTCGGGGTGCTTATTAGTTCCACCTTAACCCTTTCACTTTCAGCTGGGTTCTTCTCAGTTTAATTCAGATACGTGGTGTAAAGAACAAAAATACCCAGTTCTGTGTTTTGACGGTGCAAAAAAGTTTGATTTCTCTGCTACTGAAAAAAGCTGAAAATATTGCAGAGAGAAGGGGGAGGAACTAGTAGCTATGAACAGAAAAGACAAGTTAGTAGAAAAGAGAACTGGTCTATTTGAGTATTTCATGTAATTCATCATTTTGATCCAGCTCATCTGATCAGCCACTGACAGCTCTTTTGGAGGCAGATAGATGATTTAAAAACAGTCCATTTTAAATAGATGTGTAGCACTCAAATGCATGAACCTGTATGTTCTACAAACCTGTCACTGTTTTTTACCATACATTTTACATTGAATTTGCATGGCTGATGTTCTGTTGTCCATGACAGTGTGATTATTGAATTATTAAAAAGGGGAGATGTAATGGAGATGTAATATTATGCTTATGATATAATGGAAACTTGGAAGGACTCTTAAATACATCATATTATACATATATTTCACTCTGTAAATCAAAAGAAAATGAAAACAGGAAGTCAATGCAGTGAGGACAACTGTAGTGTAATATGAACATTTACATACATACATAAATACATATATAAATTCTCCACTGCCAAGACTTTTTATCATTACATGGACTGCTATGGCATTGTAATCATGGAGACATGGCTAACTCCATCTATCTCCGCCGAAGGCTATAGAGCTAACAGGCTGCGTAGCACATCGAGCTGACAGGACAACATTTACTTTTACATTTATGGCATTTATCAGACACACTTATCCAGAGCGCCTTTCGATCAGTAGTTACAGGGACAGCCCCCCTGGTGACACCAAGTAGGGTTTGAACCTGGGTCTACTGGTTCATAGGCGAGTGTGTTAGCCACTAGACTTACAGAGTCTGGTAAGGCCAGAGGAGGGGGCTATGCATCTTTACTAGCAACAGTTGGTGCACAAATGCTATGACAACTGAAACCTACTGCTCCCCAGACCTAGAATAGCTATCAGTGAGATTCCGCCCCTTCTATCTCCCGCGAGAAGTCACCTTTCTTATAATCTTTGCTGTTTACATACCTACGTATGCTAACACCACAACTACTTTGGGCTACTTGCTATCTGCCAGCAACCACAGGCCTGTCCCAATGGAGTTTTTCTAGTAGCAGGTGATTACAAGAAAGCCAGCTGAAAGACGGTCCCCCATAAATTCTACCAACACGTACTGTGCCCTAGGAGTGGAAAGAGCATGCTTGACCATGTGTACAGTGATATCAAACATTGATACACAACTCTTGGGCAATCTGATCATATCTCCTTGTTTTTGACCCCCGCATACCGACCCCTTATCAATACAGCTGCTCAGTAGATCCAGGTTTGGTCTGAAGGGGCCTCTGAACAGATGAGGGACTGCTTTAGTTGCACTGACTGGACTGTTTTTAAAGATGATGACAGACACATACTGTTCCTACTGTTCCTGTTTTATATAAAAATGTCACCACTAGAAAACACATCCGTTTTATAATAACAAGATATGGATGAACAAGCAGGTCCGGCTCTTACTGAAAGAACAAGCCTGACCACCAGCAACATTCACAAGGCAGAGTAGCTCCACCGGTTCTGCAGCTTCCAGTCTCTGGTGACCAGGCACTGTCCATCCAGCCTGCTGAGGTTCTACTCACACGCAGTCGACACACAGAAAACCGCCAACCCTGACGGTTTGAACTTTGAAAAGTTGCAGCATCGATGGAACTTCTGGTCCAGACCACTTTCTGACAGGATGACGCCACCGCCCACCTCTGACGTGTCAACCTCAATGCTGCATGGGTGAGAAGGATTTGGGTGTTGAAGAACAGAAGCTGAGGTGAACCAGTGGAAAAGTGATTTGAAGGCTTGGATGGCGGCAGGGGTCATGAGGAAGGGGCGTGAGGACGGCTTTGTGAGAGCAGTGAAGAAAGCAGCCACTGTACTGTAGCCATGGATGAAGCATCTATAGAAGTTCACAAACCCAAGAAACTGTTGCAGCTATTTGAGCATTGTGGGTTGGGGCCACGAAGCCACTGCCTCCAGCTTCATGGGCTCCATGGCCACACCCTGGGAAGAAATAGTAAAACCCAGGAAGCACTGTTGGAAGGTATAATTCTCCAACTTACAATACAGAGTCCAAAGGGAATGACAAGGCTCTCATAAGGACTGATGTGAGTGATGAAAACGGTCTTCCACTCGACACCCTCTCGGATGCGGATCAATTTGTAGGTTGATCCCAGAGGGGGAGGGAGTACAGATGTCCTCTAGGGGGAGTTGTGCCAGGAAGCAGGTCAATGACCATGTCACCTGATTGGTGTGGAGTAAGCTGGGCCACTTTGGAAGTGTTGAAGATGGCAGTCAGAGAGGGACAGATGAAATTGACTGGGGCGTTGCTGAATGGTGAAGATGGTTGTGGTTGGATGGTGGCAAAGAGGACCCCACTCCAACACCAGATTAGAGGACCAGGAGAGGTGGGGCTCGTGAAGAACTAGCCACGGGTGGCCCAGCAGAATGGGGGACATGATGATAGTGGTGACAAGGAAGTGAATGGTTTCAGTGTGTGGATCCATTCAGAGGCATAGGGCAGTGGTACGGTGGGTGATGGGCCCCAGCGCCACCAGCTGGCCGTCAACAGAGGTGATGGTGACCGGGCTAGTGAGGCGTTCCAGTGGGATGTTGTTGTGAAGAGTGGTCAATGAAGGTTCATGCTGAAGTTCCCTGTGATTTTATGGGGGAGTGTCTATCTGGGGATTGGTTGACCTTTACAATAATCAACCTAGAAGTCAACCCAGAAGGCAGCAACACTCCATACTGCCATATATGGATTTGTAGAGAACTATATGACCTGTACACAATACTTTTTTGACAAGGAAAATACTTTAAATTTTAGATTTAATATGAAAGATGAACATCCATTAACCTGCTTATTTGGAAAAATAACTATAGACAGGGCAGGTCCATACACAGAGACATTTTGTGAAGATTTGTCAAGAACCATAGACAATATAGACATGGGGCAGTGGTGGCCTAGCAGTTAAGGAAGCGGCCCCGTAATCAGGAGGTTGCTGGGTTCGAATCCTGATCCACCAAGGTGCCACTGAGCAAAAGCACCCTCCCCACACACTGCTCCCTGGTCGTGTGTGGCTATATATACAGTCAGGTCCATAAATATTGGGACATCTACACAATGTTAACATTTTTGTCTCTATACACCACCACAATGGATATCAAATGAAACGAACAAGATGTGTTTTACCTGCAGACTATCAGCTTTTATTTGAGGGTATTTACATCCAAATCAGGTGAACGGCCATCATTAGGCTGAAAAAACAAAAGAAACATATCAGAGAGATAGCAAAAACATTAGGCATGGCCAAAACAACAGTTTGGAACATTCTCAAAAAGAAGGAACGCACCGGTGAGCTCAGCAACACTAAAAGACCCGGAAAACCACGGAAAACAACTGTGGTGGATGACCGAAGAATCCTTTCCCTGGTGAAGAAAACACCCTTCACAACAGTTGGCCAGATCAAGAACACTCTCCAGGAGGCAGGTGTATCTGTGTTAAAGTCAACAATCAAGAGAAGACTCCACCAGTGTAAATACAGAGGGTTTACCACAAGATGTAAACCATTGGTGAGCCCCAAAAACAGGAAGGCCAGATTAGAGTTTGCCAAACAACATCTAAAAAAGCCTTCACAGTTCTGGAACAACATCCTATGGACAGATGAGGCCAAGATCAACTTGTACCAGAGTGATGGGAAGAGAAGAGTATGGAGACTGAAAGGAACTGCTCATGATCCTAAGCATACCACCTCATCAGTGAAGCACGGTGCTGGAAATGTCATGGCGTGGGCATGTATGGCTGCCAGTGGAACTGGTTCTCTTTATTGATGATGTGACTGCTGACAAAAACAGCACGATGAATTCTGAAGTGTTCTGAATATTATCTGCTCACATTCAGCCAAATGCCTCAGAACTCATTGGATGGTGCTCCACAGTGCAGATGGACAATGACCCAAGGCATACTGCAAAAGCAACCAAAGAGTTTTTGAAGGGAAATAAGTGGACTATTTTGCAATGGCCAAGTCAATCACCTGACCTGAATCCGATTGAGCATGCATTTCACTTGCTGAACACAAAACTGAAGGGAAAATGCCCCAGGAACAGGCAGGAACTGAGGACTGTTGCAGTAGAGGCCTGGCAGAGCATCACCATGGCTGAAACCCGACATCTGGTGATGTCTATGTCTTCCAGATTTCAGGCTGTAATTGACTGCAAAGGATTTGCAACCAAGTATTGAAATATACAAGTTTGATTTATGGTTCTTATTCTGTCCCATTACTTTTGGTCCCTTAACAAGTGGGAGGCACATATGCAAACTGTTATAATTCCTACACCGTTCACCTGATTTGGATTTCAAATAAAAGCTGACAGTCTGCAGTTAAAGCACATCTTGTTCGTTTCATTTGATATCCATAGTCGTGGTGTACAGAGCCAAAAATGTTAACATTGTGTTGATGTCCCAATATTTATGGACCTGACTGTACAGGTGTCAATACACTGCTCCCATGGCTACATATACAGGTGTCAATACAATGTGTCTTTCCTGTATGGTGGAGATAGCGGTAAGAGATCTAAAAAGATCTATAGACAATGAACCATGCTGAGAGGCTGAATGCAACATCTAGTGTTTTTATCTATGGGCTGCAGCAACTGAAAAACCAACATGTGTGTTCAAGTTCACAGATATACATTACTTTGTCAAAGTGGACATGGACGTTTAATGAGTAAGAGAAAATACAGTGAAGATCTGTGAATGTCTGTGGAATAAAGAACTCACTGCTAACTTTACTCAGGTCAGATTGCACCACTCTATAAGATGGGAAGTTCCAGGTCCACAGCATTTTATGCTTTATTTTAATGAAAATTACACTCTGTGCCATGATGGGAACATCTTGTTGAGGGAGGATGACCACTATTATCCTTATGTCTAATTTTGTTCAAGACAGAAATAAAAAGGACAATCTGATTGGTCAGTGTCAACCTTTTCGGGAGTGAAATGCTGAGTATAAAAGAGTTTCTCTCGAAGGCTGTGGTCCCTTCTTTTCCTCCTTCATCGTGGGCTCAGGGGTTCTCCCCCAGCTTCTGGGCCTTTCTCTCTCCCCCCTGAGGGACATGCAATTCGTTAAGCAATTCACCACTTTGGACCCAGTCTATGTGTAGCCAGCGGTAAGTAGGTAACTAGGTACAGCTGCGAATGGCCAGACAGAGAGCCACCGCTATAAACAATTAGATGTCAGAGTTTAAAACAGGCATAGTCACGACCAGCTAAATAAAAAAAGACTGCCAGGGTCCTGGAGTAGAAATGGTGTTGAACAAAAACAGCAAAGATCTTGAGTATGTACGGCAAAGCAACGAAAGCATTGCGATACAGATGTTATTTCAGGGCTCAAAGTAGTGAGCCGTAGCGGATCGAGCAAGAGAGAGAAAACACTGCAGCGAAGCAAAGTGTGGTGTATTGTGCTGGCTACAGATCATGAGGGTAAGGGATTGTTTTATGGATAATAATTTCACTATGTTATAAACTTTATTGAATAATCCTTATTAAGTCTTTGTTTTAGATTTATTTTACTGGTTATTTATTCTGATGGTTTAGGATTTTAGTTTAGCACCAGTAATTCATAATAGAGGACTATATAAGGAAGGTTGTCTTGTCACCAGAGTGTACTATTAATTGCGTGTGTTTGGGGTGGGAACAAACAAATTTGCATGGAACGATTTCATTTTGATTGTGTTATTGTGTATTTTACACTTATCTTTTACCTTTTTATATTTTATGCTTTTATACATTTACTGGTAAAAGTGTACACCCAACTTCTCTTGATCAACTTTGTCTTTTAGATATTTTAAATTGTATATTAAACCTGACACTACATTAAAGGATATTGTTTGTTCCTCACACAGGGTGTGGTTTTATGGGCTAAACAGGACTCGTAGCTAACCATAGGCCTACAGAGCTGAACCCGAGGGCACGGTTGCTAAATATGGGACAAAGATCTCTGGCCAAGTAACACCCCTCCTCCACATGGTACACTTTTTGACACAAAGACAGCAAACAGGAAGCGACATATCAAGCACCATCTTGCGCATTCACACATCAGCCACTATCTTGGTGAGTACAGGCTCACCCCAGAACTCCCCAGAAATCCACCTTGCTGGCCCATAACTCAACTGCTAGATTTTGCAACAAACTATCTGATCAAGTTCATGGATGGGTGTGGCCCTTTGGGGAATGATCTGACCTCAACTACTAACAACATGAGAGCTAGTAAGCACAGCAGTGCATTCTCCATTCCCTCTGGAGAGAATGTTCTGTCTGGTTTTGAATGTGAACAGAAGCATCTTCATCCAATGCTGCAGAAATGAGTGGTATGAGATCATGTCATGGGACCAGAACGTGAGCGCATGTTGGACAAAACGAGAAACCCCATTGCGATTGGACGCAAGGAGGCAGGTAAGATTCCTCCAGGTTAATATGCGAACGAGAGCCGGCGTGAGCCGCGACACCACACGGATTTTGTTGTTCGTGTTCTAGGTTGAATTGGGGAAGGGGCAGGATGAGAGGGAAGAGGTGAGAAGATGAGCAGGATAATTCTTAAGGGTTTGAGGTGGCGAAGGAGTTGAGTTGACTAATGCCAATTAATGACTGAGCGACTGGCAGTGGCCATCTTGCCAATTTATGGAAGTCACATTACTTCATCTCCGTGTTCCTCCAGGTCACATGGACGGAATCATGTGACAGATCTGCAGTTTCTTAGATGCAGAGATAATAAGCATATTCTTCATTTCGAGCAGGGAACAGGCAGACGGAACCTTGGATCGTTGGACACTGGACATTCATGTTCTATCTCTGTTGATGAAGGAGATTGGGTCCACACTTCAGGACACAATGTTTTAATTCCAGACACACCTTTAGAAGGCTTTGATGATTATTAGTAATAAATATTGATGAAAATTCTCTGCTGTGTCCTCTCTGTGTCCACCATTACCCTGTAATGACTTGTGTAAATTATACTCAACATCCCACTATGTTTCTAGTCTGGGTCCAGCCTCTGTTTGGATCCTGATCTGTTCAAAGTTGTTCAGTTTATGCCAAAGAGCCCGAGTTTATTTCTGTTCTTCAATATGATCAATATTAAAGACGCTGTGCACCTGTACCTCCTGAGAGATGGGGATGAACATAAAATGCTTGCACATACATCACTTTTCCACGGTTTGCACAACCAACAATGTGTGCGAGGAATTTGGCAGGAACTCATCATACTTTGCTAACAGACTTGTGTGTTGTGCTGAATTAATCTATTAAAAAGTCATTTGCCAGAATCTCCTTCTTGTGTTTATCAGGGCATGTTCATAGCATGGCTTAGAACCCACATCCCTCAGCCCAAGATGACCACAGATATAAATACTTCCTCCTTCCTACATCTTGCAAAGTGTTTCTGTATGTGCAGAGTTTCGCGAGAATGAGTGTTCATGTTTCAGAAATAAACACAAGCAAGGACATGAACATGGATGACAATATCTATGCAAATATAACAGCCAGCAACCTGAAGACAACCACTGGAGCTCTACAGTCTGGTAAATTTTGGAAAGAGACTTCAGATACAGTATTAGGGGACCACTAAGACTGAGATAAAGACTTTTAATTATGAACCACCAACCTGGAGTACATGATCAGTGTCTTCTTCCTGTACGTATCAGAGCATGCTCACAGCACTGGTGAGAACCAATCACATGTGGCCAGAATTACAACAGACGATATCAACTTCTTACTTTTGAGGTGTAAGTGAACGGAGGAGACCGGTGCAGGGACAGACTGTTCTTAAAAAAACAAAAAGATTTTATATCGCAACAATGATCATGATGGATAATGACATATATGGAAATACAACAACCAGCGACCAGAAGATGACTACTGCATCTCAGCATCCTGGTAAATGATGAATTCTCCCTCCCTCCCTATAAATATGTAATCATGTTAGAAGATGCTGAAGAAGACGTGAAAGTGTGACAAAAGAGTTTCTGATGTGAAAAGGTGTGTTTGGTGAACTTTCTAAAGCATTCAGTGGGTGACAGGTTTTTTTCCTTCTTCTATCTGATATTTCTTTATCTGTACATGATAATTCATAACCTGACCACAACCATAACCAATGAAATCACAACCTTTAATGTAGGTTATGAGTACATGGAAAACTCGTAGATGTTTGCCTACAATCCTACTTGACTAATTCTGACTACATACATCCGTGTTGAGAACAAATTCCTATTTTGAAAGAAAATCTATTTCTATTTTTTCATTAGTGGAAATAATAATATTCATTAACTCAGTAATATACAAGTAAAAAGTAGCCATCCAAAAAATTACTGTGAAAAAAAATAACTCGAGTACTGAGTACTGAGTAATTGTTTGATTCAGTAGTTACTGTTTGATGTATTCAGACAGAAAAAATAAAATGTGGTAATTCTGGTATTTCCTAATAATAACAATGATAATATTTTATAACTTATTAAAGTACGATGTGTAGTAAATAGTGGACGAAGTCCCAGCCAGCATCGATCAGCGTGAGAACAGGAGATGGCAGCAGACCAACGCTGCTGCATTAATGTGGACTCGGTCTTACGTTCCTTTATGCTGGTTTTGTTCTTGTGAACTGACACACGCCGGCGGGGGTTTCCTTATGGCTTTTGTTGTTGCCTTTAATGAATCCCTTTATCCAAGATATCCCATTCCTGCGCTTCATTCCCCTTCGCGTCCTTAGTCGTGATGCCTATATATGTTAATTACCGTGTATGTGTTAGATCTGATATATAAAAGGAAACGGCGCTAATTCCTTCCTGTAGAGAGAATTTCTTGTGGTCTATTTGGCTTGTGTTTAATAATGGTTGAAGGTTCGATATGAAGTGCTGTATTCTTTCTGTAACCGTTATTTTTAGCAAAGGAGACAGTCGCATCTGCCACTTTCCATTCCGTGTCCGTGCTGTGTGATGAGTACAAGATCTCGAGTAAATATAACTCGGTACTCCCCACCCCTGCTTACCAACATATAGTAGTCCTGAACTAAGATGAACAACCAGGGAACCGGAGGACTGGCAAAGTACAGAAATATTCTTCATTTCAGGCGCGAAACAGGGAGAAGGAATCCGCCGTTACAGGCGGGCTGCTGTGTGTCTGGGGCTGCTGGGTTTGGTCCTGTTGGGCATCGCCGCAGGTCTCTGTGTCAAGTACAGGACAGAGATACTCGACAAGTACATGTTAGAAGCTAAAGTCACTCAACTTGGTGAGTAAAGTGCATTTTTACTTTAATTTTACTTCATTTAAATGACTTTAGATTGCTCCTAAATGAACATAGTGGTTCCAAACCTCAACTTTCCTTTACTTACCTTTACTTTCAGAGTTTAACTTAATCAGGCTCTAATGATCATAAATCAAGCAGGTTTATGGCGCGTGTTAATAAAAATATTCAGGCAGGAGGTTTTCAAGGAAGAGGATTGAGAACCATTGGTTTTGCTCAGTACTCTACTCCATGCCGGAATTGTCAGAACTACACAGCAATATGAACCTGTAGTTGTTTTCGTTACAGAGAAACAATTTCAGGAGTTCAACTATCGAATTTTCCAATCTGCTACTGAAGACGTGTGGAATATGAGCAGAAAATATTGTAGAGAGAAGGGAGGAGACCTGGTGATGATAAAAAGTAAGGAGAAGCAGGTGAGCGTGTGAAAGGGAAAGAGAATACGAGAGAAACATGGTTCTGTTTGAAATAATCCTGACTATTAACATTTCTGGTCCAGACCGTCCTTAATGAAATGAGACTCAATGGATGGATCGGCCTTAGTGATGAATCTGAAGAGGGGAACTGGACATGGGTGGACACCACCACAGCTAACCAAACGTAAGACATACAGTTTCACCACGAATTCTCCCTCAAAGTAGGGAATCATCTGTGCTTTTTGAGTCATACAGGACGGAATTTGTCCTGCATTTCATCTTGTCCACATTTTGTATGTGTCATGGGGTTCATTTTTTAGGTTCTAAGAAACAGGGAAGCCAAGAATGTAGTGAAGATATTGCAGGAGTAATATGACGAGTACTGTGCAAAAGTTTTAGACAGAAGTGAGAACATTTCAGGTAGGGAGTATCTAAAAGTGTAAAACACACAAATAATCCTGATTAAAAGGCGAACGTGGTAATAATGGTGATGTTGACATGTTGAGATGTTATAGAAGAACTGGGTGTCGCTCTCTCCCAACTCTGTAAAGTAGTGAATGATGGATCTACAGATGAAGAACAATTTTGTGTTGCTGCTCAGCGAACAACAGGAGGACAGAAGCCTCTTTCTCTACACACATCATGTCATTGTTTTATGAAAATAAGGAAATTATTCTTCAATAAATGCTTTAGGTAGATCAATATTTGATCAAAGTTTGTTTTTATTAGTTTGTATTGGTGTCTTTTGAACAGTGATGGACAAAAACATATATGACTATATTCCATATAATAATAGAGTAAAGTAAAATACGTTTTATTTTAGATTCTGGGGAAAAAGGCAGCCTGACGATTCGGGTTCAGTGGATGAAGACTGCGCTGTATTTCATTCCAAAGATGACGACCCACTGTTAACCTGGCATGATCATGAATGTTCAAGCAAACACCTTGCAATCTGTGAGAAATCAGCTTTTCAGTAGCACTTTTATTTCAGTCTCTTCAAATGAAAATATACGTGTGTGTGTGTGTGTGTGTATAAAACATAAATTGATAATGTGTCTCAGCAGGTTTGTGATTATGATTTTATTTTATATTCCAAAGCTTCTTTTATTATGTACTACTGAAGAATTTTAACACACACCTAGGTCTATTGTCTCCAGTCTGACACCCAGGACAGAACCAGCCTTTTTAATCAGTTTGTTCAGCCTGTTTGCATCAGCTGTCTTCACCCCACTGCCCCAGCACACAGCTGCAAAGAGCACAGCACTCTCTACCACAGGGTGATAGAACATGGTCAGCATTTTCCTACTGACATTGAAAGACCTGAGCCTCCTCAGTAGGAAAAGCCGACTCTGCCCTTTCTTGAAGACCGCGTTGGTGTTGTTGGACCAATCCAGTTTGCAGTCGATGTGTACCCCCAGGTACCGGTAGTCTTCTACTACCTCTGCCTCAGATCCTCTGATTGTAACAGGGGTGGAAGGAGGAGCATGCTTCCTAAAGTCCATGATCATCTCCTTTGTTTTTGTGATGTTAATCTGTAGATGGTTTAGCTCACACCACTCAACAAAGCTGTCCACCACCTTCCTGTATTCCTCCTCCTGTCCGTCTCTAATACAGCCCACAATGGCAGAATTGTCAGAGAATTTCTGCAGGTGACATGACTGAGACTTGTACCTGAAGTCAGACGTGTAGAGGGTGAAGAGGAAAGGTGATATTACAGTCCCTTGCGGCGCCCCCGTGCTGCTCAAGATGTTGTCTGAGCGGCAGCTCTTCAGCTGGACATGCTGTGGTCAATACCTGTAGGTGGTGCTGTAACTCCCCACTCTCCTAGATTGGTAGCTATTTCTCCTCCGCGGTGAGTTAAACATGTTGTTGTTTAAAATCAGGCCATGAATCATGAACTTGTTCAGATTGCACCTCATTTTAGTCTGATAACGTGGAACACCGGATGAGCACGGATATTGGGTGGCAGTTGAAGATGGTAGGTGAGGATTTGAAGCGAAGCACCGCAACTATCGTCCCAGCTGTTGTTTGTTTCTCTCCACCTGGCCGTTGGTCTGAGGGTGGTAGCCAGAGGAGAGACTGCAGGTGGAACCAATGAGGTGGCAAAATGCCTTCCACACAGCTGAGACAAATTGGGGTCCATGATCAGAGACATTGTCCTGGAGCACGAGGTCAGCAGTTGTGGCAGAGGAAGGTAGGCCGGGCAGGGTGACCAAGTGGGCCGCCTTGGAGAAGCGATCCACTATGGTCAGGATGGTGGTCATTCCATTGGCTTTGAGGAGACCTGTGATGAAGTCCAAGGCGAGGTGGGTCCAGGGACAACGAGGAATTGGAAGAGGATGCACGAGACCAACAGGGGGAGTGTTGGGAGTCTTGGCCCGGGCACAGACGTCACAGGCGTCCACGTAGGCCTGTACATCCTGCCGTAACGGTGGCCACCAGAACGCCCGGCAAATGAATGAGATGGCCAGGGAGAACAGAGGAGTGACCCCAGTGAAGGACATCGGACCGGCCGGTGTTGTGGACGCACAGGCACCCTGCTGGGACATTGGATGAGCCAGGGTCTGACGTCTGGGTGGCCCGGACCTTAGTCTCCAGGGACCACCGGAGACGATCTAGGAAGCCGTGGGACGAAAGGATTGGTTCGGGTTCAGAAGAGGAGTCTGGAGCGTGCTGTCGGGACAGGGCATCGGCTTTCTGATTCCGGGAACCAGGACGGTAGGACAGGTGGAAATGGAACTGTTCACCATCCGAAAAAGCTGGCCCACCTTGCCTGATGGGGATTGAGTTGTTTAGTTGAATTGATTGTGATGAGATTTTGATGGTCACTCCAGACCAGAAAGGGGGTTTCACAGCTTACACCTTTACACCTTTAGAAGGCTTTGATGATTATTAGTAATAAATATTGATGAAAATTCTCTGCTGTGTCCTCTCTGTGTCCCCCATTACCCTGTAATGACTTGTGTAAATTATACTCAACATCCCACTATGTTTCTAGTCTGGGTCCAGCCTCTGTTTGGATCCTGATCTGTTCAAAGTTGTTCAGTTTATGCCAAAGAGCCCGAGTTTATTTCTGTTCTTCAATATGATCAATATTAAAGACGCTGTGCACCTGTACCTCCTGCTCTCCTTGAGGCATTTCAGTGGAAGTGTTGCATGATAAGAGAAGGGAGGAGACCTGGTGTTTGTAAAGAGCAGAGAGAAGCAGAGAATACTAATGAAGTAAAAGGGAAGTGATTGTCACTGTGCTATATGAAGGACAGCTAGAGATGGGGATGAACATAAAATGCTTGCACATACATCACTTTTCCACGGTTTTGCACAACCAACAATGTGTGCGAGGAATTTGGCAGGAACTCATCATACTTTTACTAACAGACTTGTGTGTTGTGCTGAATTTTTCTATAAAAAGTCATTTGCCAGAAACACCCACATCCCTCAGCTCATCTATTGTTAGCAGTTAAACCAAGATGACCACAGATATAAATACTTCCTCCTTCCTACATCTTGCAAAGTGTTTCTGTATGTGCAGAGTTTCGGGAGAATGAGTGTTCATGTTTCATAAATCAGAGGAAGCAAGGACATGAACATGGATGACAACATCTATGCAAATATAACAACCAGGAACCTGAGGACAACCACTGGAGCTCTGCAGTCTGATAAATTTCAGAAAGAGACTTCAGACACAGTATTAGGGGACCACTAAGACTTTTAATAATGAACCACCAACCTGGAGTACATGATCAGTGTCTTCTTCCTGTACGTATCAGAGCATGCTCACAGCACTGGTGAGAACCAATCACATGTGGCCAGAATTGCAACAGACGATATCAACTTCTTACTTTTGAGGTAAAAGTGAACAGAGGAGACCGGTGCAGGGACAGACTGTTGTTAAAAAAATAAAAAGATTTTATATCGCAACAATGATCATGATGGATAATGACATATATGGAAATACAACAACCAACGAACAGAAGAGGACTACTGCATCTCAGCAGTCTGGTAAATGATGAATTCTCCCTCCCTCCCTTTATAAATGTGTAATAATGTTAGAAGATGCTGAAGAAGAGGTGAATGTGTGAGTTTCTGATGTGAAAAGGTGTGTTTGGTGAACTTTCTAAAGCATTCAGTGGGTGACAGGTTTGTTTTGCCTTCTTCCATCTGATAGTTCTTTATCTGTACATGATAATTCATAACCTGAACACAACATAACCAAAATCTTTAAATGTAAGTTATGAGTACATGGAAAACTCGTAGATGTTTGCCTGCAATCCTATGTTACCAATTCTGACCACATACATCCGTGTTGAGAACAACTTCCTATTTTGAAAGAAAATGGTTTCTATTTTTTCATTAGAGTGGAGGAAGATGTCTTAACAGCAGAGGTGGAAAGAATAGACGAAGTGTATGAAAAGCGTTACTCCAAAACGATTATATTCATTAACTCAGTAATACACAAGTAAAAAGTAGTCACGCAAAAAATTTATGTGAAAAAAATGACTCTTTGTAAACTGTTTGTAAAATCTCATTTATTATAAATGTGCTAATTCTGGTATGTGTAGTGAATAATGGGCGAAATCCCAGCCAGCATCGATCAGCGTGAGAACAGGAGATGGCAGCAGACCGACTCTGCTGCATTAATGTGGACTCGGTCTTACGTTCCTGTATGCTGGTTTTGTTATTGTGAACTGGTTTCATTTTGGCTTTTGTGGTTTGCTCAGTCGTGACGCCTATATATGTTAATTACCGTATATGTGTTAGAACTGATATATAAAACGAAACGCCGCTAATTCCTTCCTGTAGAGAGAATTTCTTGTGGTCTATTTAGCTTGTGTTTAATAAAGGTTGAAGTGTCGATATGAAACGCTGGGTATTCGATATTCTTTCTGTAACCGTTGTTTTTAAGCAATAGAGACAGTCGCATCTGCCACCTGGCAAAGTACAGAAATATTCTTCATTTCAGGCGCGGAACAGGGAGATGGATTCCGCCGTTACAGGCGGGCTGCTGTGTGTCTGGGGCTGCTGGGTTTGGTCCTGTTGGGCGTCGCCGCAGGTCTCTGTATCAAGTACAGAACGGAGAGGGACCAGATACTCAACAGGTACACAGGCCTGGCTGAAGATTTACTCGCCAACTACTCAAGCCTGGTTAAAGAGAGAGACCAGTTATCCAGTCTAAGAAGCATGTTAGAAGCTAAAGTCACCCAACTTGGTGAGTAAAGTGCATTTTTACTTTAATTTTACTTAATTTAAATTACTTTAAATTGCTCTTAAAGGAACATAGTGCTTCCAAACCTCAAGTCAGGATGTTTTACTTTCAGAGTTTTACTTATTCAGGCTCTAATGATCATAAATAAAGCAGGTTTATGGCGCGTGTTAATAAAAATATTCAGGTAGGAGCTTTTCAAGGAAGAAGATTGAGAACCATTGGTTTTGCTCTGTACTCTACTCCATGACAGAATTGTCAGAACTACACAGCAATATGAACCTGTAGTTGTTTTTGTTACAGAGAAACAATTTCAGGAGTTCAACTGTCGAATTTTCCAATCTGCTACTGAAGACGTGTGGAATATGAGCAGAAAATATTGTAGAGAGAAGGGAGGAGACCTGGTGATGATAAAAAGTAAGGAGAAGCAGGTGAGCGTGTGAAAGGGAAAGAGAATACGAGAGAAACATGGTTCTGTTTGAAATAATCCTGACTATTAACATTTCTGGTCCAGACCGTCCTTTATGAAATGAGACTCAATGGATGGATCGGCCTTAGTGATGAATCTGAAGAGGGGAAGTGGACATGGGTGGACACCACCACAGCTCACACTACGTAAGATATATTTTCAGTTTCACCACGAATTCTCCCTCAAACTACGGAATCATCTGTGCTTTTTGAGATATACAGGACGCAATTTGTCCTGGTGTCACGGGTGGGCTGGACACGGCAGAGAAGGAGGACGCATTCGCACGATTTCACAGGACAGGGGTTTAATACAGACTACACGAGACAAGGGAACATAAACACGCACAATGACCCGACGGTACAAAGACAAGAACAGGATAGTTTTATACAATTATATAAAGAGACAACAGGTGAACACGACCAGGGAACATTACACGAGACGAACATGAAACTCTGGTCCGAACTCCGGTCTGGATCATGACAGTACTCCCCCCTCAAAGGCACTACCACTGGGAGTGCCCCACAAAACGGTCCATGAAAGGGGGGAGGAAGTCCATAAGGACGAGTTGTCCTGCACGTCGATGTCCATACATGGAATCTTGAACATGGAACTGTGGAGCAGACGTGCTCCCGACCAACTACGGCTCCCTGGATCTCAGCGGGGCGTAGATCGGCTGCGTCCACATGGTCGGGTCATTGCGTGTTTATGTTCCCTTGTCTCGTATAGTTTGTATTAAACCGACAGACTCTCGACGGCCTACGAGAGGATCTGTCATGCTGTCCATGTTCACCCTGGCGATTCCGGAGGCGGGGAGTACCGACGAATCCATGCGACCGGACCTGGACGGCCTACAAAAGCTACCGTGGGGTCGAGGAGACCGGTCGCGCAGTTTAGGTGCTCCCGGTGTTAACCGAGACGAGGGAGGCGGCGAACTTTCCAGCGGGGCGTACCGGAGACTGACCGGAGTGACGGGTGCCTGCGGACGGCGGTCAGGATGCTGGTCCCCCATGGACGAGCCGTGCTTTGGCCAGGGCCTGACGCCGCCGGTGCAGGACAGCCGCCACTCATCCTTATGGACTTACTCCCCCCCTGGTGGTAGTGCCTTTGAGGGGGGAGTACTATCATGATCGTGTAATGTTCCCTGATCGTGTTCACCTGGTGTATATTTATATAATTGTATAAAACCATCCTGTTTGTGTCTGTTCGCCATCGGGTCATTGTGTGGGGATGTTCACTTGTTTCGTGTAGTCTATATTAAACCCCTGTCCTGTGAAATCGTCCTCCTTCATCACCATGTCCAGCCCAACCGTGACACCTGCATTTAATCTTGTCCACATTGGGGTCATGGGGCTTGTCATGGGGTTATTTTTTTTAGGGTCTAAGGAAATTAGAGTTGAAATGGAGTTTAACAGGAAGCCAAGAATTGCAGGAATAATGTGACGAGTACTGTGCAAAAGTTTTAGACAGAAGTGAGAACATTTCAGGTAGGGAGTATCTAAAAGTGTAAAACACACAAATGATCCTGATTAAAAGGTGAACGTGGTAATAATAGTGATGTTGACATGATGTTCTAGAAGAACTGGGTGTCGCTCTCTCCCAACTCTGTAAAGTAGTGAGTGATGGATCTACAGATGAAGAACAATTTTGTGTTGCTGCTCAGCGAACAACAGAAGGGCAGAAGCCTCTTTCTCTACAGACATCATGTCATTGTTTTATGAAAATAAGTAAATTATTCTGCAATAAACGCTTTAGGTAGATCAATATTTGATCAAAGTTTGTTTTTATTAGTTTGTATTGGTGTCTCTTGAACAGTGATGGACAAAAACATATATGACTATATACCATATAATAATAGAGTAAAGTAAAACACTAGGGTAAAACCATAACGACACATTTTACGTTTTATTTTAGATTCTGGGGAAAAGGGCAGCCTGACAATTGGGCTTCAGTGGATGAAGACTGCGCTGTATTTCATTCCAAAGATGACAACCCACTGTCAACTTGGCATGATCATAAATGTTTAAGCAAACACCTTGCAATCTGTGAGAAATCATAGCACTTTTATTTGTGTGTGTGTGTGTGTGTGTGTGTGTACAAAACATAAAATGATGATAATGTGTCTCAGCAGGTTTGTGATTATGATTTTATTTTAGATTCCAAAGCTTTTCTTATTATGTACTACTGAAGCATTTTAACACACACCTAGGTCTCAATTTTTTTCAAATTGTATTTGGTATTGCTTACTTGTAAGATGCTTTAGATAAAAGTGTCACCTAAATGAATGTATTGTTCTGCGTTTTAGTTAACATCTATTGTCTAAAAAAATTCTTTGAAATCTAGTTAGTCTCAACTGCTGATCAAATCAACATCTGTAATAAAGACCCAAGTGTCCCACACAGCCACACAATCTGGGCTTTAAACTGTTATTAAGGGAAATGAATGTGTGTGTTTTTAGTTTAGTAAAATGTATTTTACTTTGTTATTTATATATCTGATGTTTAGGGGTGCAGCGGTACCTGTCCATACGAGAATGTGAAAAACGGGTTTTTGTTTTTTAAAAAAGTGGGACCGGTGATGAAGTCCAAGCGAGGTGGTTCCAGGGACGATGAGGACTTGGAAGAGGACGCAGGGGACCAACAGGGGGAGTGTTGGGAGTCTTGGCCCGAGCACAGACGTCACAGGCATCAACAAAGGCCTGTACATCCCGCCGTAATGACGGCCACCAGAACGCCCTGCGAATAAGATGGTCCGTTGGCATCCTGGATGGCCAGAGAGAACAGAGGAGTGGCCCCAATGAAGGACATTGGACCGGCTGGTGTTGGGGACGCACAGACACCCTAGTGGGACGTTGGATGGGCCAGGACCTTAGTCTCCAGGGACCACTGGAGACGATCTAGGAAGCTGTGGGACGAAAGGATTGGTTTGGGTTCAGAAGAGGAGTCTGGAGCGTGCTGTTGGGACAGGGCGTCGGCTTTCTGATTCCGGGAACCAGGACGGTAGGACAGGTGGAAATGGAACTGTTCGAAAAAGATGGCCCACCCCACCTGGAGGGGATTGAGTCGTTTAGTTGGCTTGATTGTAATGAGATTTTGATGGTCAGTCCAGACCAGAAAGGGGGTGTCACAGCTTTGCAGCCAGTTTCGCCACTCCTCAAACGCCCACTTGACTGCTAGCAGCTCACAGTCCCCCACCCCGTAACGCTGCATCCGAGTGAGACTTCTGAGAGAAGAAGTAACATGGGTGCAGTTTCTGGTCTAGGCCGCATTGTGAGAGGACAGCGCCAGCACCCACCTCTGATGCGTCCACTTCCACAAGAAAAGGAAGTGAAGGGTACAGATGTTGGAGGACAGGGGCGGTGGTGAAATGACGGAACAGGGTGTCATGTGAAAAGGGCGTGTTGAGGGTTTGGTGAGAGCCGTGAGTGGGATGAAGCCACGGATGAAGCGACGGTAGAAATTTGCAAACTCAAGAAATCGTTGTAGTTGTTCCAGCTTCTTGGGCTCCATGGCCACATCCTGGGGCGAGATGGTAAAGCCCAGGAACATGGTGGAGCGGCAGTAACCGAGCGGCTGGCAGCTTCAGGAGTCACCTTACTTCTCCATTTTGCTCCCGGTCACATGGACGGAATCATGTGACAGATCTGCAGTTTCTTAGATGCAGAGATCCTTAATGAAAAGCACAGGAAACATACAGAGTAATTTGAGGCATTTGTACAAGACGGTCAATAAAGAGCAAAAAAAGCTTCACTATGATACTAAAAACATCTGAGTGAGAAGTGGGTAGCCATGAAAGGTCCCTGGGGAGCAGTGTGTGATGATGGTACCTTCATCAGCGGCACCTTGGCGGTTTGGGATAAAACAACTTTCTATACCAGAATGTGTGGGCGCAAGTTTAGAACATTTATTTAATGTTTCTAAAGCTGACCCCTCATAACCCAACCTGGCTTAATATGATTCTAACGTCTTCTTTTTTAAAACCCATTGTCTCTGCACTTGCAACCATGCATGTTCCCAGAACCTTGTAATTGTTCCTTGATGAAGTCAATAACATGACCTATGTCTGTGTAGACCTTCTGTCGACTCAGCCTGTTATCTTTCAGTATGCACAGAAAATGAGAAAAGTTTTCTCAGAAAATGACGAAACTTTGTGTTTGTGTGCAAGAGCAGCAATAATTTCATTGTATGACATTCCTAAATTAAACTTGATTAGCTGAGATCTCTCCATCATTTAGAGATGTAAATGAACTTACGGTAAATTATTTTAAATAATTTGTGCATAGATTCATGTTACTTTAAGGGCTCTGTACACTACCATTTGTTAAGTCTGTAGATCAGTGAACCAGCACTGACTTACTAATATTAATTTGACAAATTCACTAGAAGATAATGTATTTAAGAGTGAGAACCAAATGTCCATTGTCTACAATTCAAAACAAGGGATCAATAAAAGAGCAGCTCAAAGCTTTCAAAAATGTAAACACTATACACATCATTACACACGCAAAACAATTGAAAACACAATGCTCAATTTGTGAGAAGGTTCTTTGTTTCATAACTGCCAATGCATATTTTTAGAAACTTTACAGCAACGGAACTTCTGAGATCTCTAGAGGATTAGGCATTTAGATTTGAGAGTTTCATATGAAGAGTATAAATCTATATAAAATTCTGCATGTACACTACTGTAACACAACTCAATGCAAAAACAGAATCTATTGCACACAACAATACTCTTGAAAACATGATCAGGGTGTGAAGTTTTTTATTTATTTTATTCACACCACCCACACACCACAATCACTGTCGCTTAGCTGCATCAGGCCACATCACAGGCTATATTATCTCTTGCCAGGCACCGCGGGAAAAAACGCCCTGGAATGGCCTCCATGTGGATGTCAACACAGGCCAGCTCCATTGCCCTTAGGAGGTTCTCTCCTTCCATCTCCATGTGTTCATCTCCATGATGAGAACAGCTCCTTTATAGGGTTCAGGGGAGTAAGGTGGCAGACAGACTTTTAAAAAGTGGTTACTGTTGGTGGTGAACCACTCGCTGATTTGGTTTGTTCTGTGGAAGCGGACATTGTCCCAAATGATCACATAGGATGGTGTTGTTGGCGGTCAAGGAGAATGTCTTTTAGCTCCTCTAAGAAGTAAGGAGACGTTGGGTCAGCATGCAGGTGGACATGCCCCTCGAACCCATGGCCGCACAAAGAGTAATATTACCCCCCTCCTGTTGGCCAGGAACCTCAGTGATGGCTCTTTGACCAATGATGTTATGGCCTCTTTGCCTTCGTTTCTGCAGGTTGAAGCCAGAATCATCCAGGAAGAGGAACTCATGAGGTCTGGCCATTGCGTCCAACTGTAATATCCTCTGTGAAAATGCACAGTATGGTCCAGAACTAATGAGCGACACAGTATGTCCACTAACTTTACTGTGAACATGGTTGTATACTTACTTGTACATACTCGTAACGCAGGTCTTTGTGTCGCGCAGAGTTGCACTCCAAGGGAACCTTATAGACCTGTTTCATCCGCATATTTTTGCACCAGAGAACTCTGTCTATTGTGGTCAAGCTGACATCAATGACTTTGTCTCTGCTCTCCCAGAGTATGATGAGGTTGTTCTCACAAACCAAATCCACAATGAGGGTTTATTGTGCCGCTGTAAATATGGCAACCCTCCCATCTCTATGTGGCATTCTTTTAACTCTAAAGAAAAAACTTGTGTTATCAATTGACATGTTTTACAATAACAACAGATTTGAAACCAACAGACCACTTTCACAGGCTTGTAAAACTGTATTGTGACAAAGAAAGCAATAGAGTACAATACCTGTTGTGTTGTCCGAATACCCTGATAATGGTGGCCACGATGAACCTACCTGCTTCAGCCATTGTCGTGCCATGGACAATGACATGGTCAATGACCATTGCTCGGGTCTCGTCCGTAATGATGGTGCGAGGTTGTCTGGACCTCCTCCTCTCCCTTTTCCGCCTCCTCCTCTTTGACCTGCTTCTCTTCCTCCTCTGATTTGAACTCCTCTTCGTCGTTGGCCTGCTCCTCTTCTTCCATGGCCAGCTCTTCTCCCTCCTCTGACTCCATTCCTCTGCCCCTGACTCTGCCTTCCATTGTGTGTGTTTGGAATCTTCAGCAAGCTGTGCACTCTGAACTTGCTTTTATACATGTGGTCACAGCATTAGCAACAACGGTCTTCAATTTTGAATCGTTGTGTGTAATGAATGACACCGGGTGTGTTCATTGTGTTCAAATATTGCTGACTGTGGCAAGAATGTTGAATCATATGAGCTTTCATTTGAGAAATATATTTATGATATTGGAAAATGATGGTTTGATTTAGTAAATGTGTTTAGATATTTGGTTTAGAGGATTGGCTTTTGTGTTTTAGCATTTGAGGAAAAACTGTAATATGAACATCTTTGTGGTACACCCCATCTCTTTTGCATGACAAGGTCTGATAAAAAGATTGCTGAGAATATTTTCTATCAGGCCTCATAACTATGACAAATGTGGAGGATTTTAAATAAGAGATATATATGGACAATATAATTGAAAAGCTTATTAGAATTATATTGAGTTATGACACTTTCTTGATCTTGATACGGGTGTAATGTTCTACACTGTGGTTTTTAAACCAATAGTAACCGTCCACATTCTTAACTTCAGGTGGGCTAAAGAGTGAAGGATTCTGCCGTTACAGGCAGGCTGCTGTGTGTCTGGGGCTGCTGGGTTTGGTCCTGTTGGGCGTTGCTGCAGGTCTCTGTATAAAGTACAGAACGGAGAGGGACCAGATACTCGACAGGTACACAGGCCTGCATGAAGATTTACTCACGAACTACTCAAGCTGTGAAAAGCAGAATGTCCAGCTAGAGACCAACTACTCAAGCCTGGTTAAAGAGAGAGACCAGTTATCCAGTCTAGGAAGCATGTTAGAAGCTAAAGTCACCCAACTTTTTTACAATTAAACTCTACAAGGGTGTCTTCTTGTGTTTGAAGATTGATCTTGGAGGAGCGTGACGTACCTGGTTAGGCTGCTTCATGTTCATGGCCAGAATCTGTTGAAGGAGGTTGTTGTGGTTCTCAGTCCTGTTGCTTCAGCATCTTTTTTTTATTCCAGACTTAAATGAATCAAGATTTCATGATGAATCTACACTTTTTTTTAACATGATTTGATCCAGGTCATCTGATCAGCAACTGACTGCCCCTTCGGAGGCAGATAGATGATTTAAAAATAGTCAATTTTAAATAGATGTGTAGCACTCAGATGCAGGAACCTGTATGTTCTACAAACCTGTCACTGTTCTTTTACCATGACAGCTTTGTACATTGAATCCTGAGAATTTGCATGACTGATATTCTATTGTCCATGACCGTGTGATTATTGAATTATTAAAAGGGGAGATGTAACGGAAATGTAATGCTTATGATATAATGGAAACTTGCAAGGACTCTAAAATACATCATATCATACATATATTTCACTCTGTAAATGAAAACGATTTAACAGGAAGTCAATGCAGTGAGGACAACTGAGGTGTAATATGAACATTTACATACAAATATAAATACATATACAAATTCTCCACTGCCAAGACTTTATGTCATTACATGGACTGTTACATGGTACTCATGGAGACATGGCTAACTCCATCTATCTCCACCAAGGCTATAGAGCTAACAGGCCGTGTAGCACATTGAGCTGACAGGAAAACATTTACGTTTACATTTATGACATTTATCAGATGCACTTATACAGAACGCCTTTCAATCAGTAGTTACAGGGACAGTCCCCCTGGAGACACCAAGTAGGGTTTGAACCTGGAATCGGAATCAGAATCGTGTTTATTGGCCAAGTATGTGAAAGCACATAGAAGGAATTTAATTCCGGTAGATGGTGTCTCTCAAGTACAGAGTAGAAAACAACAACAAACAATAACAATGTAAGTAAGTAAAGTGTAGTGATTGTCACATGTGATACACAACACAGCACACGGTGCACACAGTGAAATTTGTCCTCTGCATTTAACCCATCACCCTGAGTGAGCAGTGGGCAGCCATGACAGGCGCCCGGGGAGCAGTGTGTGGGGACGGTGCTTTGCTCAGTGGCACCTCAGTGGCACCTTGGCGGATCGGGATTCGAACCGGCAACCTTCTGATTACGGGGCCACTTCCTTAACCGCTAGGCCACCACCGCCACGACCGTTGTGGAATTTGTTTATACTGTTTATAAATAAATATCTGCCCAGTTGCCTCAGGAAGTATATCCCCTGCTGGGTCTTTTTGAGGATAGAGGAGATGTTGGTCTCCCACTTCATGTCCTAGGAAATGGTGGTGCCCAGGAACATGAAGGTCTCCACGATAATAATGACTCTGCGCTTTTTAGGTCCTTACTGCTCTTTCTTTTATGGCTCTTTCTCTCTTTCTTTAAACATTGTAAAAAACTGAAACTCATTTGCACACCTTCACCCTACCAGTTACACATATTTTATGTTAAAGACGTAAAAGTGTAATACTTGGTTATGTTTGCAATATTTGCATATTGGTTCATTGTTTACTTGCAACATTTGCAATACTGTGGTCTGTAGCAGTTGCAGAAAGCATTTCACTGCACATCATACCGTGTATGACTGTGTATGTGACAAATAAAATTTGAATTTGAAACGATAGACACTGGGCTGTCTGATATGGTGAGGGGGAGTAATGTTGAAAGATGTCTCCTGAAGTCCACTGTCATCTCCGCAGTCTTGAGCGTGTTCAGCTCCAGGTTGTGTTGACTGCACCAGAGTACCAGCTGCTCAACTTCCTGTCGGTATGCAGATTCATCGCCATCCTAAATGAGCCCAATGACGGTGTCATATGCAAACTTCAGGAGTTTTACTGTTGAGTTCCTGGAGGTGCAGTCGTTGGTCTACAGGGAGAAGAGGAGTGGGGAGCGGAAACATCCTTGAGGGGCACCAGAAGTGATCTCCCCCAGCCTCACTTGCTGCTTCCTGTCTGTCAGGAAGCTGATGTTCCACTGGCAGGTAGCAGGTGACAGAGATCCACTGGCAGGTAGCAGATAGCAGAGCGGTGTGATGGGGGTCATTGTCTCTGTGGTGGGGTGGGTGAAGGAAGAGGATGGGGTGGAGGAGGTGTGATGGGGGTCATTGTCTCTGGGGAGGGGTGGGTGAGGGAGGAGGGTGGAGGGGAGAGAGGTGTGATGGGGGTCATTGTCTCTGGGGTGGGGTGGGTGAGGGGTGTGAATCTGTCCCTCTGAAACCTGCAGTAGAAGGTGTTAAGTTCTTCTGCCAGGTCTTTGTTTGCTGCAGCAGGGGGTGGGGGTCGTCTGTAGCTGGTGAACTCTCGCAGGCCTCTCCAGACTGATGCAGGGTCGTTGGCTGAGAAACGTTGATCTCCTTGGTCCTGGCTTGGTTGTACAGGACCCTGTCACCACTTCTGTAGGCATCCTCTTTGGCCTGGCAAAGATGCTGCAGTTTGGGAGTGAACCATGGTTTATTGTTGTTGAATGTGCAGAAGGTCTTGGCTGGTACACACACATCTTGACAGAAACTGATGTATGATGTCACAGTGTCTGTCAGCTCATCCACATTTTTGGATGCAGCTTCAAAAACAGACCAATCAGTGCAGTCATTTCTTCACAGTTTTGACCACAGGCTTGGCCTATTTGAGCTGTTGCCTGTAAACTGGAATAAGATGGACCAGGCAGTGATCAGAATGTCCGGGGAACAGAGCAATATGCATCTTTTATGGTGGTGTAACAGTGGTCCAGTGTGATTTTTTCCCTAGTGGGGCAATCATTGTGTTGTCTGTATTTTGGGGGTTCATGATTCAGTTCTGCTCTGTTGAAGTCCCCAAGGACAATAAAAAGAGAATCAGGGAATTTCCTTTCCATGGCGTTGTTCGCGTTGGCTTTAGGAGGAATGTAAACTCCGACCAGAACAAAGGAAGAAAACTCCCGTGGTTTGCAGTGGATGAATCCCCATGGAGTTTATCCTGATGGAGTTTTTCTAGTAGCAGGTGATTTCAAGAAAGCCAGCTGAAAGATGGAACACGTACAGTGCCCTGGGAGAGGAACGAGACACATTTGATCATGTGTACAGCGATATCAAACATTGAAATACATCTCTTTCATCTGGGTCAATCTGTCAAGCCAGCTGCTCGGTAGATCCAGGTTTGGTCTGAAGGGGCCGCTGAACAGCTACAGGACTGCTTTAGTTGCACGGACTGGACAGTTTTTAATGATGATGACATAGACACATACTGTTCCTACTGTTCCTGTTTTATATAAAAATGTCACTACTGCAAAACACATGTGGTGGCCTAGCAGTTAAGGAAGTGGCCCCATGATCAGAAGGTTGCCGGTTCGAATCCCGATCTGCCAAGGTACCACTGAGGTGTCACTGAGCAAAGCACCGTCCCCACACACTGCTTCCCGGGTGCCTGTCATGGCTGCCCACTGCTCACTCAGGGTGATGGGTTAAATGCAGAGTACAAATTTCACTGTGTGCACCATGTGCTGTGCTGCTGTGTATCACATGTGACAATCACCTCACTTTAATTTTAATTTTTTTATTTAATCCGTTTTCTAATAACAAGACATGGATGAACAAGCAGGTCTGGCTCTTACTGATAGAACAAGCCTGACCACCAGCAACATTCACAAGGCAGAGTGGCTCCACCGGTTCTGCAGCCTCCAGTCTCTGGTGACCAGGCACTGTCCATCCAGCCTGCTGAGGTTATACGCACACTCAGTTGACACACAGAAAGCAGCCAACCCTGACGGTGTCCCAGGGATGCTTTTGAACTTTGAAAAGTAGCAGCATCGATGGAACTTCTTGTCCGGACCACTTTCTTATAGGATGCCGTCTGCAAAGTGTTAAGAGTGTAGAAAAATTGCCAAAATTGTGAACGGTGCAGCTAAAGCAATGCAGCCTAAAATCCGCTCCTACCTGGGTAGTATTCAAGCATCCCGACCTCATGAAATCTTAGCCATCGATTTCAGGTTGAAGGAACCTGCCTCGGATGGTAGGGAGAATGTGTTGGTGATTACAGGTGTGTTTTCTAAGTATACCCAGGCAATTCCCACTAGAGACCAGCGAGCCAGTACAGTAGCAAAAGCTTTGGTGCAGCACTGGTTCTACACATTTGGTGTGCCTTCCCAGATCCATTTGGACCAGGGGAATAACTTTGAGAGTACACTGATCCAGGAACTTTGTAAAGTATATGGAATATAGAAGAATCATACAATGCCTTATCATCCCCAGGGCAATGGACAGTCGAAAGATTTAATCGTACTCTGCATGACCTGCTTAGGATATTCCCTCCAGAGAAGAAAAGGCACTGGCCTCAACATCTGCCTCAGGTAACTTAGGCCTACAACACTACAGTTCACCATACTAGAGGCCTGTTCCTCTATAATGTTATGTTTGACTGTGAACCAAAACTGCCAACGTCTTGCTTGGGGTAGACACAGGATTGGCAGTTACGGAGGACTGGGTCCAGAAGCACCGGGACCAGCTGACAACTGCTTATGGTCATGTCCGAGAGAAAATTGCCAGGAAGGCGGAGCAGAGAAACCAGGCTAATAACAACAAAGTCACAGATGTTGGATTCCAGGTAGATGAGCTAGTACATCTGGAGAACCACCAGAAATGGGGCCGAAATAAAATCCTGGACCGATGGGATCCTCAAGTCTATAAAGTCGTCAGACGTCCGGAAAATGGGGGAGTGGTGTATTCCATAGTGCCGGAATCCCAGGATGGACCTGCTGGACTGGCCCATCGCACACAAATATCAGACGAATCCGCCCTTATCTGTCAACCCAGGCCACCCAACTACTGGTTCAGTCCTTGGTAATCTCACGACTGGTCTACTGCAACTCCCTTCTAGCTGGTCTACCACTAAGCAGGTATGGTTTCCTCCACGTCACCGGCTACACCAGGTACACCGGATGACCCAGGAGGACGATGGATCCTTTGGTCGGGAAGAGCAGCAGGATGACCCCAGGATAACCTCAGACAGCTGCCTAGTTTCCAAACCTCGCCACCTGATCCACCTGCCCCTCTCCTCCCTCACCTCCCAACTGGTCTCCCCCGGTACTTAGACGTCGGAAAGGAGCAACTGCTGTACTGCTGAGCAACGAAAGCATTGCGATACAGTTGTTAT
Organism: Denticeps clupeoides; assembly: GCF_900700375.1. NCBI lineage: Eukaryota > Metazoa > Chordata > Actinopteri > Clupeiformes > Denticipitidae > Denticeps > Denticeps clupeoides. The sequence goes on from NC_041715.1 coordinate 3,896,424, forward strand.
TTCGGGGCTCACCTCTATGCTGTTATCAGGATAAACAGCCGTAGTGGATCGAGCAAGAGAGAGAAAACACTGCAGAGGAGCAAAGTGTGGAATATTGTGCTGGCTACAGATTGTCGGGGTAATGGATTGTTTATATTGTATTCTTTGTATTTTTATGGTTTTTAGTTTGTATTTTAACGTGTGTAATTAAAGGTTTTTCTTATGTGTATGGGAACTAACTTTTTTATATCCTTTATTGGATAGTTGCTGTAAAGTTTCTGGGTTGTCGGCCGTTGTTTTATGGATAACTATTTTAAACTTTATTGGATAATTTTGTTTAGTTCTTTTTAGTACCTGGCCGAAGCACCAGTAATCCATAATAGAGGACTATATACCTGTCACCAGAGTACTATTAATTGCATGTCTTTGGGGTGGAAACCACTAACAGATTATTTTGCATGGAATGATTTTTATTTTGATTGTGTTATTGTGTGTTTTTATACTTATATCTTATATTTTATGCTTTTATACATTTACTGGTAAAAGTTCTTTTGTTCAACTCTGTCTTTTAGATATTTTAAAATGTATATTAAGCCTGACCCTACATTAAAGGATATTGTTTGTTCCTCACATAGGGTGTGGTTTTATGGGCTAAACAGGACTCGTAGCTAACCATAGGCCTACAGAGCTGAACCCAAAGGCACGGTTGCTAAATATGGGACAAAGATCTCTGGCCAAGTAACACCCCTCCTCCACATGGTACACTTTTTGACACAAAGACAGCAAACAGGAAGCGACATATCAAGCACCATCTTGTGCATTCACACATCATTCACACTATCTTGGTGAGAACAGGCTCACCCCAGAAATCCCCAGAAATCCACCTTGCTGGCCCATAACTCAACTGCTAGATTTTGCAACAAACTATCTGTTCATAAGTTTATGGATGAGTGTGGACCTCTGGGGAATGACCTGACCTCAACTACTAACAACATGAGAGCTAGTAAGCACAGCAGTGCATTCTACATTCCCTCTGGAGAGTTTCTACAAAACGAGAAACCCTGGTGCGACTGGACGCAAGGATACAGGTAAGATTCCTCCGGTTCAATATGCGATCGAGAGCTGGCGTGAGCTGCAATACCATACGGATGTTGTCATTCGCGTTCTAAGTTGAATTGGAGAAGGGGCAGGATGAGAGGGAAGAGTTGAGAAGATGAGCAGGATAATTGAGGTGGAGAAGGAGACCATCTGACTGTGGCCATCTTGCCAATTTATGGGAGTCATGTTACCTCATTTCCGTGTTGCTCCCGGTCACATGGATGGAATCATGTGATAGAGATCCTTAATGAAAAGCACAGGAAACATACAAAGTTTGTGAATCAGAGTTTGCTGAGGCATTTGTACAAGACGGTCAATAAAGAGCAAAAAAAGCTTCACTATGATACTAAAAACAGCTGCTAATAAGCATATTCTTCATTTCGAGCAGGGAACAGGCAGGCGGAACCTTGGATTGTTGGACACTGGACATTCATGTTCTATCTCTGTTGATGAAGGAGATTTGAACCATACTTCAGGACACAATGTTTTAATTCCAGACACACATTTAGAAGGCTTTGATGATTATTAGTAATAAATATTGATGAAAATTCTCTGCTGTGTCCTCTCTGTGCCCCCCATTACCCTGTAATGACTTGTGTAAATTATACTCAACATCCCACTATGTTTCTAGTCTGGGTCCAGTTCTGTTTGGATCCTGATCTGTTCAAAGTTGTTCAGTTTATGCCAAAGAGCCCGAGTTTATTTCTGTTCTTCAATATGATCAATATTAAAGATGCTGTGCACCTGTACCTCCTGCTCTCCTTGAGGCATTTCAGTGGGTGTGTTGCATGATAAGAGAAGGGAGGAGACCTGGTGTTTGTAAAGAGCAGAGAGAAGCAGAGAATAGTAATGAAGTGAAAGTGAAGTGATTGTCACTGTGCTATATGGAGGACAGCTAGAGATGGGGATGAACATAAAATGCTTGCACATACTTCACTTTTCCACGTTTTGCACAACCAACAATGTGAGTGAGGAATTTGGCAGGAACTCATCATACTTTTGTTAACAGACTTGTGTTTTGTGCTGAATTATTCTATAAAAAGTCATTTGCCAGAATCTCCTTCCTGTGTTTATCAGGGCATGTTCATAGCATGGCTTAGAACCCACAACCCTCAGCCCAAGACAACCACAGATATAAATACTTCCTCCTTCCTACATCTTGCAAAGTGTTTCTGTATGTGCAGAGTTTCGCGAGAATGAGTGTTCATGTTTCAAAAATAAACACAAGCAAGGACATGAACATGGATGACAACACCTATTCAAAACTAATATTCAGCAACCCGAGGACAACCACTGGAGCTCTGCAGTCTGGTAAATTCTACAGACTTTTCTTTCTGCCTCGCTTTTTTCTCAGCATATCAGATAATCAGGCACGAACAATGTATGATTATTTGTTTACCGTTTTATTAAAATGATTAAATTGCTTAGATTGCAGGTTTATATTGTGAGTCTGATACCACTGAAAGGAACAGCATTGATAAAAAATGTGCCCAATGTCTACACTGAAGATTTCATATTGAGCTCAGAAGATACTGAAAATGAGTTCAGAGAGTGACAAATTCTTCAGGCGAGTGTGTGTCTGTAGGTGAGAGAAAGTCAGAAAGACGTAGAGAAACAGGCAGCTCTGTCTATCTGAACGTGGTTCATGGAATCATAACTTGATCCAGACTTGTTTGTAAAATAATGAATATAAGTAGATGCCTCAAATGAAATCTATTTTTACCTTATTTTTAACTACACAGATCCATGTTCAACAGATTAAACAAGAACTTCCTCTTTGGAGGAACTGGTGTATACTGAAGTGATATAGTTCTGGTTTTGGTCTCAAGACAAATTTTTTTGTGGACTCGGTCTTGTCTTGATCTTGTTACTATTTGGTCTTGGTCTTGTCTTGGTCTGTCCCTGTAACTACTGATTGTAAGTCGCTCTGGATAAGGGTGTCTGATAAATGCTCTAAATGTAAATGTATTGTGCCATGCCTCTTTATGTCCAGGTAACATCAGATATTTTTACAGTAAGACGTTCACTTGTTCCCATTCCTCTCTGTCCAAATCAGTAGTTACAGGGACAGTCTCCCTGGAGCAGTTTTTTTTAGGGTTAAGTGTCTTGCTCAGGGACACAATGGTAGTAAGCGAGATTTTAACCTGGGTCTTCTGGTTCATAGGCGAGTGTGTTACCCACTAGGCTAATACTAACCCACTGGTTACTGAAGGTTACTGAACTGTTACTGTAGGAGTGGTTGAGTAGAGGTTAATACGATGTTACTGAAGAGATTAAGTAGAGCCGTTACTGTAGGAATAGTGGAGCAGAGCTTAATAAGTTTCTTTGGAAGAGCTGTGAGGTAAGAGTTAACAGGACTTTATATATGGTGAGAATGCAGTATTTTTATATAGACTCTGCTTACCAGCGTGTAGTAGTCCTGAACCAAGATGAACAACCAGGGAACCGGAGAATTGGCAAATCACAGAAATATTCTTCATTTCAGGCGCGGAACAGGGAGAAGGATTCCGCCGTTACAGGCGGGCTGCAGTGTGTCTGGGGCTGCTGGGTTTGGTCCTGTTGGGCGTTGCCGCAGGTCTCTGTATCAAGTACAGGACGGAGAGGGACCAGATACTCAACAGGTACACAGGCCTGGCTGAAGATTTACTCGCCAACTACTCAAGCCTGGTTAAAGAGAGAGACCAGTTATCCAGTCTAAGAAGCATGTTAGAAGCTAAAGTCACCCAACTTGGTGAGTAAAGTGCATTTTTACTTTAATTTTACTTCATTTAAATGACTTTAAATTGCTCTTAAAGGAACATAGTGGTTCCAAACCTCAAGTCAGGATGTTTTACTTTCAGAGTTTTACTTATTCAGGCTCTAATGATCATAAATCAAGCAGGTTTATGGTGCGTGTTAATAAAAAATATTCAGGTAGGAGCTTTTCAAGGAAGAGTATTGAGAACCATTGGTTTTGCTCTGTACTCTACTCCATGCCAGAATTGTCAGAACTACACAGCAATATGAACCTGTAGTTGTTTTCATTACAGAGAAATTTGAGTTCAACTGTCGAATTTTCCAATCTGCTACTGAAGACACGTGGAATATGAGCAGAAAATATTGTAGAGAGAAGGGAGGAGACCTGGTGATGATAAAAAGTAAGAAGAAGCAGGTGAGCGTGTGAAAGGGAAAGAGAATACGAGAGAAACATGGTTCTGTTTGAAATAATCCTGACTATTAACATTTCTGGTCCAGACCGTCCTTAATGAAATGAGGCTCAATGGATGGATCGGCCTTAGTGATGAATCTGAAGAGGGGAAGTGGACATGGGTGGACACCACCAAAGTTAACACTACGTAAGATATATTTTCAGTTTCACCACGAATTCTCTCTCAAAGTACGGAATCATCAGACACTGAGTCATACAGGACAGAATTTGTACTGCATTTCATCTTGTCCACATTTTGTATGTGTCATGGGGTTCATTTTTTTAGGTTCTAAGGAAATTTGAGTTGAAATGGAGTTTAACAGGAAGCCAAGAATGTAGTGAAGATATTGCAGGAGTAATATGACGATTGCAGTTTGTAATGTAAAACTGGGGAGAACAGAGTAAAAAACTATCTCTCTACACACAGAAGCACTGTATTCAAACCACTTCAACTTGATGTTACCTGGCAGAAAGAGGCGTGGCACAATAGAGGTTACAAGGATGAACAGTTTCTAATTTATTAACACCAGTAAATTATTATTGCAGTTACATGTAAATATTGCATGTAAAAAAGGTACCAATGTTACAGAGAAAATCAAAATGAAAGACAGGAGGAAAAGAGAGAAAAAGACAGTACAGCCTGAACCAAGCTTCTGAGACATCACCTGATCCAGGAGAAAAATGGGAGGAGAGAAAAGACTCGAAAGCCGGAAGGTCTGGTTTCGATGGAAAGGCAGCTGGGAAAAAATGTGTCTGCTCCCCGACGTGAACATGCTTTGACCCACAGGAAGTTGTCACAGACCAATCAGAATTTCTTGTTTCTTTCGTCACGCCCTCAGTCTCCCGTCTGGGGCCGGCGCCTCGCACCTTTGGCTCGGGGCAGGGCCGCCAATTGCTGCAATGCCGTCTGACAAAGACACGTAAAACGGAGGTCTTGAATCTCTATGCACAACAAAAGCGCAGAAACGCCACGGCCCTGAGACGTCCCATCTTACAGTAAGATAGAGTACTGTGCAAAAGTTTTAGACAGAAGTGAGAACATTTCATGTAGGGAGTATCTTAAAGTGTAAAACACACAAATAATCCTGATTAAAAGGTGAACGTGGTAATAATGTTGATGTTGACATGTCGAGATGTTCTAGAAGAACTGGGTGTCGCTCTCTCCCAACAACAGGAGGACAGAAGCCTCTTTCTCTACACACATCATGTCATTGTTTTATGAAAATAAGGAAATTATTCTGCAATAAACGCTTTAGGTAGATCAATATTTGATGAAAGTTTGTTTTTATTAGTTTGTATTGGTGTCTCTTGAACAGTGATGGACAAAAACATATATGACTATATACCATATAATAATAGAGTAAAGTAAAACACTAGGGTAAAACCATAACGACATTTTACGTTTTATTTTAGATTCTGGGGAAAAGGGCAGCCTGACAATCCGGTTGAAGTGGATGAAGACTGCGCTGTATTTCATTTCAAAGACAACGACCCACTGTCAACCTGGCATGATCATGAATGTTCAAGCAAACACCTTGCAATCTGTGAGAAATCGTGTGTGTGTGTATAAAATATAAAATGATGATAATGTGTCTCAGCAGGTTTGTGATTAGATTCCAAAGCTTTTTTTATTATGTACTACTGAAGCATTTTAACACACACCTAGGTCTCTAGTTCTTTTGAATTGTAATTGGTATTGCTTACTTTTAAGATGTCTCCATTTTTAAAATGTCTCCTAAATGAATGTATAATGAATGTATGAATGTTGGAATGTCTGTGTTTTAGTTGAATGTTGCATAAGCATCTTCGTAAAATTTATGAAAAAATCTATTGTCTAAAAAAATGCTTTGAAATCTAGTTACTGTCAACTGCTGATCAAATCAACATCTGTAATAAAGACCCAAGTGTCCCACACAGCCACTTTAAACTGTTATTAAGGGAAATGAATGTGTTAGTTATGCAAACTGCATATTTATTTTACTTTGTTATTTATATATCTGATGTTTAGGGGTGGTCCCCAGTAAAATATTAGACCCTGTCCATACTAAAACGTGAAAAACGGGTTTTTGGTTTTTAAAAAACTTATCCACACAAGAGAGTTATCTGAAATGTTGTCATCCACATAGATGCGCACACCTGTACATACCTGTAGGTGGCGCTGTAACTCCCCGCTGTCCTTGTTTGGTAGCTACTTCTCCTCCGTGGTGAGTTAAACACGTCGTTGTTCTCCATCCTCGTCTTTTCATTAGAAATGTGCACCATAGAGAGTATTTCCTGTAGTTACTGCAGTGATTCAGTGAGTTCAGGCCGTTGGTCTGAGGGTGGTAGCCAGAGGAGAGACTGCAGGTGGAACCAATGAGGCAGCAGAATGCCTTCCACACAGCTGAGACAATTTGGGGTCCACGATTAGAGACAATGTCCTGTCCCAATGAACCCATGAAGGCGGATGACGTCCTGGAGCACGATGTCAGCAGTTGTGGCCTTGGAGAAGGGATCCACTATGGTCAGGATGGTGGTCATTCCGTTGGCTTTGAGGAGACCGGTGATGAAGTCCAAAGCAAGGTGGTTCCAGGGACGATGAGGAATTGGAAGAGGACACAGGGGACCAACAGGGGGAGTGTTGGGAGTCTTGGCCCGGGCACAGACATCACAGGCATCAATGTAGGCCTGTACATCCCGCCATAATGACGGCCACCAGAACACCCGGCAAAGGAGATGGTCCGTTGAGAATGGCCAGAGAGAATAGAGGAGTGACCCCAATGAAGGACATTGGACCAGCCGGTGTTGGGCGGCACCCTGGTGGGACGTTGGATGGGCCAGGACCTTAGTCTCCAGGGACCACCGGAGACGACCTAGGAAGCCGTGGTACGAAAGGATTGGTTCGGGTTCAGAAGAGGAGTCTGGAGCGTGCTGTCGGGACAGGGCGTTGGCTTTCTGATTGTGGGAACCAGGACGGGTGGAAATGGAACTGTTCGAAAAAGATGTCCCATCTCGCCTGACCAGGATTGAGTTGTTTAGTTGACTTGATTGTGATGAGATTATTGAGGTTGAAGTTTATTGTCATATGTACAAAGTACAGAGCACAATGAAATTCTTACTTGAAAACCTCTCCCACGTAGACAGAACATAGAACATGATACATAGAAGACATAGAAGACAAAGTGCAGCAGGAATAAATAAATAAGTCACAGAAGGGTGATTATATCTAAGTTGCATAAAAAAGTGATTGTGCATAATTTAGGTGACAGTGCAGTGCATACTATGTGTTGTATAGCCTGCTGGCACTGGGGTAGAAACTGTTTCTAAATCGTGATGTGCGTGTGTGACTTGTCCTGAGTCTCTTGCCTGATGGCAGGACAGTATAAAGTGACAGTGCAGGGTGGCTGGGGTCCTTCAGGATGCTCTTCGTTTTCCTGAGACAGCGCGTGGTGTAAATGTCCGTTATTGCTGGGAGTTGTGTGTCTGTGATCCTCTGAGCTGTTTTCACCACCCTCTGCAGAGCTTTCTTGTCCTGAGCAGTACAACTGCCGTACCAGGACGCAATACTGCCCATGAGGATGGACTCCTGTAGAAGCTGGTGAGGACAGAGGTGGATACCCCAGTCTTCTTTAGGCATCTGAGGAAGTGGAGTCATTGGAGGGCTTTTTTGGTGACCGCTGCTGTGTGTTCTGAGGACTTGAGGTTGGCACTGAGGGTGACCCCAAGGAGCCTGAAGCTGCTGACCCTATCCACAGCACCTCCTCCGATGTAGATAGGAAGATAAGCAGTATCCTGCCTCCTAAAATCCAAAACCATCTCCTTGGTTTTTGCTGACGTTGAAAGAGAGGTTGTTCTCCTGACACCGCTCTGCCAAGAGTCTCACCTCCTCTCTGTAGGCCGTCTCATCGTTGTTGCTGATCAGGCCTACAACGGTGGTATCATCAGCAAACTTGATGATGGTGTTGGAGCTGTGTCTGGACACACAGTCGTGTGTAAAAACGGAGAACAGCATTGGGCTAAGAACACTTCCCTGCGGCGTGCCAGTGTTGAGGATCATTTTGGTGGAGGTGCCACTTATCAAAGCACCGTCCCCACACACTGCTCCCCGGGCACCTGTCATGGCTGCCCACTGCTTACTCAGGGTGATGGGTTAAATGCAGAGGACAAATTTCACTGTGTGCACTGTGTGCTGTGCTGCTGAGTTTCACATGTGACAATCACTTCACTTTCACTTCTCTACAATATCAGACGAATCCGCCCTTATCTGTCAACACAGGCCACCCAGATACTGGTTCAGTCCTTAGTAATCTCAAGACTGGATTACTGCAAGTCCCTTCTAGCTGGACTACCTCTACGTACCATCTGACCTCTACAACTAATACAAAATGCAGCAGCATGACTGATCTTCAACCTTCCCAAATTCTACCACACCACCCCCCTGCTACATGGAGTAGCACCATCCTACCTCACAGCCCTTATTATACCTCGCACTGCACCTTGTATACTCCGAGCCTCCAGTACTGCTCGCCTGGTCCCTCCATCTCTGAAGGTAAAAGGAAGACGCTCATCTAGACTCTTCTCCGTCTTGGCCCCTCGGTGATGGAATGAACTTCCCCTCGAGGTCAGAACAGCTCAGTCACTGAGCACCTTCACACGACAGCTCAAGACCTTCCTCTTTAAAGATTATTTAGATCAAATTGTAACTGTCTTGTTGTCGAACTTGTGTACAGAATCTACAACAGAGTGAATTAAATAGATGTATTCATAGTTGGGGTCCTAGTGAACCGGAATTGATCTCTTCATCGATGGTAACTTGAAAGCACGTTGTAAGTCGCTCTGGATAAGGGCGTTTCTGGTCTAGGCTGCGTTGTGAGAGGACAGCGCCAGCACCCACCTCTGATGCGTCCACTTCCACAAGAAAAGGAAGTGACGGGTCCGGATGTTGGAGGACAGGGGCGGTGGTGAAACGACGGCACAGGGTGTCATGTGGAAAGGGCGTGTTGAGGGTTTGGTGAGAGCCGTGAGTGGGATGAAGCCACAGATGAAGCGATGGTAGAAATTCGAAAACCCAAGAAACCGTTGTAGTTGTTCCAGCTTCTTGGGCTCCATGGCCACATCCTGGGGCGAGATAGTAAAGCCCAGGAACATGGTGGAGCGGCAGTAACCGAGCGGCTGGCAGCTTCAGGAGTCACATTACTTCATTTGCTCCCGGTCACATGGACGGAATCATGTGACAGAACTGCAGTTTCTTAGATGCAGAGATCCTTAATGAAAAGCACAGGAAACATTCAGAGTTTGTGAATCAGAGTTTGCTGAGGCATTTGTACAAGACGGTCAATAAAGAGCAAAAAAAGGTTCACTATGATACTAAAAACAGCTGCTAATAAACATATTCTTCATTTCGAGCAGGGAACAGGCAGGCGGAACCTTGGATCGTTGGACACTGGACATTCATGTTCTATCTCTGTTGATGAAGGAGATTGGGTCCACACTTCAGGACACAATGTTTTAATTCCAGACACACACTTTTAGACACACCTTTAGGCTTTGATTATGATTATTAGTAATAAATATTGAAAAAAAAATCTCTGCTGTGTCCTCTTTGTCCTGTCTGTCCTGTAATGACTTGTGTAAATTATACTCAACATCCCACTATGTTTCTAGTCTGGGTCCAGCCTCTGTTTGGATCCTGATCTGTTCAAAGTTGTTCAGTTTACGCCAAAGAGCCCGAGTTTATTTCTGTTCTTCATTTTGATCAATATTAAAGACGCTGTGCACCTGTACCTCCTGCTCTCCTCGTGGCATTTTAGTGGGTGTGTTGCATGAGAAGAGAAGAGAGGAGACCTGGTGTTTGTAAAGAGCAGAGAGAAGCAGAGAATACTAATGAAGTAAAAGGGAAGTGATGGTCACTGTGCTATATGGAGGATAGCTAGAGATGGGGATGAACATAAAATGCTTGCACATACATCACTTTTCCACGGTTTGCACAACCAACAATGTGTGCGAGGAATTTGGCAGGAACTCATCATACTTTTATTAACAGACTTGTGTGTTGTGCTGAATTATTCTATAAAAAGTCATTTGCCAGAAACTCCTTCCTGTGTTTATCAGAGCATGTTCATAGCATGGCTTAGAACCCAAGATGACCACAGACATAAATACTTCCTCCTTCCTACATCTTGCAAAGTGTTTCTGTATGTACAGAGTTTCGCGAGAATGAGTGTTCATGTTTCAAAAATCAACACAAGCAAGGACATGAACATGGATGACAACACCTATTCAAAAATAATATTCAGCAACCTGAGGACAACCACTGGAGCTCTGCAGTCTGGTAAATTCTACAGACTTTTCTTTCTGCCTCGTTCGTGCCTGATTATATCAGATAATCAGGCACAAACAATGCAGGATTATTGGTTCACCTTTTTTATTAAACTGATTATATTGCTTAGATTGCAGGTTTATAGTGTGAACCTCATACCACTGAAAGGAACAGCATTGATAGAAAATGTGACATATGTCTACACTGAAGATTTCATATTGAGCTCAGAAGATACTGAAAATGAGTTCAGAGAGTGACAAATTCTTCAGGCGAGTGTGTGTCTGTAAGTGAGAGAAAGTCAGAAAGAGGTAGAGAAACAGGTAGAGAAAGCTGTTGCCTTCTTTCAGCTCTGTCTATCTGAACGAGATTCATGGAATCATAACTTGATCCAGACTTGTTTGTAAAATAATGAAGATAAGTAGATGCCTCCAGTGAAATCTTTTTTTACCTAAACTGTCAATTCTGACTTTGAATAGTTAATAGTTAACTAAATGAATAGTTAACAATAACTACACAATCCATGTTGTCTTGGTCTTGACTCTCTTTGGTCTCGGTCTTGTCTCGGTGTGGAACATAGCGGTCTCAATGGGAAAACAGCGCATCCTCACAGAACAATATCATTTTTTATTACGCGCCTAAATTCAAATGCAACTATTGTAACATTTTCTTAACAGACACTGCCAGCACGTCACAGTCTACACAAATCATACACATCGCATACACAAGTTGAAAAACTTTTGACATGGGTGGCATCACAGACATCTGCAAAAAACATCTGCACGGATTTCTAATGCACTTTTGTGCCTGTCTGTATGCCTATTTTGTAGAAAAGTAAGATAATTGCCAACTAGACTAATTGCAAAATCATCGACTAGCTCTGCGTTTTGTGTCGTCAAATCTCCTAGAATGAAGAATGTCGTGTGTGCACACAGTCGTCTGTTCTGGGGGGGAGCTACATCACTACTATGGAGCCCCTGTACCATGAAATGTGTGCACAAGTTAGTGAAAGTGAAGTGATTGTCATTGTGAAACACTGCAGCACAGCACATGGTGACACTATGAAATGTGTCCTCTGCCTTTAAGCCATAACCTAAGTGAGAAGTGGGTAGCCATGAAAGGTCCCTGGGGAGCAGTGTGTGATGATGGTACCTTCACCAGCGGCACATTGGCAGTTTGGGATAAAACAACTTTCTATACCAGAATGTGTGGGCGCAAGTTTAGAACATTTATTTAATGTTTCTAAAGCTGACCCCTCATAACCCAAAATGGCTTAATATGATTCTAACGTCTTCTTTTTAAAAACACAATTCTCTGCACTTTGTGAACATCCACCTACAACAATGCATGTTCCCAGGACCTTGTAATTGTTCCTGGATGAAGTCAATAACATGACCTATGTCTGTGTAGACCTTCCGTCGACTCAGCCTGTTATCTTTCAGTATGCACAGAAAACGAGAAAAGTTTTCTCAGAAAACGAGAAAACTTTGTGTTTGTGTGCAAGAGCAGCAGTAATTTCATTGTATGACATTCCAAAAGGTAAATTAAACTTGATTAGCTGAGAGCTCTCCATCATTTAGAGATGTAAATGAACTTAGGGTAAATTATTTTAAATTATTTGTGCATAAATAATTTGTTCACCATAGTTCATGGTACTTTAAGGGCTCTGTACACTACCATTTGTTAAGTCTGTGAACCAGCATCAGTGAACCAGCACTGACTTACTAATATTTATTTGACAAATTCGCTAGAAGATAATGTATTTAAGAGTGAGAACCAAATGTCCATTGTCTTCAATTCAAAACAAGGGATCAATACATATTCATAGCGTACCCAAGGCCTCTGTCCCTGGTGTAAGAGACTTACAGTTTTTCTCAAATGCTAAAACACATTTCATAAACGTTTCCTCCATGTTCCCCAATGTCTAAACACAACATCCTTTTCTAAAGCTAGATAAACACAACCACACCTTCTCACTTCGAGACTCAAACTTTCACACCAAAAGAGCAGCTCGAAGCTTTCAAAAGTGTAAACACTATACACATCATTACACACTACAGCAAAACAATTGAAAACACAATGCTCAATTTGTGAGAAGGTTCTTTGTTTCATAACTGCCAATGCAAATTTTTAGAAACTTTACAGCAACGGAACTTCTGAGATCTCTAGAGGATTAGGCATTTAGATTTGTGAGTTTCATATGAAGAGTATAAATCTATAGAAAATTCTGCATGTACACTACTGTAACACAACTCAATGCAAAAACAGAATCTATTGCACACAACAGTACTCTTGAAAACATGATCAGTGTGTGAAATTTTTTTATTTACTTTATTCACACCACCCACACACCACAATCACTGTCGCTTAGCTGCATCAGGCCACATCACAGGCTATATTATCTCTTGCCAGGCACCGCGGGAAAAAACGCCCTGGAATGGCCTCCATGTGGATGTCAACACAGGCCAGCTCCATTGCCCTTAGGAGGTTCTCTCTAGTGTATGGTTGTCTGTCATAAACCTTCCATCGTCATGATTAGAAGAGCTCCTTTATAGGGTTCAGGAAAGGGGAGTAGGGTGGCAGACAGACTTTTAAAAAGTGGTTACTGTTGGTGGTGAACCACTCTCTGATTTGGTTTGTTCTGTGGAAGCGGACATTGTCCCAAATGATCACATAGGATGGTGTTGTTGGTGGTCAAGGAGGATGTCTTTTAGCTCCTCTAAGAAGTGAGGAGATGTTGGGTGTTGTAAGACCCAAGGACAGCATGCAGGTGGACAAGCCGCTCGAACCCATGGCCGCACAAAGAGTAATATTACCCCCCTCCCGTTGGCCAGGAACCTCAGTGATTGCTCTTTGACCAATGATGTTATGGCCTCTTTGCCTTCGTTTCTGCAGGTTGAAGCCAGAATCATCCAGGAAGAGGAACTCATGAGGTCTGGCCATTGCGTCCAACTGTAAAATCCTCTGTGAAAATGTGAAAGTGCACAGGTGTTCAGTCCAGCACAGTATTGTCCAGAAGTAATGTAGGCCACTGAGGGACACAGTATGTCCACTAACTTTGCTGTGAACATGGTTGTATACTTACTTGTACATACTCGTAACGCAGGTCTTTGTGTCGCGCAGAGTTGCGCTCCAAGGGAACCTTATAGACCTGTTTCATCCGCATATTTTGGCGCCAGAGAACTCGGTCTATTGTAGCCAAGCTGACATCAATGACTTTGTCTCTGATCTCCCAGAGTATGATGAGGTTGTTCTCACAAACCAAATCCACAATGAGGGTAAATTGTGCCGCTGTAAATATGGCAACCCTCCCATCTCTATGTGGCATTCTTTCAACTCTAAAGAAAAAACTTGCGTTGTCAATTGACATGTTTTACAATAACAACAGATTTGAAACCAACAGACCACTTTCACAGGTTTGTAAAACTGTATTGTGACAAAGAAAGCAATAGAGTACAATACCTGTTATGTTGTCCGAATACCCTGATAATGGTGGCCACGATGAACCTACCTGCTTCAGCCATTGTCATGCCATGGACAATGACATGGTCAATGACCATTGCTCGGGTCTCGTCCGTAATGATGGTGCGAGGTTGTCTTGCTCTCCCTCCTGGAACTTCTCCTCTCCCTTTTCCGCCCTTTTATACATGTGGTCAAAGCATTAGCAACAAGGGTCTTCAATTTTGAGTCGTTGTGTGTAATGAATGACGCCGGGTGTGTTCATTGTGTTCAAATATTGCTGACTGTGGCAAGAATGTTGCATCATATGAGCTTTCATTTGAGAATATGAGCAGAGTTCTTTTGCAACTTGTGTTTTAGCAAGGAAAAATGTGTTTAGATTTATGAGAATGTGTCAGGATTGCCTGCAGCTGGGCTCCACACCGGAACCCAATCCTGACGCCCCATAAATGCCGGAAGTTTCCGCCCGTTCGGGGTCGCTGGCATTTTCGTGGACTCTCTGCACGAACTTGACCTGGTTTAGTTTCATGTGTTTTTGAGTTCTGGCAATCGCCACACGCCTACGGGTTAGTTTATGTTCTTTATTTAAGTTAAATTCGTTTTCGGCCACCGCGCCAGTCTTTATTTGTATTTCTTTGTTTATTGTTAATAAAACCCCGTTCCCAGCATGTCAGACCTCTGCGCTTCCTTCCCCCGTAAGTCCGTAGTCGTGACAGAATGCCAGCGACCCACCCAAAAGCGCAGAGGTAGAAAGCAGAGGAGAAGAAACGCCGCGAAGGACGCAGCCCGGCGCGGCGAACGCGGACGCCAGGGGAGAGACGCGCCGCCCGTTCTGGTGGAGCGTTTTCTCCCCGAGAAGCCGTGGTACGCGGCGCCGCGTGATGACGTCACCCCCGGGAAACTCCGCGAAACCCGGAAGCGACAACGTCGGCGGGTGAGGGGGCGGAGCGAGGACGTTGGCGTCGGCAGCAGCGAGGAAGTGACGTGGGCAGCGAGCGCAGAAGATGCGACCCCCACGATCTTCGCCATGTCGAGCCAAGAACTCTGCGCTCTGCTGGCAAGGCTCCCCGTGGACGACACGGACGACGACGAGAGCACGGGAGACGAGAGTTGGGCTCCGCCCATCGCACCAGTCTGCGATCGTCGCAAGGTCCGTGGGGACCCACGTCACTTCCAGGGGGGTGAGAAGCGGCAACAACAACGGCGGCGTTCCTCCAGCGAGGAGGTGGGCAGCCTCCAGCCCGAATGGCCAGAGTACTGCCCATGGGAGCTTATCGCGCCATGGGTCCAGGATGTCTGCAGGGTGGACGACCCTTGGAGTCACCGGTGGGAGGACACGGATGACGAAAGCGATGATGACGTGGATTTTCGGTGGGCGGTCGGTGCCGGGATGGCTCCGCCCAGCGTGCGCGTCCGAGATCATTGCGGCGTCCGTGATGACCCATGTGACTTCCGGGGGTACGAGGTGGACACGGACGACGACCAGGATGACGCCATTTGGGCAGTCGGTGCCGGGATGGCTCCGCCCATCGCGCCCATCCAGGATCGTCACGAGGTCCGTGGAGACCCACGTCCCTCCCAGCAGTGTGAGGAAAGCTGGTGGAAGAGGGCGACGGGAGGTCGCCAGCCAGCAACTGCGCTGCCGGGACTGCCTCGCAGGGAATCCTCCATTCCTGCTCCAGTCGCCGACCCGCCTTCCCTCTGCCCGGACGTTCCCCAGCAAAATGGCAGCGCAGCACCAGCGTCCACACCTGCTGGAGAAGACGTCCACCCCCCTCCACACCACACACCTACCACCATCTCCAGCGACGTGCCCAGCCCCGTGTGGGACCGCCCAATTGTCCCGGGACCCTTCAGTGGGGCAGCAGACACAGACGAGATCACTACCATCCTCACGTGTCTGACTGGATCAGCATGGGGCTGGAGCACAACCCTCTGGCAGCAGGGAGAGACAGACAGGAGTTTTCGGGACTTCCAACAGAGACTGAGGGCGGAGTTTGATCGGCCTGAGCCAGGGATCGAACTCTGCCCCTCCACCACATCCAGTGCCAGTCAGGATCCGGGGCAAGAAGACCCAGCCCTGGTGGGCGACGAGAAGGTCGCTCCTCCCGAGATCCTGGCTGTGCCCCCTGAGGAGGTCCCGGAGAGCCCAGAGAGGGAGCCAGACGACCCTCTCTTCTGTCTGTCTCTGTCTGTGTGTGTCTGTGTGGCATATGTGTCCGTATGTCGCCCCCACTTCCCCTCTTTGTGTCCACCAGATGGCGACCCAGCCGCGGAGCCGAACCCCAGGGAGGAGGTTCCTGACCCGAATGTGCTGGTCCAAGGCGAGGTGGACAAGCCCCAAGGTACCCCTAAGTCCAGCCGGGGGGGGCGCTCCCCCAAAGAATTTTTTGGGGGGGTGCAGTTCGGGTTGGGGACTCCTCCTGAGGGGAGGGGAGGTGGGGAAGCGATGGAGCTGGGTCCTCCGGTAGCCAGTGAGGAGGGCGGGCCAGGCATGGGCCTGCGTCTGCCTCCAGAGGGGTGGAGCGCCATAGAGCCCCCGGGTAGGCATGAGGACCCAGCTGGGACAGGCAGGAAGAGGGCCTGCTTGTCCCAACGGACGCAGAAGGGGCTAGCCGGATGGTCTGGCAATGCCCCCCCCTTGGCACCAGGGCCGTGCAGCGAGAGGGGCTGCATAGTCCCAGAAGGCACCAGCCTGGGGTGCCTGGAACAGTCGCCGGAGGCTCTGGGACAATCTCCCTGCGCGGTGCAGGGGGTGACACAAGAAGTGTCAGAGGGGACGTGTGGAGACAGGGCCCACATGTACCCAGATGGATCGGCCCTGATTATTGTGTGCAGGTACGGGAGTCCGGGGCCGCCATGCGGGACCACGCCGGGGGAGCCAGGCCGAGGGTCCGGGGCCGCCACGCGGGACCACGCCGGGGAGCCAGGCCGAGGGTCCGGGGCCGCCACGCGGGACCACGCCGGGGAGCCAGGCCGAGGGTCCGGGGCCGCCATGCGGGACCACGCCGGGGAGCCAGGCCGAGGGTCCGGGGCCGCCAAGCGGGACCACGCCGGGGAGCCAGGCCGAGGGTCCGGGGCCGCCAAGCGGGACCACGCCGGGGAGCCAGGCCGAGGGTCCGGGGCCGCCAAGCGGGACCACGCCGGGGAGCCAGGCCGAGGGTCCGGGGCCGCCACGTCTGACCACGCCGGGGAGCCAGCTCGAGGCACCGGGGCCGCCACGCCTGACCCCGCCGGGGAGCCAGCCCGAGGGACCGGGGCCGCCACGCCTGACCCCGCCGGGGAGCCAGCCCGAGGGACCGGGGCCGCCACGCCTGACCCCGCCGGGGAGCCAGCCCGAGGGACCGGGGCCGCCACGCCTGACCCCGCCGGGGAGCCAGCCCGAGGGACCGGGGCCGCCACGCCTGACCCCGCCGGGGAGCCAGCCCGAGGGACCGGGGCCGCCACGCCTGACCACGCCGGGGAGCCAGCCCGAGGGACCGGGTCCTCCAAGGGGAGGATACAGCAGGGCAGGAGCCCTGTGGTTGCCGCCGTCCGCCCCGCCGCCTCCACTGATGGTACTGTTGGGGCTCCGAGGACGTAGCCCTTGGAGGGGGGGCTCTGTCAGGATTGCCTGCAGCTGGGCTCCACACCGGAACCCAATCCTGACGCCCCATAAATGCCGGAAGTTTCCGCCCGTTCGGGGTCGCTGGCATTTTCGTGGACTCTCTGCACGAACTTGACCTGGTTTAGTTTCATGTGTTTTTGAGTTCTGGCAATCGCCACACGCCTACGGGTTAGTTTATGTTCTTTATTTAAGTTAAATTCGTTTTCGGCCACCGCGCCAGTCTTTATTTGTATTTCTTTGTTTATTGTTAATAAAACCCCGTTCCCAGCATGTCAGACCTCTGCGCTTCCTTCCCCCGTAAGTCCGTAGTCGTGACAGAATGGAGGATTGTGTTTAGTGAATTGTGTCTTCATGTGAAATGTATTTATGATATTGGAAAATGATGGCTAGATTTAGTAAATGTGTTTAGACAACTGGTCATTGGTTTAGAGGATTGGCTTTTGTGTTTTAGCGTTTGAGGAAAAACTGTAATATGAACATTTTTCTGGTACACTTTTGCATGACAAGGTCTGATAAAAGGATTAATGAGAATATTATTTTTCCTTCAGGTCTCGTAACTATGACAAATGTGGAGGATTTTAAATAAGAGATATATATGGACAATATAATTGAAAAGATGATTGGAATTATATTGAGTTATGACACTTTCTTGATCTTGATACGTGTGTAATGTGCTACACTGTGGTTTTTAAACCAATAGTAACCGTCCACATTCTTAACTTCAGGTGGGCAAAAGAGTGAAGGATTCCGCTGTTACAGCCGGGCTGCTGTGTGTCTGGGGCTGCTGGCTTTGGCCCTGTTGGGCGTCACCGCAGGTCTCTGTATAAAGCCTGAAGATTTACTCGCCAACTACTCAGTCCAGCTAGAGACCAACTACTCAAGCCTGGTTAAAGAGAGAGACCAGTTATCCAGTCTAAGAAGCAGGTTAGAAGCTAAAGTCACCCAACTTGGTGAGCAAAAATCTTTTTTACATTTAAACTCTACAAGGGTGTCTTCTTGTGTTTGAAGATTGATCTTGGAGGAGCGTGACGTACCTGGTTAGGATGCTTCATGTTCATGGCCGGAATCTGTTGAAGGAGGTTGCTGCAGTTCTCAATCCTGTTGCTTCAGCATCTCTTCACAGAATCTTTTTTATTCCAGACTTAAATGAATCAGGCTCAGCTGATCATTAATAGACTAATAATAAACAAAGCAGGGTGAACGTGGGATTAAATTGAAACGTTCAGGCAGGAGGTTAAGAAAGAGTTCTGAGGTGAGAAATATTTGCAAAGAAATATTTGCTGATAATTGCACTGAAATGTGTCATTACAGAACAACCACTTGAGTTGAAGTGTCTAATTTTCTTTTCTGTTACTAAAGTCACGTGATGTGATCCATACATGATGTTGACGGTGGTGATGCTTTTTATCACCATGTTTTTTTTGTGTGTGTGTGTGTGTGTGTGTGTGTGTGTGTGTATATATATATATATATAAATAAAATTTCATGATGAATCTACACTTTTTTTAACAGAGGAAGAACTAAACAGATTAAATTGTCCAATTTTCATCTCTGCTACTAAAGATGTGTGGAATGCGAGCAGAAAGTATTGTAGAGAGAAAGGAGGAGACCTGGTGGTAATAAACAGTAGAGAGAAGCAGGTGAGAGTGGACATGGACACGAGACAAACATGACACTTTTTCATATCATCCTGACTGTTAGTATTTATGATTCAGGATGCCATTACTAAGATGGGATGGAACGGATGGATCGGCCTCAGTGACGAATCTGAAGAGGGAACGTGGATATGGGTGGATGGAACCACACTGACTGTAAAGTAAGATTCTTTTCCTCTTTCTGTTTAAACAAAATTGATATACTGTTTTATATATATTAATATACTGTTTTTAGATATTAGGATAAAGGACAGCCCAACAATAAGAATGAAGACTGATGTTTCATTCCAAAAAAGACAACATGCTGTTAACCTGGCAGGATTACCCATGTTCTAGCAAACACCTTGCCTTCTGTGAGCTTTTCAGTAGGGCATAAGAAGATTAATGATTGTCACGGCCAATACTCCTCTAGCACACCAGAGAGCGCCAGACCAGTCAGAATCGGAAGTGAGAGCAGGCAGCGCCATCGTCTGCTGAAAGAAATCCAGACCCGGCCAACATCAGGGGCAAGCGCTCGAGTGACATTGTCAACATTGACTCGTCTGCCTCGAGCCCAACCATGTGGAAACCATGATATTCTACCTAACCACAACTCCCCATGACCCCATAGTGTTAGGTTACCCATGGCTGACCACCCACGAGCCCCACATTGACTGGACCATGGGCACCATCAAACAGTGGGGAATGCATCCACCACCAATCCTGTCAGGCCACCGCATTGGGTTCACACACATAGCAACAGTGAGACTTGGCTACACCCCTCAACCCATGCCAAGCTCCCTGCCTAGGCCCAAAACCGCAGTCCACGACTGCAACCACCATGCCCAGATTCCAGCTAAAGGCAGGACTGACCATACCCACGGGCCGCAATCTGCCCCCTATTCAATCCAGCCCCACGTCAACCATTCTTCCAGGTGCCACCATGGCCAAACCACGCCCACCGAACGTCTTTGATAAGGACAAGGTGGTGGAGTTGCCCCCCCATAGGCCTTATGACCTGGCGATCAACCCGCTCCTGATGCCTTACCACCACGAGGCCGGCTGTACTCGCTTTCGCTTCCGGAGCGAAAGGCGATGGACAAGTACATTACAGCATCCCTGGCTAGTGGCATAATCCGTCCTTCCACGTCTCCAGCCGCTGCCCCATTCTTTTTTGTGGGGAAGAAGGATGGGGGACTGCGACCATGCATCGATTACCGGAAACTGAACGCAGTAACCAAGAAGAACCGTTACCCCCTCCCACTCCTGACTACTGCATTTGAACTCCTGGCAGGAGCCACCGTCTTCACAAAACTGGACCTCCGAAATGCATACCACCTCTTTTGGTTACGGGAGAGGGACAAGTGGAAGACAGGCTTCATCACACCGTCGGGACACTACAAATATCTGTTCATGCACTTTGGCCTATCCAACAGCCCAGCTGCCTTCCAGGCGCTCGTCAATGACATCCTCAGGGACATGTTAGACCGGGTCATGTTCGTCTATCTAGACGACATCCTCATCTACTCACCCAACCTCTCGACCCACATCTCGACGTCACTGCCAAAACACCTCCAGCTCACCAGAGAGCACCAGACCAGCCGGGGAGACGTCAATGCAGTGAGGACAACTGTGGTGTAATATGGACATTTACATACATATTCTCCACTGCCAAGACGTTTTGTCATTACATGGACTGCTATGGCATGGTAATCATGGATGCATGGCTAACTCCATCTATCTCCGCCAAGGCTATAGAGCTAACAGGCCATGTAGCACATCGAGCTGACAGGACAACATTTACTTTTACATTTATGGCATTTACCAGATGCACTTATCCAGCTTCCAGTCTCTGGTGACCAGGCACTATCCGCCCAGCCTGCTGAGGTTCCACTCACACTCACACAGAAAGCAGCCAACCCTGACGGTAAGCTTATGGGAAAAGTAGCAGCATCGATGGAACTTCTGGTCCAGACCACTTTCTGACAGGATGGCGCCACTGCCCACCTCTGAAAAGTAATTTGAAGGCTTGAATGGGGTCAGGAGAAAGAGGCGTGAGGACAGCTTTGTGAGAGCAGTGAAGGGAGCAACCACTGTACTGAAGCCGTGGATGAAGCATCTATAGATGGGTTCGCAAACCTAAGAAACTGTTGCAGCTATGTGGATTGGGGCCATGAAGCCACTGCCTCCAGCTACATGGGCTCCATGGCCACACCCTGGGAAGGGATGGTAAAACCCAGAAAAGTGGTAAAGCGCTGGTGGAAGGTGTAATTCTCAAAGTTGGTCCATCACTTTTTGACCTATAAAGCCCTAAATGGTCTCACCCCACAGAACCTGAGTTTTATTTACGACCCGCCATGCCCCCTTCGATCAACAGGTGTGGGGTCTCTACTTGTACCCAAAGTACACAAGGTCACAGCTGGGAGCAGATCCTTCTCTTATAGAGCTCCACAGTTGTGGAACGGCTTGCCAGTTAGTGTCCAGGACTCTGACACAGTTTTAGTGTTTAAATCTAAACTGAAAACACATCTGTTTTCTCCGCCCTTCTGTTAAAGTCCTGGACACATTGTCAATTATTAAGTCCACTTTATCACACAGTCACCCTGTTAAGCACAGACAGTGTTAAATTCACCCTAGTTAGGCTGTCCTAGTTAGGGTACCAGGACGCTGTAGCACCAATATACCACTTGTAAGAATGGACATCGCGGGAGCCTGCTTTGTCTTGCATAACAGATGTCTGCAGGGGGAGGTGTAACATTCCTGTGTCGACGGTTGTGGGTGAAGATTCGACACCCCGGTTTTTACATGTCTTTTGTCCGACGTCAACGCGCGAAGTAGCAGCCGTCAGGACCGCCCACCCTCTTTGTCTTCACCAAATGGGAGGCACCGGGGGCGTGACATCAGAAACAACAGGTTCTGATTGGTCAGTGACAACTTCCTTTAGGCCAGTGACAACTTCCTGTAGGCCAGGGGTATAAAAGTCTGCGCACATGTGAAAAAGGGACTCTGGGCTCTCTTGCTCAGAGGGTTTTCCATCGGAAACCGGAAGGTTTCTGAGTCTTTCTCTCCTCCTCTTTTTCACTTCTCCCTCTTTACTCTTTCTTCTCATTTTTACTTTCTCTGTAACCTTGGTACCTTTTTACATTCAATATTCACATGTAACCACAATAATTATTTACCGGTGTTAATAAATTAGAAACTGTTCATTTTTAACCTCTATTGTGCCATGCCTCTTTCTGCCAGGTAACATCAAATTGGAGTGGTTGAATACAGTGCTTTGTGTGGAGGGAGAAAGAGTTTTTTCTACACACTCTTTCTCTTCTCCAACACCACATGGTCTTCATGGTCTTTTTTACAAATGGTGATCCCGACGTGATACCTTTGCTCGGATGTGGATCTGTGACCGTAAGTCTCTTTTATCTGAATTTTACTGCATAGGGAGGAATAGAATCTATGTGCTTTAATTGAAATAAAAAGGATCTACATATCCTAAAAAGCCCGGGACCGTAGAAACCGAGGCATTTCTAAATCCAGATCCAGTCCGACAAGGTATAAAATGAACATAGACTAATTACTGTATCACTTACAATGTGGTATGTAGATATGGCTGGCACAATAGATGAACCCACAAACCAAACTGTAACCAGTAATAACCAGGATTTGTGACATTTTAGATTACTGGTATTACATTGAACATCATAAACCATGTCCCACGGTGAACAATTTGATAATAACTGATCAGGGATTGGAAATTGCACTGTTAAACTTAATTGTTTTTATTTTAAATTCATGTTCAGTATGATCAACATGTTTAGGATCAGAATTTAAATTTATGTGAAACTGTTTCTCTCTCTGAACACCTCAACAATGCCATAATCTCAAATAATAGCTTTTAGTGATAAAGGTGTAATTCTCTAATCACATGGCAACAAGCGGGATTTTATTTGTGTTTATTTTTCCGGCCACTGTTGTTGATTGAACTTCGTTAAGCCGATGCAAATTCGCAGAGTTATGAATTCCCTAATAAAGGTGTAATTCTCCAATCACATGGCAACAAGCGGGACTTTTTTATTTATTTATTTGTATTTATTTTTCCGGCCACTGTTGTTGATTAAACTTCGTTAAGCCGATGCAAATTCGCAGAGTTATGAGTTCCCTAATAAAGGTGTAATTCTCCAATCACATGGCAACAAGCTGGACTTTTTTATTTATTTATTTGTATTTATTTTTCCGGCCACTGTTGTTGATTAGACTTGATAAGCCAGTGCAAATCTGCGGAGTTATGAATTCCCTGATATCATTTTAAGCCTCCCACTATATTTACATGTTTTTTGCATTACAGTATCTGATCATTGTTGTCATTTGTTTTTCTGGTTTGGTTTTAATGTACGATGAACACTGTTTTTCTACATGCACAATCTGTATGCAAACCTCATCACACTCCAGACAAAGAACCCAACCAAGTGTGAAAAGCCCTGGATCAAGTTGAATATTCTATGTATGCTGCTGTGTTTGATCTATGTCAAGAAGGCAGGTTTCCCTACAAGGGTGACCTCAGACGCCTGAGGATCACAAAGGACACAGAACCACAACTATCGGCTACATTTGAATTCCCGACTGACCAGGAAGCAAGCAGATACACAATCATGACCCAATTGTGATCCCCTTGGACCCTGAATACTCGAGTGCCCCAGGGGATCAACCGGCCATCTGTAAGAATGGACATCGCGGGAGCCTGCTTTGTCTTGCATAACAGATGTCTGCAGGGGGAAGTGTAACATTCCCGTGTCGACGGTTGTGGGTGAAGATTCGACACCCCGGTTTTTACATGCCTTTTGTCCGACGTCAACGCGCGAAGTAGCAGCCGTCAGGACCGCCCACCCTCTTTGTCTTCACCAAATGGGAGGCACCGGGGGCGTGACATCAGAAACAACAGGTTCTGATTGGTCAGTGACAACTTCCTGTAGGCCAGTGACAACTTCCTGTAGGCCAGTGACAACTTCCTGTAGGCCAGGGGTATAAAAGTCTGCGCACATGTGAAAAAGGGACTCTGGGCTCTCTTGCTCAGAGGTTTTTCCATCGGAAACCGGAAGGTTTCTGTGTCTTTCTCTCCTCCTCTTTTTCACTTCTCCCTCTTTACTCTTTCTTCTCATTTTTACTTTCTCTGTAACCTTGGTACCTTTTTACATTCAATATTCAATATGTAACCACAATAATTATTTACCGGTGTTAATAAATTAGAAACTGTTCATTTTTAACCTCTGTTGTGCCATGCCTCTTTCTGCCAGGTAACATCAAATTGGAGTGGTTGAATACAGTGCTTTGTGTGGAGGGAGAAAGAGTTTTTTCTACACACTCTATTCTCTTCTCCAACACCACATGGTCTTCATGGTCTTTTTTACACACTTTTCTGGTTTCTGGCAACTTCTTACTGAGGACTTAGCAAGAAACGAACCAGAGGGTCACCACAGTTACCAGCAGCATAACAACTAAAGCTTCAGGGATCCAAATGATCCATGATGCCGTTAGTGAGGCATTCCAGAGACATGTTGCGGTGAAGTGTGAAGGAGTGGTTGATGAAGTTCCACGCTGAAGTTCCCTATGCTTTTATGGGGTAGTGTCTATCTGGGGATTGGTTGACCTTTACAATAATCAACCTAGAAGTCAACCCAAAAGGCAGCCACACTCCATGCTGACACATACGGATTTGTAGAGAACTGTAGATAATGAACTGTACACAATACATTTTTTTGACAAGGAAAATACTTTATATTTTAGGTATAATATGAAAGATGAGCATCCATTTACCTGCTTATTTGGAAAAATAACTATAGACTGGGCAGGTCCATAATCCATACAGACATGGGGCAGTGGTGGCCTAGTGGTTAAGGAAGCGGTCCTGTAATCAGAAGGTTGCCGGTTCAAATCCCAATCTGCCAAGGTGCCACTGAACAAAACACCGTCCCCACACACTGCTCCCCAGGCGCCTTGCCATGGCTGCCCACTGCATCACTAAGGGTGATGGTTATCACAGTGACAATCACTTTCATGAACTGCAATATATACAGGTGCCAATACAATGTGTCTTTCCTTTATGATGGGAATAGCTGTAAAAGATCTATAGACAATGAACCATGTTGAGAGGCTGAATGCGACATCTAGTGTTTTTATTTATGTGCTGCAGCAACTGAAAAACCTACATGTTTGTTGAAGTTCACAGATATACATTACTTTGTCAAAGTGGACATTTCAACGTTTTTGTTTAATGAATAAGATCTGTTTGGTCTGTGGCAACATTTTGGGGAGTCAAATGCTGAGTATAAAAGAGTATCTCTTGAAGGCTGTGGTCTCTTCTTTTCCTCCTCCATCGTGGGCTCAGGGGTTCTCCCCCAGCTTCTGGGCCTTTCTCTCTCCCCCGTTTCCCTGCTTTCTCTCTCTTCCTCTTTTCTTTTTGGTTTTTCTGTAACGTTGGTACCGTTTTTACATACAATATTTACATGGACCTGCAATAGTAACCTATCTGTGTTAATAATTTAGAAATTATTGTGCCATGCCTTTTTATGTCCAGGTAACATCAGATGAGTTTAAATACAGTGATTTTTACAACTCATTTTAACAAGCTGGTCCTCTGTGTGCTCTGTACTCTCGTTCATTTTCATAAACTAATGCCTCGTGCTGCAAGTGGGCGTGGTTTCTAGCTTGTGAGGTGGATGTTTCTGCGCTAGGCTGGTATAATCAAAATCTCTTCCATTGGACCAATTTATTTCGCATACCGTTTATACCGCACAGGACTAGGAAGACCCAGGTTCAAACATTTTTGGTCAATATAAAATTTAACAGACAATACTGGATCATTTTCTAGTAAACAATATAATGCACATTCATTTCTAATGTATTATTTATTTATTAATATCTCTCTCGCATATATATCAATATATATTTTGAATAACACATTTTTTCCATTTCATTGTAGATTCTGGGATGCAGGGCAGCCCAATAATAGGGATGAACAGGATGAAGACTGTGTTGTATTTGAACCCAACAGACAGAATCCACTGTTATCCTGGCATGATTACCCATGTTTAAGCAGACAACATGCTATCTGTGAGAAATCAGCTTTTTTGTAAGGCTTTTATTTGAGCACCTTCAAATTAAAAGCACACAGTAACTTGAAAACGAACGTAATGTATCTCAGCAGGTGTGTGCTGGTTTAATATTTTAAAGCTTTGTTCTTAATTTCTGTTTTTCTGTCATTTCTATTGAAACAATTTCGCACAATCTAAATCTTAGTTGTTATTGCTTACTTGAAGCTTTTGATAAAAGTGTCTCCTGAATTAAGTCAATAAAGCCATTTCTTATAACTTTTTGGCAGAAAGTTGCAGGACCAGTTGAATTTCTCTCTGTCCCACAGAGAAAGTTTTTTTATTCAGAGGACATACATGTATTGTCACGTGACTCCGGTTGCATGACAGGTGAGAACTGCATGGTGCTCCGTCATTGTTTCTCGCGTCACAGACTCGGCTCAACCCAAGTTCACAAAAAGCGTAATGTAAGACGGGAAATTCCATATTCAAGGCATTTTGTGTTTTTTTTGTCTTTGGTGAAGAACCCCAACTTGTGTCTTTGTCAAACTGCGACCTCCCCCAAGCAAGAGCAGTCAAAAGGCAGCAAATGGCCTGAGGTGCCACGAAGGTAAAAGTCTTGTCGGGGGAGGATGACCACTCACCATCTTCCTGTATCTGTTTAGACAAGTCAGAGAGGTTTTGAGGTTTTTCTGCAACGTTGGTACCATTTTTACCAATCTTTGCATATAATTGCAATAGTAATCTACCTGTGATAATGAATTAGAAACTGTGCATGTATCGTCTATTGTGCCATGCCTCTTTATGTCCAGGTAACATCAGATTTTTTTACAGTAAGACGGATTCTTGGTCCCATTCCTCTCTGTCCATCTTCCCGAACTCTGTCTTTCTGGTACCTGGTTTTCTTACACGAGTGTCATCATCAGTGTTACAGCGTCTGCAACACCCAGTGATGGAAACTTTTTGTGCCGCACCACAATTGGGTCACTCTCTGCCTCTTCTCTGGTCCCCCCAGCGCGACATATGAAATCACTTATCAAAATAAATGCTTTGTAATCCAGGATGTATTTTCCACAAATGCCTCCTCATTATCATTTAAAGCCACACACACTTCCTGGGTAATTCTCATTGTGTGACTGGATCAAAGTGGCTGTAATTCTGGAATAAGACGGAATTTCGGAAAGAGACTACAGACACAGTATTAGGGGACCACTAAGACCGAGATAAAGACTTTTAATAATGAACCACCAACCTGGAGTACATGATCAGTGTCTTCTTCCTGTACGTATCAGAGCATGCTCACAGCACTGATCTAAAAAAAAAAAAAAGTGAAGTGATTGTCACATGTGATACACAGCAGCACAGCACACGGTGCACACAGTGAAATTTGTCCTCTGCATTTAACCCATCACCCTTAGTGAGCAGTGGGCAGCCATGACCGGCGCCCGGGGAGCAGTGTGTGGGGACGGTGCTTTGCTCAGTGGCACCTCAGTGGTACCTTCTGATTACGGGGCCGCTTCCTTAACCGCTAGGCCACCACTGCCCCCTGATGAGAACCAATCACATGTGGCCAGAATTACAACAGACAATATCAACTTCTTACTTTTGAGGTGTAAGTAAACGGAGGAGACCGGTGCAGGGACAGACTGTTCTTAAAAAAAATAAAAAGATTTTATATTGTAAATATGATCATGATGGATAGTGACATATATGGAAATACAACAACCAGCGACAAGAAGATGACTACTACATCTCAGCAGCCTGGTAAATTATGAATTCTCCCTCCCTCCCTTTATAAATGTGTAATCATGTTAGAAGATGCTGAAGAAGATAATTATTTTCATTAACTCAGTAAAACACAAGTAAAAAGAAGCCACCCAAAAAATTACTGTGAAAAAAAATGACTCGAGTACTGAAAAACTAATCCACACAGGAGTGTTACCTTAAATGTTGTCATCCACATGGAGGCGCAATCTGTACATACCTGTAGGTGGCGCTGTAACTCCCCGTTGTCCTTGTTTGGTAGCTAGTTCTCCTCCATGGTGAGTTAAACACGTCGTTATTCTCCAGTCTCGTCTTTTCATTAGAAATGTGCACCGTAGAGAGGATTTCCAGTAGTTGCTGCAGTGATTGTTGTACATGTTGTACACGCTTTGCCGTCCACACGGAGACATGGAATAGGGAAACTCACCCGTTTCAGAAAATAACCATTCTGGGTCCCTTGAAATGCTGTTTCCATCCAATCATTGTTGTTTCACCATCCACTCTCACAGGGATGGCATGGCAGCAGTTGATCCAAAATGCTTTTGAACAGAGCAACTGTGGAAATAAAACAGTGCGTTGTTCTCTTAGGCACAAAAAATGTACCAAAAATTAAGCCGTAGCCCAAAAGAGACCGCACCGTAAGGACCGCACCGTGGTATTCCTGTACCGTTGTACCCAATAAAGATGTTAGACAGTTTTATATTGAAGCTGAAGAATGCAGATTTTCATTACATTCTTCTGGCAAGTATGTCCCAGCACTTAAGTTCATTTAAAAACAGGCCATGAATTATGACCTTTTTCAGATTGCACCTCATTTTAGTCTGATAACGTGGAACACCGGATGAGCACGAATATTGGGTGGCAGTTGAAGATGGTAGGTGAGGGGAAGATGGCCGGCTGAGGATTTGAAGCGAAGCACCGCAGGTATCGTCCCAGCTGTTGGTTGGGTCTCTCCACCTTGGTCTGAGGGTGGTACCTTTTCACAGGAAACTGCAATAATAATTTACTGGTGTTAATAAATTAGAAACTGCTCATCCTTTTCACCTCTATTGTACCACGCTTCTTTCTGCCAGGTAACATCAAGTTGGAGTGGTTTGAATACAGTGCTTTTGTTGTAGAGAGAGTTTTTTGCTCTGTTCTCCCTGGTTTTTACACAGGGAACATGCAGACGGAACCTTGGATCGTTGGACATTGGACATTCATGCTCTATCTCCGTTGATGAAGGAGATTGGGTCCACACTTCAGGACACAATGTTTTAATTCCAAACACATCTTTAGAAGGCTTTGATCATGATTTTTAGTAATAAATATTGACAAAAATCTCTGCTCAAAAAAATCTAAAAAAAAAATAATCTCTACTCAACATCCCACTATGTTTCTAGTCTGGGTCCAGTTCTGTTTGGATCCTGCTCTGTTCAAAGTTGTTCAAGTTACGCCAAAGAACCCAATTTATTTCTGTTCTTCAATATGATCAATATTAAAGATGCTGTGCACCTGTACCTCCTGCTCTCCTTGTGGCATTTCAGTGGGTGTGTTGCATGATAAGAGAAGGGAGGAGACCTGGTGTTTGTAAAGAGCAGAGAGAAGCAGAGAATAGTAATGAAGTGAAAGTGAAGTGATGGTCACTGTGCTATATGGAGGACAGCTAGAGATGGGGATGAACATAAAATGCTTGCACATACATCACTTTTCCACAGTTTTGCGAGGAATTTGGCAGGAACTCATCATACTTTTGCTAACAGACTTGTGTGTTGTGCTGAATTATTCTATAAAATGTCATTTGCCAGAAACCCCTTCCTGTGTTTATCAGAGCATGTTCATAGCATGGCTTAGAACCCACAACCCTCAGCCCATCTATTGTTAGCAGTTAAACCAAGATGACACAGATATATAAATACTTCCTCCTTCCTACATCTTGCAGTGTTTCTGTATGTGCCGTGTTTCACAAGTGTTCATGGTTAAAAAATCTACGCAAGTAAGGATATGAACATGAATAACAAAATCTATGCAAATGTAACAGCCAGCAACCTGAGGACAACCACTGGAGCTCTGCAGTCTGGTAAATTCTACAGACTTTTCTTTCTGCCTCGGTTTCTTCTCAGCATATCAGATAATCAGGCACGAACAATGCAGGATTAATGATTTACCGTTTTATTAAAATGAATGAGGTTTATAGTGTGAGCCTGATACCACGGAAAGGAACAGCATTGATAGAAAATGTGACTAATGTCTACACTGAAGATTTCATATTGAGCACAGAAGATACTGAAAATGAGTTCAGAGAGTGACAAATTCTTCAGGCGAGTGTGTGTCTGTATGTGAGAGAAAGTCAGAAAGAGGTAGAGAAACAGGTAGAGAAAGCTGTTGCCTTCTTTCAGCTTTGTCTATCTGAACGTGGTTCATGGAATCATAACTTGATCCAGACTTGTTTGGAAAATAATGAAAATAAGTAGATGCCTCAAATTAAATCAATTTTTACCTTATTTTTAACTACACAGATCCATGTTCAACAGATTAAACAGGAACTTCCACTTTGGAGGAACTGGTTTATACTGAAGTGATATAGTTCTTGCGACCGGTTTTGGTCTCAATATTAATTTTTTTCTGGTCTCGACTCTATTTGGTCTCGGTTTTTCAAAGTGAAGTGATTGTCACTTGTGATACACAGCAGCACACCACACGCTGCATTTAAATAAGCAGTGGGCAGCCATGACAGGCGCCCGGGGAGCAGTGTGTGGGGACGGTGCTTTGTTCAGTGGCATCTCAGCGGCACCTTGGCAGATCGGGAATCGAACCAGCAACCTTCTGATTACAGGGCTGCTTCCGTAACCACTAGGCCACCCTGGTCTTGTCTTGATTTTGGACATAGCGGTCTCGATGGGAAAACAGAGCATCCTCACAGAACAATATCATTATTTATTATGTGTCTAAAGTCAAATGCAAGACTGCTTATCTGAAGTCTGGTTCCTGGCTTTTCTCTCTCTTCTTCTATCCCTCTTTCTTTTTTATTTGAGGTTTTTCTGCAACGTTGGTACCATTTTTAGATACGATCTTTACATGGAACTGCAATAGTAATCTACCTGTGATAATGAATTATAAACTGTTCATTCTTGTATCCTCTATTGTGCCAGGCCTCTTTATGTCCAGGTAACATCAGATTTATTTACAGTAAGACGTATACTTGTTCCCATTCCTCTGTCCATCTTCCCGAACTCTGTCTTTCTGGTACCTGGTTTTCTTACACGAGTGTCAACATCAGTGTTTCAGCATCTGCAACACTGACTGATGGAAACTTTTTGTGCCGCACCACAATTGGGTTACTTTCTGCCTCTTCTCTCTGGGTTTCTCTCGTCCCCCCAGCACGACGTATGAAATCACTTATCAAAAGAAATGCTTTGTAATCCAGGATTTATTTTCCACAAATGCCTCCTCATTATCATTTAAAGCCACACACACTTCCTGGGTAATTCTCATTGTGTGACTGGATCAAAGTGGCTGTAATTCTGGACCAAGACAGAATTTCGGAAAGAGACTTCAGATACAGTATTAGGGGACCACTAAGAGCGAGATAAAGACTTTTAATAATGAACCACCAACCTGGAGTACATGATCAGTGTCTTCTTCCTGTACGTATCAGAGCATGCTCACATCAGAATTTCTTGTGGTCTATTTAGCTTGTGTTTAATAATGGTTGAAGTAAGATAAGATAAGACAAGATAATATCTTATCTTATTTCTTGTAGTCTATTTAGCTTGTGTTTAATAAAGGTTGAAGTATCGATATGAAACGCTGGGTCTTCGATATTCTTTCTGTAACCATTGTTTTTAAGCAATGGAGACAGTCGCATCTCCCACCTGGCAAAGTACAGAAATATTCTTCATTTCAGGCGCAGAACAGGGAGATGGATTCCGCCGTTACAGGCTGGCTGCTGTGTGTCTGGGGCTGCTGGGTTTGGTCCTGTTAGGCGTCGCCGCATTTCTCTGTATCAAGTACAGGACAGAGAGGGACCAGGTACTCGACAGGTACACAGGCCTGCATGAAGATTTACTCGCCAACTACTCAAGCTGTGAAAAGCAGAAAGTCCAGCTAGAGACCAACTACTCAAGCCTGGTTAAAGAGAGAGACCAGTTATCCAGTCTAAGAAGCATGTTAGAAGCTAAAGTCACCCAACTTGGTGAGTAAAGTGCATTTTTACTTTAATTTTACTTCATTTAAATGACTTTAAATTGCTCTTAAAGGAACATAGTGGTTCCAAACCTCAAGTCAGGATGTTTTACTTTCATAGTTTTACTTAATCAGGCTCTAATGATCATAAATAAAGCAGGTTTATGGCGCGTTAATAAAAATATTCAGGTAGGAGCTTTTCAAGGAAGAGGATTGAGAACCATTGGTTTTGCTCTGTACTCTACTCCATGCCAGAATTGTCAGAACTACACAGCAATATGAACCTGTAGTCATTGTTCATTACAGAGAAACAATTTCAGGAGCTCAACTGTCGAATTTTCCAATCTGCTACTGAAGACATGTGGAATATGAGCAGAAAATATTGTAGAGAGAAGGGAGGAGACCTGGTGATGATAAAAAGTAAGGAGAAGCAGGTGAGTGTGTGAAAGGGAAAGAGAATACGAGAGAAACATGGTTCTGTTTGAAATAATCCTGACTATTAGCATTTCTGGTCCAGACCGTCCTTAATGAAATGAGGCTCAATGGATGGATCGGCCTTAGTGATGAATCGGAAGAGGGGAACTGGACATGGGTGGACACCACCACAGCTAACCAAACGTAAGACATACAGTTTCACCACGAATTCTCCCTCAAACTACGGAATCATCTGTGCTTTTTGAGTCATACAGGGCGGAATTTGTCCTGCATTTCATCTTGTCCACATTTTGTATGTGTCATGGGGTTAATTTTTTTAAGGTTCTAAGGAAATTTGAGTTGAAATGGAGTTCAAAAGGAAGCCAAGAATGTAGTGAAGATATTGCAGGAGTAATATGACGAGTACTGTGCAAACATTTCAGGTAGGGAGTATCTAAGAGTGTAAAACACACTCTTAAAAGGCGAACGTGGTAATAATGTTGATGTTGACATGTCGAGATGTTCTAGAAGACCTGGGTGTCGCTCTCTCCCAACTCTGTAAAGTAGTGAATGATGGATCTACAGATGGAGAACAATTTTGTGTTGCTGCTCAGCGAACAACAGGAGGACAGAAGTCTCTTTCTCTACACGCATCATGTCATTGTTTTATGAAAATAAGGAAATTATTCTGCAATAAACGCTTTAGGTAGATCAATATTTGATCAAAGTTTGCTTTCAGTTTGTATTGGTGTCTTTTGAACAGTGATGGACAAAAACATATATGACTATATTCCATATAATAATAGAGTAAAGTAAAATACGTTTTATTTTAGATTCTGGGATGAAGGGCAGCCTGACAATTGGGGTTCAGTGGATGAAGACTGCGCTGTATTTCATTCCAAAGATGACAACCCACCGTTAACCTGGCATGATCATGAATGTTCAAGCAAACACCTTGCAATCTGTGAGAAATCAGCTTTTCAGTAGCACTTTTATTTCAGGCTCTTCAAATGAAAATATACGTGTGTGTGTGTGTGTGTGTGTGCCTGTGTATAAAACATAAATTGATAATGTGTCTCAGCAGGTTTGTGATTATGATTTTATTTTAATTTCCAAAGCTTTTTATGTACTACTGAATAATTTTAACACACACCTAGGTCTCTAGTTCTTTTGAATTGTAATTGGTATTGCTTACTTGTAAGATGCTTTAGATAGAAATGTCTCCTAAATGAATGTATTATGAATGTATGAATGTCTGTGTTTTAGTTGAATGTTGCATAAGCATCTTTGTAAAATCTATTGTCTACACAAATGCTTTGAAATCTAGTCACTGTCAACTGCTGATCAAATCAACATCTGTAGTAAAGAACCAAGTGTCCCACACAGCCACTTAATCTGGACTTTAAACTGTTATTAAGGGAAATGAATGTGTTAGTTATGCAAACTGCATATTTATTTTACTTTGTGTTTTATATATCTGATGTTTAAGGGTGCAGTGGTACCCAGTAACATATTAGGCCCTGTTCATACGAGAACGCGAAAAACAGGTTTTTAAAAAATGTATCCACACAGGAGAGTTATCTGAAATGTTTTTATCCACATGGATGTGCACACATGTACATACCTGTAGGTGGCGCTGTAACTCCCCGCTGTCCTTGTTTTGTAGCTAGTTCTCCTCCGTGGTGAGTTAAACACGTCGTTGTTCTCCAGTCTCGTCTTTTCATTAGAAATGTGCACCGTAGAGAGGATTTCCTGTAGTTGCTGCAGTGATTGTTGTACATGTTGTACACGCTTTGCCGTCCACACGGAGACACGGAATAGGGAAACTCACCCGTTTCAGAAAATAACCATTCTGGGTCCCTTGAAATGCTGTTTCCATCCAATCATTGTTGTTTCACCATCCACTCTCACAGGGATGGCATGGCAGCAGTTGATCCAAAATGCTTTTGAACAGAGCAACTGTGGAAATAAAACAGTGCGTTGTTCTCTTTAGGCACAAAAAATGTACCAAAAATTAAGCCGTAGCCCAAAAGAGACCGCACCGTAAGGACCGCACCGTGGTATTCCTGTACCGTTGTACCCAATAAAGATGTTAGACAGTTTTATATTGAAGCTGAAGAATGCAGATTTTCATTACATTCTTCTGGCAAGTATGTCCCAGCACTTAAGTTCATTTAAAAACAGGCCATGAATTATGACCTTTTTCAGATTGCACCTCATTTTAGTCTGATAACGTGGAACACCGGATGAGCACGAATATTGGGTGGCAGTTGAAGATGGTAGGTGAGGGGAAGATGGCCGGCTGAGGATTTGAAGCGAAGCACCGCAGGTATCGTCCCAGCTGTTGGTTGGGTCTCTCCACCTTGGTCTGAGGGTGGTAGCCAGAGGAGAGACTGCAGGTTGAACCAATTAGGCGGCAGAATGCCTTCCACACACCTGAGACAAATTGGGGTCCACGATCGGAGACAACGTCCTGTCCCAATGAACCCATGAAGGACATCCTGGAACACGAGGTCAGCAGTTGTGTCTCTCATTTTGGTTTTCTCTATAACATCGGTACCTTTTTACATACAATATTCACAGGAAACTGCAATAATAATTTACTGGTGTTAATAAATTAGAAACTGCTCATCCTTTTAACCTCTATTGTACCACGCTTCTTTCTGCCAGGTAACATCAGGTTGGAGTGGTTTGAATACAGTGCTTTTGTTGTAGAGAGAGTTTTTTGCTCTGTTCTCCCTGGTTTTTACACAGGGAACATGCAGACGGAACCTTGGATCGTTGGACATTGGACATTCATGCTCTATCTCCGTTGATGAAGGAGATTGGGTCCACACTTCAGAACACAATGTTTTAATTCCAAACACATCTTTAGAAGGCTTTGATCATGATTTTTAGTAATAAATATTGACAAAAATCTCTGCTCAAAAAAATCTAAAAAAAAAAAATCTCTACTCAACATCCCACTATGTTTCTAGTCTGGGTCCAGCCTCTGTTTGGATCCTGCTCTGTTCAAAGTTGTTCAAGTTACGCCAAAGAACCCAATTTATTTCTGTTCTTCAATATGATCAATATTAAAGATGCTGTGCACCTGTACCTCCTGCTCTCCTTGTGGCATTTCAGTGGGTGTGTTGCATGATAAGAGAAGGGAGGAGACCTGGTGTTTGTAAAGAGCAGAGAGAAGCAGAGAATAGTAATGAAGTAAAAGGGAAGTGATGGTCACTGTGCTATATGAAGGACAGCTAGAGATGGGGATGAACATAAAATGCTTGCACATACATCACTTTTCCACAGTTTTGCGAGGAATTTGGCAGGAACTCATCATACTTTTGCTAACAGACTTGTGTGTTGTGCTGAATTATTCTATAAAATGTCATTTGCCAGAAACCCCTTCCTGTGTTTATCAGAGCATGTTCATAGCATGGCTTAGAACCCACAACCCTCAGCCCATCTATTGTTAGCAGTTAAACCAAGATGACACAGATATATAAATACTTCCTCCTTCCTACACCTTGCAAAGTGTTTCTGTATGTGCCGTGTTTCACAAGTGTTCATGGTTAAAAAATCTACGCAAGTAAGGATATGAACATGAATAACAAAATCTATGCAAATGTAACAGCCAGCAACCTGAGGACAACCACTGGAGCTCTGCAGTCTGGTAAATTCTACAGACTTTTCTTTCTGCCTCGGTTTCTTCTCAGCATATCAGATAATCAGGCACGAACAATGCAGGATTAATGATTTACCGTTTTATTAAAATGAATGAGGTTTATAGTGTGAGCCTGATACCACGGAAAGGAACAGCATTGATAGAAAATGTGACAAATGTCTACACTGAACATTTCATATTGAGCTCAGAAGATACTGAAAATGCGTTCAGAGAGTGACAAATTCTTCAGGCGAGTGTGTGTCTGTATGTGAGAGAAAGTCAGAAAGAGGTAGAGAAACAGGTAGAGAAAGCTGTTGCCTTCTTTCAGCTTTGTCTATCTGAACGTGGTTCATGGAATCATAACTTGATCCAGACTTGTTTGGAAAATAATGAAAATAAGTAGATGCCTCAAATGAAATCAATTTTTACCTTATTTTTAACTACACAGATCCATGTTCAACAGATTAAACAGGAACTTCCACTTTGGAGGAACTGGTTTATACTGAAGTGATATAGTTCTTGCGACCGGTTTTGGTCTCAATATTAATTTTTTTCTGGTCTCGACTCTATTTGGTCTCGGTTTTTCAAAGTGAACTGATTGTCACTTGTGATACACAGCAGCACACCACACGCTGCATTTAAATAAGCAGTGGGCAGCCATGACAGGCGCCCGGGGAGCAGTGTGTGGGGATGGTGCTTTGTTCAGTGGCATCTCAGCGGCACCTTGGCAGATCGGGAATCGAACCAGCAACCTTCTGATTACAGGGCTGCTTCCTTAACCACTAGGCCAACCTGGTCTTGTCTTGATTTTGGACATAGCGGTCTCGATGGGAAAACAGAGCATCCTCACAGAACAATATCATTATTTATTACATGTCTAAAGTCAAATGCAAGACTGCTTATCTGAAGTCTGGTTCCTGGCTTTTCTCTCTCTTCTTCTATCCCTCTTTCTTTTTTATTTGAGGTTTTTCTGCAACGTTGGTACCATTTTTAGATACGATCTTTACATGGAACTGCAATAGTAATCTACCTGTGATAATGAATTATAAACTGTTCATTCATGTATCCTCTATTGTGCCAGGCCTCTTTATGTCCAGGTAACATCAGATTTATTTACAGTAAGACGTATACTTGTTCCCATTCCTCTCTGTCCATCTTCCCGAACTCTGTCTTTCTGGTACCTGGTTTTCTTACTCGAGTGTCAACATCAGTGTTTCAGCATCTGCAACACTGACTGATGGAAACTTTTTGTGCCGCACCACAATTGGGTTACTCTCTTCCTCTTCTCTCTGGGTTTCTCTCGTCCCCCCAGCACGACGTATGAAATCACTTATCAAAAGAAATGCTTTGTAATCCAGGATTTATTTTCCACAAATGCCTCCTCATTATCATTTAAAGCCACACACACTTCCTGGGTAATTCTCATTGTGTGACTGGATCAAAGTGGCTGTAATTCTGGACCAAGACAGAATTTCGGAAAGAGACTTCAGATACAGTATTAGGGGACCACTAAGAGCGAGATAAAGACTTTTAATAATGAACCACCAACCTGGAGCACATGATCAGTGTCTTCTTCCTGTACGTATCAGAGCATGCTCACATCAGAATTTCTTGTGGTCTATTTAGCTTGTGTTTAATAATGGTTGAAGTAAGATAAGATAAGACAAGATAATATCTTATCTTATTTCTTGTAGTCTATTTAGCTTGTGTTTAATAAAGGTTGAAGTATCGATATGAAACGCTGGGTATTCGATATTCTTTCTGTAACCATTGTTTTTAAGCAATAGAGACAGTCGCATCTCCCACCTGGCAAAGTACAGAAATATTCTTCATTTCAGGCGCGGAACAGGGAGATGGATTCCGCCGTTACAGGCGGGCTGCTGTGTGTCTGGGGCTGCTGGGTTTGGTCCTGTTGGGCGTTGCCGCATTTCTCTGTATCAAGTACATGACAGAGAGGGACCAGATACTTGAGAGGTACACAGGCCTGCATGAAGATTTACTCGCCAACTACTCAAGCTGTGAAAAGCAGAAAGTCCAGCTAGAGACCAACTACTCAAGCCTGGTTAAAGAGAGAGACCAGCTATCCAGTCTAAGAAGCATGTTAGAAGCTAAAGTCACCCAACTTGGTGAGTAAAGTGCATTTTTACTTTAATTTTACTTCATTTAAATGACTTTAAATTGCTCTTAAAGGAACATAGTGGTTCCAAACCTCAAGTCAGGATGTTTTACTTTCATAGTTTTACTTAATCAGGCTCTAATGATCATAAATAAAGCAGGTTTATGGCGCGTTAATAAAAATATTCAGGTAGGAGCTTTTCAAGGATTGAGAACCCTTGGTTTTGCTCTGTACTCTACTCCATGCCGGAATTGTGAGAACTACACAGCAATATGAACCTGTAGTCATTGTTCATTACAGTGAAACAATTGTTGAATGTCCAGTGTACAGAGTTCAACTGTCGAATTTTCCAATCTGCTACTGAAGACACGTGGAATATGAGCAGAAAATATTGTAGAGAGAAGGGAGGAGACCTTGTGATGATAAAAAGTAAGGAGAAGCAGGTGAGCGTGTGAAAGGGAAAGAGAATACGAGAGAAACATGGTTCTGTTTGAAATAATCCTGACTATTAGCATTTCTGGTCCAGACCGTCCTTAATGAAATGAGGCTCAATGGATGGATCGGCCTTAGTGATGAATCTGAAGAGGGCAAGTGGACATGGGTGGACACCACCAGAGCTCACACTAGGTAAGATATACTTTCAGTTTCACCACAATTTCTCCCTCAAAGTACGGAATCATCTGTGCTTTTTGAGTCATACAGGGCGGAATTTGTCCTGCATTTCATCTTGTCCACATTTTGTATGTGTCATGGGATTAATTTTTTTAAGGTTCTAAGGAAATTTGAGTTGAAATGGAGTTCAAAAGGAAGCCAAGAATGTAGTGAAGATATTGCAGGAGTAATATGACGAGTACTGTGCAAACATTTCAGGTAGGGAGTATCTAAGAGTGTAAAACACACTCTTAAAAGGCGAACGTGGTAATAATGTTGATGTTGACATGTCGAGATGTTCTAGAAGACCTGGGTGTCGCTCTCTCCCAACTCTGTAAAGTTGTGAATGATGGATCTACAGATGGAGAACAATTTTGTGTTGCTGCTCAGCGAACAACAGGAGGACAGAAGTCTCTTTCTCTACACACATCATGTCATTGTTTTATGAAAATAAGGAAATTATTCTGCAATAAACGCTTTAGGTAGATCAATATTTGATCAAAGTTTGCTTTCAGTTTGTATTGGTGTCTTTTGAACAGTGATGGACAAAAACATATATGACTATATTCCATATAATAATAGAGTAAAGTAAAATACGTTTTATTTTAGATTCTGGGGAAAAAGGCAGCCTGACAATTGGGGTTCAGTGGATGAAGACTGCGCTGTATTTCATTCCAAAGATGACGACCCACTGTCAACCTGGCATGATCATAAATGTTCCCGCAAACACCTTGCAATCTGTGAGAAATCAGCTTTTCAGTAGCACTTTTATTTCAGCCTCTTCAAATGAAAATATACGTGTGTGTGTGTGTGTGTGTGTGTGTGTGTGTGCGTGTGTATAAAACATAAATTGATAATGTGTCTCAGCAGGTTTGTGATTATGATTTTATTTTAATTTCCAAAGCTTTTTTATATTATGTACTACTGAATAATTTTAACACACACCTAAATCTCTAGTTCTTTTGAATTGTAATTGGTATTGCTTACTTGTAAGATGCTTGTAAGATGCTTTAGATAGAAATGTCTCCTAAATGAATGTATTATGAATGTATGAATGTCTGTGTTTTAGTTGAATGTTGCATAAGCATCTTTGTAAAATCTATTGTCTACACAAATGCTTTGAAATCTAGTCACTGTCAACTGCTGATCAAATCAACATCTGTAGTAAAGAACCAAGTGTCCCACACAGCCACTTAATCTGGACTTTAAACTGTTATTAAGGGAAATGAATGTGTTAGTTATGCAAACTGCATATTTATTTTACTTTGTGTTTTATATATCTGATGTTTAAGGGTGCAGTGGTACCCAGTAACATATTAGGCCCTGTTCATACGAGAACGCGAAAAACAGGTTTTTAAAAAATGTATCCACACAGGAGAGTTATCTGAAATGTTTTTATCCACATGGATGTGCACACATGTACATACCTGTAGGTGGCGCTGTAACTCCCCGCTGTCCTTGTTTTGTAGCTAGTTCTCCTCCGTGGTGAGTTAAACACGTCGTTATTCTCCAGTCTCGTCTTTTCATTAGAAATGTGCACCGTAGAGAGGATTTCCTGTAGTTGCTGCAGTGATTGTTGTACATGTTGTACACGCTTTGCCATCCACACAGAGACACGGAATAGGGAAACTCACCCGTTTCAGAAAATAACCATTCTGGGTCCCTTGAAATGCTGTTTCCATCCAATCATTGTTGTTTCACCATCCACTCTCACAGGGATGGCATGGCAGCAGTTGATCCAAAATGCTTTTGAACAGAGCAACTGTGGAAAAAAAACAGTGCGTTGTTCTCTTTAGGCACAAAAAATGTACCAAAAATTAAGCCGTAGCCCAAAAGAGACCGCACCGTAAGGACCGCACCGTGGTATTCCTGTACCGTTGTACCCAATAAAGATGTTAGACAGTTTTATATTGAAGCTGAAGAATGCAGATTTTCATTACATTCTTCTGGCAAGTATGTCCCAGCACTTAAGTTCATTTAAAAACAGGCCATGAATTATGACCTTTTTCAGATTGCACCTCATTTTAGTCTGATAACGTGGAACACCGGATGAGCACGAATATTGGGTGGCAGTTGAAGATGGTAGGTGAGGGGAAGATGGCCGGCTGAGGATTTGAAGCGAAGCACCGCAGGTATCGTCCCAGCTGTTGGTTGGGTCTCTCCACCTTGGTCTGAGGGTGGTAGCCAGAGGAGAGACTGCAGGTTGAACCAATCAGGCGGCAGAATGCCTTCCACACACCTGAGACAAATTGGGGTCCACGATCGGAGACAACGTCCTGTCCCAATGAACCCATGAAGGACATCCTGGAACACGAGGTCAGCAGTTGTGTCTCTCATTTTGGTTTTCTCTATAACATCGGTACCTTTTTACATACAATATTCACAGGAAACTGCAATAATAATTTACTGGTGTTAATAAATTAGAAACTGCTCATCCTTTTCACCTCTATTGTGCCACGCTTCTTTCTGCCAGGTAACATCAGGTTGGAGTGGTTTGAATACAGTGCTTTTGTTGTAGAGAGAGTTTTTTGCTCTGTTCTACCTGGTTTTTACACAGGGAACATGCAGACGGAACCTTGGATCGTTGGACATTGGACATTCATGCTCTATCTCCGTTGATGAAGGAGATTGGGTCCACACTTCAGGACACAATGTTTTAATTCCAAACACATCTTTAGAAGGCTTTGATCATGATTTTTAGTAATAAATATTGACAAAAATCTCTGCTCAAAAAAATCTAAAAAAAAAAATCTCCACTCAACATCCCACTATGTTTCTAGTCTGGGTCCAGCCTCTGTTTGGATCCTGATCTGTTCAAAGTTGTTCAGTTTATGCCAAAGAGCCCGAGTTTATTTCTGTTCTTCAATATGATCAATATTAAAGATGCTGTGCACCTGTACCTCCTGCTCTCCTTGTGGCATTTCAGTGGGTGTGTTGCATGATAAGAGAAGGGAAGAGACTAGGGGTGTTGAATTTAATCGTATAATCAATGCATCGCGGTGCAGACGTGGACGATATTGCATCGATGCAGTGCAGAACATAATCGATTATATTATAATGGTGATTTTCTTGTTAAAAAGTAGTGCCGGTAGTGACTGTGGCGGCCTGAGTACAGCGCGGCTCCAGGTACGAGTTTCACGCTGCACGGTGTAAAACCCCACATGAAGACCATGTGGTGTGGGAGATGAGAATAGAGTGTGTAGAAAAAACTCTTTCTCCCTCCACACAAAGCACTGTATTCAACCACTCCAATTTGATGTTACCTGGCAGAAAGAGGCATGGCACAATAGAGGTTAAAAATGAACAGTTTCTAATTTATTAACACCGGTAAATAATTATTGTGGTTACATGTGAATATTGAATGTAAAAAGGTACCAAGGTTACAGAGAAAGTAAAAATGAGAAGAAAGAGTAAAGAGGGAGAAGAGAGAAAGAGGAGGAGAGAAAGACTCAGAAACCTTCCGGTTTCCGATGGAAAAAACCTCTGAGCAAGAGAGCCCAGAGTCCCATTTTCCACATGTGCGCAGACTTTTATACCCCTGGCCTACAGGAAGTTGTCACTGGCCTACAGGAAGTTGTCACTGGCCTACAGGAAGTTGTCACTGACCAATCAGAACCTGTTGTTTCTGATGTCACGCCCCCAGTGCCTCCCATTTGGTGAAGACAAAGAGGGTGGGCGGTCCTGACGGCTGATACTTCGCACGTTGATGTCAGACAAAAGACATGTAAAAACCGGGGTGTCGAATCTTCACCCACAACCGTCGACACAGGAATGTTACACCTCCCCCTGCAGACATCTGTTATGCAAGACGAAGCAGGCTCCCGCGATGTCCATTCTTACAGACGGCTGGTTGATCCCCTGGGGCACTCGAGTATTCAGGGTCCAAGGGGATCACAATTGGGTCATGATTGTGTATCTGCTTGCTTCCTGGTCAGTCGGGAATTCAAATGTAGCCGATAGTTGTGGTTCTGTGTCCTTTGTGATCCTCAGGCGTCTGAGGTCACCCTTGTAGGGAAACCTGCCTTCTTGACATAGATCAAACACAGCAGCATACATAGAATATTCAACTTGATCCAGGGCTTTTCACACTTGGTTGGGTTCTTTGTCTGGAGTGTGATGAGGTTTGCATACAGATTGTGCATGTAGAAAAACAGTGTTCATCGTACATTAAAACCAAACCAGAAAAACAAATGACAACAATGATCAGATACTGTAATGCAAAAAACATGTAAATATAGTGGGAGGCTTAAAATGATATCAGGGAATTCATAACTCTGCAGATTTGCACTGGCTTATCAAGTCTAATCAACAACAGTGGCCGGAAAAATAAATACAAATAAATAAATAAAAAAGTCCCGCTTGTTGCCATGTGATTGGAGAATTACACCTTTATTAGTGAATTCATAACTCTGCGAATTTGCACCGGCTAACGAAGTTCAATCAACAACAGTGGCCGGAAAAATAAACACAAATAAATAAATTAAAAAGTCCCGCTTGTTGCCATGTGATTGGAGAATTACACCTTTATTAGGGAATTCATAACTCTGCGAATTTGCATCGGCTTAACGAAGTTCAATCAACAACAGTGGCCGGAAAAATAAACACAAATAAAATCCCGCTTGTTGCCATGTGATTAGAGAATTACACCTTTATCACTAAAAGCTATTATTTGAGATTATGGCATTGTTGAGGTGTTCAGAGAGAGAAACAGTTTCACATAAATTTAAATTCTGATCCTAAACATGTTGATCATACTGAACATGAATTTAAAATAAAAACAATTAAGTTTAACAGTGCAATTTCCAATCCCTGATCAGTTATTATGAAATTGTTCACCGTGGGACATGGTTTATGATGTTCAATGTAATACCGGTAATCTAAAATGTCACAAATCCTGGTTATTACTGGTTACAGTTTGGTTTGTGGGTTCATCTATTGTGCCAGCCATATCTACAT
Organism: Denticeps clupeoides; assembly: GCF_900700375.1. Lineage (NCBI taxonomy): Eukaryota > Metazoa > Chordata > Actinopteri > Clupeiformes > Denticipitidae > Denticeps > Denticeps clupeoides. The sequence continues at coordinate 3,940,479 of NC_041715.1, forward strand.
GCCACATTGTAAGTGATACAGTAATTAGTCTATGTTCATTTTATACCTTGTCGGACTGGATCTGGATTTAGAAATGCCTCGGTTTCTACGGTCCCGGGCTTTTTAGGATATGTAGATCCTTTTTATTTAAATTAAATCACGTAGATTCTATTCCTCCCTATGCAGTAAAATTCAGATAAAAGAGACTTACGGTCACAGATCCACATCCGAGCAAAGGTATCACGTCGGGGTCACCATTTGTAAAACCCCACATGAAGACCATGTGGTGTGGGAGATGAGAATAGAGTGTGTAGAAAAAACTCTTTCTCCCTCCACACAAAGCACTGTATTCAACCACTCCAATTTGATGTTACCTGGCAGAAAGAGGCATGGCACAACAGAGGTTAAAAATGAACAGTTTCTAATTTATTAACACCGGTAAATAATTATTGTGGTTACATGTGAATATTGAATGTAAAAAGGTACCAAGGTTACAGAGAAAGTAAAAATGAGAAGAAAGAGTAAAGAGGGAGAAGAGAGAAAGAGGAGGAGAGAAAGACTCAGAAACCTTCCGGTTTCCGATGGAAAAAACCTCTGAGCAAGAGAGCCCAGAGTCCCATTTTCCACATGTGCGCAGGCTTTTATACCCCTGGCCTACAGGAAGTTGTCACTGGCCTACAGGAAGTTGTCACTGACCAATCAGAACCTGTTGTTTCTGATGTCACGCCACCCCGGTGCCTCCCATTTGGTGAAGACAAAGAGGGTGGGCGGTCCTGACGGCTGATACTTCGCACGTTGACGTCGGACAAAAGACATGTAAAAACCGGGGTGTCGAATCTTCACCCACAACCGTCGACACAGGAATGTTACACCTCCCCCTGCAGACATCTGTTATGCAGGACAAAGCAGGCTCCCGTGATGTCCATTCTTACAACGGTGAGGCACCCGCTGGCCTTGTTCTCGCACCGCAGTCAAAGTTGAAACTTTATAGAATCCAAGCAGGCGAGTTTCCTTTCTGCCACTTCGAAACACACACACGAAGCTGGAACGGAGGAAAATCGGATCTACAAACCGACATTTTCGTCTTACCAGGAGTCTAGAAAAGCATGCTGACTTTTTGCACTGAGCCATGAAAAGCGGCTTTAGATTTTCTACAATGTGCAGAAAAGCGGTCTGTGTTCAGTCCGCACTCACCTGACGCCACGGACATCTTTACCAGGTGCTTTTCTGCCGTTTATGGCTTCAGTTTGTAACGGATTTCCTCCACTACACACAAATCAGAGAAATGCAGAGAAAGGTGTACATACAAGACTGTTACAAGGTGAGCGAGGACTAAACGGAGAGATTATCTGCTCATGGTTGCAAAGACCTTAACTCTGAAAACATTGTGTGACTGTGTAGAAAATGTATGGCATGCATCGTGATGCATCAATATCGAGGCACTGATAATCGTAATCGAATTAGCAGCGAATACTAATGAAGTAAAAGGGAAGTGATGGTCACTGTGCTCTATGAAGGACAGCTAGAGATGGGGATGAACATAAAATGCTTGCACATACATCACTTTTCCACGGTTTTGCGAGGAATTTGGCAGGAACTCATCATACTTTTGCTAACAGACTTGTGTGTTGTGCTGAATTATTCTATAAAATGTCATTTGCCAGAAACCCCTTCCTGTGTTTATCAGAGCATGTTCATAGCATGGCTTAGAACCCACAACCCTCAGCCCATCTATTGTTAGCAGTTAAACCAAGATGACACAGATATATAAATACTTCCTCCTTCCTACACCTTGCAAAGTTTATCTGTATGTGCCGTGTTTCGTAAGTGTTCATGGTTAAAAAATCTACGCAAGTAAGGATATGAACATGAATAACAAAATCTATGCAAATGTAACAGCCAGCAACCTGAGGACAACCACTGGAGCTCTGCAGTCTGGTAAATTCTACAGACTTTTCTTTCTGCCTCGGTCTCCTCTCAGCATATCAGATAATCAGGCACGAACAATGCAGGATTAATGATTTACCGTTTTATTAAAATGAATGAGGTTTATAGTGTGAGCCTGATACCACAGAAAGGAACAGCATTGATAGAAAATGTGACATATGTCGACACTGAACATTTCATATTGAGCTCAGAAGATACTGAAAATGCGTTCAGAGAGTGACAAATTCTTCAGGCGAGTGTGTGTCTGTATGTGAGAGAAAGTCAGAAAGAGGTAGAGAAACAGGTAGAGAAAGCTGTTGCCTTCTTTCAGCTTTGTCTATCTGAACGTGGTTCATGGAATCATAACTTGATCCAGACTTGTTTGGAAAATAATGAAAATAAGTAGATGCCTCAAATGAAATCAATTTTTACCTTATTTTTAACTACACAGATCCATGTTCAACAGATTAAACAGGAACTTCCACTTTGGAGGAACTGGTTTATACTGAAGTGATATAGTTCTTGCGACCGGTTTTGGTCTCAATATTAATTTTTTTCTGGTCTCGACTCTATTTGGTCTCGGTTTTTCAAAGTGAAGTGATTGTCACTTGTGATACACAGCAGCACTCCACACGCTGCATTTAAATAAGCAGTGGGCAGCCATGACAGGCGCCCGGGGAGCAGTGTGTGGGGATGGTGCTTTGTTCAGTGGCATCTCAGCGGCACCTTGGCAGATCGGGAATCGAACCAGCAACCTTCTGATTACAGGGCTGCTTCCGTAACCACTAGGCCACCCTGGTCTTGTCTTGATTTTGGACGTAGCGGTCTCGATGGGAAAACAGAGCATCCTCACAGAACAATATCATTATTTATTATGTGTCTAAAGTCAAATGCAAGACTGCTTCTCTGAAGTCTGGTTCCTGGCTTTTCTCTCTCTTCTTCTATCCCTCTTTCTTTTTTATTTGAGGTTTTTCTGCAACGTTGGTACCATTTTTAGATACGATCTTTACATGGAACTGCAATAGTAATCTACCTGTGATAATGAATTATAAACTGTTCATTCTTGTATCCTCTATTGTGCCAGGCCTCTTTATGTCCAGGTAACATCAGATTTATTTACAGTAAGACGTATACTTGTTCCCATTCCTCTGTCCATCTTCCCGAACTCTGTCTTTCTGGTACCTGGTTTTCTTACACGAGTGTCAACATCAGTGTTTCAGCATCTGCAACACTGACTGATGGAAACTTTTTGTGCCGCACCACAATTGGGTTACTCTCTTCCTCTTCTCTCTGGGTTTCTCTCGTCCCCCCAGCGCGACATATGAAATCACTTATCAAAAGAAATGCTTTGTAATCCAGGATTTATTTTCCACAAATGCCTCTTCATTATCATTTAAAGCCACACACACTTCCTGGGTAATTCTCATTGTGTGACTGGATCAAAGTGGCTGTAATTCTGGACCAAGACAGAATTTCGGAAAGAGACTTCAGATACAGTATTAGGGGACCACTAAGAGCGAGATAAAGACTTTTAATAATGAACCACCAACCTGGAGTACATGATCAGTGTCTTCTTCCTGTACGTATCAGAGCATGCTCACATCAGAATTTCTTGTGGTCTATTTAGCTTGTGTTTAATAATGGTTGAAGTAAGATAAGATAAGACAAGATAATATCTTATCTTATTTCTTGTAGTCTATTTAGCTTGTGTTTAATAAAGGTTGAAGTATCGATATGAAACGCTGGGTCTTCGATATTCTTTCTGTAACCATTGTTTTTAAGCAATGGAGACAGTCGCATCTGCCACCTGGCAAAGTAAAGAAATATTCTTCATTTCAGGCGCGGAACAGGGAGATGGATTCCGCCGTTACAGGCGGGCTGCTGTGTGTCTGGGGCTGCTGGGTTTGGTCCTGTTGGGCGTTGCCGCATTTCTCTGTATCAAGTACAGGACAGAGAGGGACCAGATACTTGAGAGGTACACAGGCCTGCATGAAGATTTACTCGCCAACTACTCAAGCTGTGAAAAGCAGAAAGTCCAGCTAGAGACCAACTACTCAAGCCTGGTTAAAGAGAGAGACCAGCTATCCAGTCTAAGAAGCATGTTAGAAGCTAAAGTCACCCAACTTGGTGAGTAAAGTGCAGGATGTTTTACTTTCAGAGTTTTACTTAATCAGGCTCTAATGATCATAAATAAAGCAGGTTTATGGCGCGTTAATAAAAATATTCAGGTAGGAGCTTTTCAAGGATTGAGAACCCTTGGTTTTGCTCTGTACTCTACTCCATGCCGGAATTGTGAGAACTACACAGCAATATGAACCTGTAGTCATTGTTCATTACAGAGAAACAATTGTTGAATGTCCAGTGTACAGAGTTCAACTGTCGAATTTTCCAATCTGCTACTAAAGACACGTGGAATATGAGCAGAAAATATTGTAGAGAGAAGGGAGGAGACCTTGTGATGATAAAAAGTAAGGAGAAGCAGGTGAGCGTGTGAAAGGGAAAGAGAATACGAGAGAAACATGGTTCTGTTTGAAATAATCCTGACTATTAGCATTTCTGGTCCAGACCGTCCTTAATGAAATGAGGCTCAATGGATGGATCGGCCTTAGTGATGAATCTGAAGAGGGCAAGTGGACATGGGTGGACACCACCAGAGCTCACACTAGGTAAGATATACTTTCAGTTTCACCACAATTTCTCCCTCAAAGTACGGAATCATCTGTGCTTTTTGAGTCATACAGGGCGGAATTTGTCCTGCATTTCATCTTGTCCACATTTTGTATGTGTCATGGGATTAATTTTTTTAAGGTTCTAAGGAAATTTGAGTTGAAATGGAGTTCAAAAGGAAGCCAAGAATGTAGTGAAGATATTGCAGGAGTAATATGACGAGTACTGTGCAAACATTTCAGGTAGGGAGTATCTAAGAGTGTAAAACACACTCTTAAAAGGCGAACGTGGTAATAATGTTGATGTTGACATGTCGAGATGTTCTAGAAGACCTGGGTGTCGCTCTCTCCCAACTCTGTAAAGTTGTGAATGATGGATCTACAGATGGAGAACAATTTTGTGTTGCTGCTCAGCGAACAACAGGAGGACAGAAGTCTCTTTCTCTACACGCATCATGTCATTGTTTTATGAAAATAAGGAAATTATTCTGCAATAAACGCTTTAGGTAGATCAATATTTGATCAAAGTTTGCTTTCAGTTTGTATTGGTGTCTTTTGAACAGTGATGGACAAAAACATATATGACTATATTCCATATAATAATAGAGTAAAGTAAAATACGTTTTATTTTAGATTCTGGGGAAAAAGGCAGCCTGACAATTGGGGTTCAGTGGATGAAGACTGCGCTGTATTTCATTCCAAAGATGACGACCCACTGTCAACCTGGCATGATCATAAATGTTCCCGCAAACACCTTGCAATCTGTGAGAAATCAGCTTTTCAGTAGCACTTTTATTTCAGGCTCTTCAAATGAAAATATACGTGTGTGTGTGTGTGTGTGTGTGTGTGTGTGTGCGTGTGCGTGTGTATAAAACATAAATTGATAATGTGTCTCAGCAGGTTTGTGATTATGATTTTATTTTAATTTCCAAAGCTTTTTTATATTATGTACTACTGAATAATTTTAACACACACCTAAATCTCTAGTTCTTTTGAATTGTAATTGGTATTGCTTACTTGTAAGATGCTTGTAAGATGCTTTAGATAGAAATGTCTCCTAAATGAATGTATTATGAATGTATGAATGTCTGTGTTTTAGTTGAATGTTGCATAAGCATCTTTGTAAAATCTATTGTCTACACAAAAGCTTTGAAATCTAGTCACTGTCAACTGCTGATCAAATCAACATCTGTAGTAAAGAACCAAGTGTCCCACACAGCCACTTAATCTGGACTTTAAACTGTTATTAAGGGAAATGAATGTGTTAGTTATGCAAACTGCATATTTATTTTACTTTGTGTTTTATATATCTGATGTTTAAGGGTGCAGTGGTACCCAGTAACATATTAGGCCCTGTTCATACGAGAACGCGAAAAACAGGTTTTTAAAAAATGTATCCACACAGGAGAGTTATCTGAAATGTTTTTATCCACATGGATGTGCACACATGTACATACCTGTAGGTGGCGCTGTAACTCCCCGCTGTCCTTGTTTTGTAGCTAGTTCTCCTCCGTGGTGAGTTAAACACGTCGTTGTTCTCCAGTCTCGTCTTTTCATTAGAAATGTGCACCGTAGAGAGGATTTCCTGTAGTTGCTGCAGTGATTGTTGTACATGTTGTACACGCTTTGCCATCCACACAGAGACACGGAATAGGGAAACTCACCCGTTTCAGAAAATAACCATTCTGGGTCCCTTGAAATGCTGTTTCCATCCAATCATTGTTGTTTCACCATCCACTCTCACAGGGATGGCATGGCAGCAGTTGATCCAAAATGCTTTTGAACAGAGCAACTGTGGAAAAAAAACAGTGCGTTGTTCTCTTAGGCACAAAAAATGTACCAAAAATTAAGCCGTAGCCCAAAAGAGACCGCACCGTAAGGACCGCACCGTGGTATTCCTGTACCGTTGTACCCAATAAAGATGTTAGACAGTTTTATATTGAAGCTGAAGAATGCAGATTTTCATTACATTCTTCTGGCAAGTATGTCCCAGCACTTAAGTTCATTTAAAAACAGGCCATGAATTATGACCTTTTTCAGATTGCACCTCATTTTAGTCTGATAACGTGGAACACCGGATGAGCACGAATATTGGGTGGCAGTTGAAGATGGTAGGTGAGGGGAAGATGGCCGGCTGAGGATTTGAAGCGAAGCACCGCAGGTATCGTCCCAGCTGTTGGTTGGGTCTCTCCACCTTGGTCTGAGGGTGGTACCTTTTCACAGGAAACTGCAATAATAATTTACTGGTGTTAATAAATTAGAAACTGCTCATCCTTTTCACCTCTATTGTGCCACGCTTCTTTCTGCCAGGTAACATCAGGTTGGAGTGGTTTGAATACAGTGCTTTTGTTGTAGAGAGAGTTTTTTGCTCTGTTCTCCCTGGTTTTTACACAGGGAACATGCAGACGGAACCTTGGATCGTTGGACATTGGACATTCATGCTCTATCTCCGTTGATGAAGGAGATTGGGTCCACACTTCAGGACACAATGTTTTAATTCCAAACACATCTTTAGAAGGCTTTGATCATGATTTTTAGTAATAAATATTGACAAAAATCTCTGCTCAAAAAAATCTAAAAAAAAAAATCTCCACTCAACATCCCACTATGTTTCTAGTCTGGGTCCAGCCTCTGTTTGGATCCTGATCTGTTCAAAGTTGTTCAGTTTATGCCAAAGAGCCCGAGTTTATTTCTGTTCTTCAATATGATCAATATTAAAGATGCTGTGCACCTGTACCTCCTGCTCTCCTTGTGGCATTTCAGTGGGTGTGTTGCATGATAAGAGAAGGGAAGAGACTAGGGGTGTTGAATTTAATCGTATAATCAATGCATCGCGGTGCAGACGTGGACGATATTGCATCGATGCAGTGCAGAACATAATCGATTATATTATAATGGTGATTTTCTTGTTAAAAAGTAGTGCCGGTAGTGACTGTGGCGGCCTGAGTACAGCGCGGCTCCAGGTACGAGTTTCACGCTGCACGGTGAGGCACCCGCCGGCCTTGTTCTCACACCGCGGTCAAAGTTGAAACTTTATAGAATCCAAGCAGGCGAGTTTTCTTTCTGCCACTTCGAAACACACACACACGAAGCTGGAACGGAGGAAAATCGGATCTACAAACCGACATTTTCGTCTTACCAGGAGTCTAGAAAAGCACGCTGACTTTTTCGCACTGAGCCATGAAAAGCGGCTTTAGATTTTCTACAATGTGCAGAAAAGCGGTCTGTGTTCAGTCCGCACTCACCTGACGCCACGGACATCTTTACCAGGTGCTTTTCTGCCGTTTATGGCTTCAGTTTGTAATGGATTTCCTCCACTACACACAAATCAGAGAAATGCAGAGAAAGGTGTACATACAAGACTGTTACAAGGTGAGCGAGGACTAAACGGAGAGATTTTCTGCTCATGGTTGCAAAGACCTTAACTCTGAAAACATTGTGTGACTGTGTAGAAAATATATGGCATGCATCGTGATGCATCAATATCGAGGCACTGATAATCGTAATCGAATTAGCAGAGAATACTAATGAAGTAAAAGGGAAGTGATGGTCACTGTGCTCTATGAAGGACAGCTAGAGATGGGGATGAACATAAAATGCTTGCACATACATCACTTTTCCACAGTTTTGCGAGGAATTTGGCAGGAACTCATCATACTTTTGCTAACAGACTTGTGTGTTGTGCTGAATTATTCTATAAAATGTCATTTGCCAGAAACCCCTTCCTGTGTTTATCAGAGCATGTTCATAGCATGGCTTAGAACCCACAACCCTCAGCCCATCTATTGTTAGCAGTTAAACCAAGATGACACAGATATATAAATACTTCCTCCTTCCTACACCTTGCAAAGTGTTTCTGTATGTGCCGTGTTTCACAAGTGTTCATGGTTAAAAAATCTACGCAAGTAAGGATATGAACATGAATAACAAAATCTATGCAAATGTAACAGCCAGCAACCTGAGGACAACCACTGGAGCTCTGCAGTCTGGTAAATTCTACAGACTTTTCTTTCTGCCTCGGTTTCTTCTCAGCATATCAGATAATCAGGCACGAACAATGCAGGATTAATGATTTACCGTTTTATTAAAATGAATGAGGTTTATAGTGTGAGCCTGATACCACGGAAAGGAACAGCATTGATAGAAAATGTGACTAATGTCTACACTGAAGATTTCATATTGAGCTCAGAAGATACTGAAAATGCGTTCAGAGAGTGACAAATTCTTCAGGCGAGTGTGTGTCTGTATGTGAGAGAAAGTCAGAAAGAGGTAGAGAAACAGGTAGAGAAAGCTGTTGCCTTCTTTCAGCTCTGTCTATCTGAACGTGGTTCATGGAATCATAACTTGATCCAGACTTGTTTGGAAAATAATGAAAATAAGTAGATGCCTCAAATGAAATCAATTTTTACCTTATTTTTAACTACACAGATCCATGTTCAACAGATTAAACAGGAACTTCCACTTTGGAGGAACTGGTTTATACTGAAGTGATATAGTTCTTGCGACCGGTTTTGGTCTCAATATTAATTTTTTTCTGGTCTCGACTCTATTTGGTCTCGGTTTTTCAAAGTGAAGTGATTGTCACTTGTGATACACAGCAGCACACCACACGCTGCATTTAAATAAGCAGTGGGCAGCCATGACAGGCGCCCGGGGAGCAGTGTGTGGGGACGGTGCTTTGTTCAGTGGCATCTCAGCGGCACCTTGGCAGATCGGGAATCGAACCAGCAACCTTCTGATTACAGGGCTGCTTCCTTAACCACTAGGCCAACCTGGTCTTGTCTTGATTTTGGACATAGCGGTCTCGATGGGAAAACAGAGCATCCTCACAGAACAATATCATTATTTATTACATGTCTAAAGTCAAATGCAAGACTGCTTATCTGAAGTCTGGTTCCTGGCTTTTCTCTCTCTTCTTCTATCCCTCTTTCTTTTTTATTTGAGGTTTTTCTGCAACGTTGGTACCATTTTTAGATACGATCTTTACATGGAACTGCAATAGTAATCTACCTGTGATAATGAATTATAAACTGTTCATTCTTGTATCCTCTATTGTGCCAGGCCTCTTTATGTCCAGGTAACATCAGATTTATTTACAGTAAGACGTATACTTGTTCCCATTCCTCTCTGTCCATCTTCCCGAACTCTGTCTTTCTGGTACCTGGTTTTCTTACACGAGTGTCAACATCAGTGTTTCAGCATCTGCAACACTGACTGATGGAAACTTTTTGTGCCGCACCACAATTGGGTTACTCTCTTCCTCTTCTCTCTGGGTTTCTCTCGTCCCCCCAGCGCGACATATGAAATCACTTATCAAAAGAAATGCTTTGTAATCCAGGATTTATTTTCCACAAATGCCTCCTCATTATCATTTAAAGCCACACACACTTCCTGGGTAATTCTCATTGTGTGACTGGATCAAAGTGGCTGTAATTCTGGACCAAGACAGAATTTCGGAAAGAGACTTCAGATACAGTATTAGGGGACCACTAAGAGCGAGATAAAGACTTTTAATAATGAACCACCAACCTGGAGCACATGATCAGTGTCTTCTTCCTGTACGTATCAGAGCATGCTCACATCAGAATTTCTTGTGGTCTATTTAGCTTGTGTTTAATAATGGTTGAAGTAAGATAAGATAAGACAAGATAATATCTTATCTTATTTCTTGTAGTCTATTTAGCTTGTGTTTAATAAAGGTTGAAGTATCGATATGAAACGCTGGGTATTCGATATTCTTTCTGTAACCATTGTTTTTAAGCAATAGAGACAGTCGCATCTCCCACCTGGCAAAGTACAGAAATATTCTTCATTTCAGGCGCGGAACAGGGAGATGGATTCCGCCGTTACAGGCGGGCTGCTGTGTGTCTGGGGCTGCTGGGTTTGGTCCTGTTGGGCGTTGCCGCATTTCTCTGTATCAAGTACATGACAGAGAGGGACCAGATACTTGAGAGGTACACAGGCCTGCATGAAGATTTACTCGCCAACTACTCAAGCTGTGAAAAGCAGAAAGTCCAGCTAGAGACCAACTACTCAAGCCTGGTTAAAGAGAGAGACCAGCTATCCAGTCTAAGAAGCATGTTAGAAGCTAAAGTCACCCAACTTGGTGAGTAAAGTGCAGGATGTTTTACTTTCAGAGTTTTACTTAATCAGGCTCTAATGATCATAAATAAAGCAGGTTTATGGCGCGTTAATAAAAATATTCAGGTAGGAGCTTTTCAAGGATTGAGAACCCTTGGTTTTGCTCTGTACTCTACTCCATGCCGGAATTGTGAGAACTACACAGCAATATGAACCTGTAGTCATTGTTCATTACAGAGAAACAATTGTTGAATGTCCAGTGTACAGAGTTCAACTGTCGAATTTTCCAATCTGCTACTGAAGACACGTGGAATATGAGCAGAAAATATTGTAGAGAGAAGGGAGGAGACCTTGTGATGATAAAAAGTAAGGAGAAGCAGGTGAGCGTGTGAAAGGGAAAGAGAATACGAGAGAAACATGGTTCTGTTTGAAATAATCCTGACTATTAACATTTCTGGTCCAGACCGTCCTTAATGAAATGAGGCTCAATGGATGGATCGGCCTTAGTGATGAATCTGAAGAGGGCAAGTGGACATGGGTGGACACCACCAGAGCTCACACTAGGTAAGATATACTTTCAGTTTCACCACAATTTCTCCCTCAAAGTACGGAATCATCTGTGCTTTTTGAGTCATACAGGGCGGAATTTGTCCTGCATTTCATCTTGTCCACATTTTGTATGTGTCATGGGGTTAATTTTTTTAAGGTTCTAAGGAAATTTGAGTTGAAATGGAGTTCAAAAGGAAGCCAAGAATGTAGTGAAGATATTGCAGGAGTAATATGACGAGTACTGTGCAAACATTTCAGGTAGGGAGTATCTAAGAGTGTAAAACACACTCTTAAAAGGCGAACGTGGTAATAATGTTGATGTTGACATGTCGAGATGTTCTAGAAGAACTGGGTGTCGCTCTCTCCCAACTCTGTAAAGTTGTGAATGATGGATCTACAGATGGAGAACAATTTTGTGTTGCTGCTCAGCGAACAACAGGAGGACAGAAGTCTCTTTCTCTACACGCATCATGTCATTGTTTTATGAAAATAAGGAAATTATTCTGCAATAAACGCTTTAGGTAGATCAATATTTGATCAAAGTTTGCTTTCAGTTTGTATTGGTGTCTTTTGAACAGTGATGGACAAAAACATATATGACTATATTCCATATAATAATAGAGTAAAGTAAAATATGTTTTATTTTAGATTCTGGGGAAAAAGGCAGCCTGACAATTGGGGTTCAGTGGATGAAGACTGCGCTGTATTTCATTCCAAAGATGACGACCCACTGTCAACCTGGCATGATCATAAATGTTCCCGCAAACACCTTGCAATCTGTGAGAAATCAGCTTTTCAGTAGCACTTTTATTTCAGCCTCTTCAAATGAAAATATACGTGTGTGTGTGTGTGTGTGTGTGTGTGTGTGTGTGCGTGTGCGTGTGTATAAAACATAAATTGATAATGTGTCTCAGCAGGTTTGTGATTATGATTTTATTTTAATTTCCAAAGCTTTTTTATATTATGTACTACTGAATAATTTTAACACACACCTAAATCTCTAGTTCTTTTGAATTGTAATTGGTATTGCTTACTTGTAAGATGCTTGTAAGATGCTTTAGATAGAAATGTCTCCTAAATGAATGTATTATGAATGTATGAATGTCTGTGTTTTAGTTGAATGTTGCATAAGCATCTTTGTAAAATCTATTGTCTACACAAATGCTTTGAAATCTAGTCACTGTCAACTGCTGATCAAATCAACATCTGTAGTAAAGAACCAAGTGTCCCACACAGCCACTTAATCTGGACTTTAAACTGTTATTAAGGGAAATGAATGTGTTAGTTATGCAAACTGCATATTTATTTTACTTTGTGTTTTATATATCTGATGTTTAAGGGTGCAGTGGTACCCAGTAACATATTAGGCCCTGTTCATACGAGAACGCGAAAAACAGGTTTTTAAAAAATGTATCCACACAGGAGAGTTATCTGAAATGTTTTTATCCACATGGATGTGCACACATGTACATACCTGTAGGTGGCGCTGTAACTCCCCGCTGTCCTTGTTTTGTAGCTAGTTCTCCTCCGTGGTGAGTTAAACACGTCGTTGTTCTCCAGTCTCGTCTTTTCATTAGAAATGTGCACCGTAGAGAGGATTTCCTGTAGTTGCTGCAGTGATTGTTGTACATGTTGTACACGCTTTGCCGTCCACACAGAGACACGGAATAGGGAAACTCACCCGTTTCAGAAAATAACCATTCTGGGTCCCTTGAAATGCTGTTTCCATCCAATCATTGTTGTTTCACCATCCACTCTCACAGGGATGGCATGGCAGCAGTTGATCCAAAATGCTTTTGAACAGAGCAACTGTGGAAAAAAAAACAGTGCGCTGTTCTCTTTAGGCACAAAAAATGTACCAAAAATTAAGCCGTAGCCCAAAAGAGACCGCACCGTAAGGACCGCACCGTGGTATTCCTGTACCGTTGTACCCAATAAAGATGTTAGACAGTTTTATATTGAAGCTGAAGAATGCAGATTTTCATTACATTCTTCTGGCAAGTATGTCCCAGCACTTAAGTTCATTTAAAAACAGGCCATGAATTATGACCTTTTTCAGATTGCACCTCATTTTAGTCTGATAACGTGGAACACCGGATGAGCACGAATATTGGGTGGCAGTTGAAGATGGTAGGTGAGGGGAAGATGGCCGGCTGAGGATTTGAAGCGAAGCACCGCAGGTATCGTCCCAGCTGTTGGTTGGGTCTCTCCACCTTGGTCTGAGGGTGGTAGCCAGAGGAGAGACTGCAGGTTGAACCAATGAGGCGGCAGAATGCCTTCCACACACCTGAGACAAATTGGGGTCCACGATCGGAGACAACGTCCTGTCCCAATGAACCCATGAAGGACATCCTGGAACACGAGGTCAGCAGTTGTGTCTCTCATTTTGGTTTTCTCTATAACATCGGTACCTTTTTACATACAATATTCACAGGAAACTGCAATAATAATTTACTGGTGTTAATAAATTAGAAACTGCTCATCCTTTTAACCTCTATTGTACCACGCTTCTTTCTGCCAGGTAACATCAAGTTGGAGTGGTTTGAATACAGTGCTTTTGTTGTAGAGAGAGTTTTTTGCTCTGTTCTACCTGGTTTTTACACAGGGAACATGCAGACGGAACCTTGGATCGTTGGACATTGGACATTCATGCTCTATCTCCGTTGATGAAGGAGATTGGGTCCACACTTCAGGACACAATGTTTTAATTCCAAACACATCTTTAGAAGGCTTTGATCATGATTTTTAGTAATAAATATTGACAAAAAACAGCCTCTGTTTGGATCCTGCTCTGTTCAAAGTTGTTCAGTTTATGCCAAAGAGCCCGAGTTTATTTCTGTTCTTCAATATGATCAATATTAAAGATGCTGTGCACCTGTACCTCCTGCTCTCCTTGTGGCATTTCAGTGGGTGTGTTGCATGATAAGAGAAGGGAAGAGACTAGGGGTGTTGAATTTAATCGTATAATCAATGCATCGCGGTGCAGACGTGGACGATATTGCATCGATGCAGTGCAGAACATAATCGATTATATTATAATGGTGATTTTCTTGTTAAAAAGTAGTGCCGGTAGTGACTGTGGCGGCCTGAGTACAGCGCGGCTCCAGGTACGAGTTTCACGCTGCACGGTGTAAAACCCCACATGAAGACCATGTGGTGTGGGAGATGAGAATAGAGTGTGTAGAAAAAACTCTTTCTCCCTCCACACAAAGCACTGTATTCAACCACTCCAATTTGATGTTACCTGGCAGAAAGAGGCATGGCACAATAGAGGTTAAAAATGAACAGTTTCTAATTTATTAACACCGGTAAATAATTATTGTGGTTACATGTGAATATTGAATGTAAAAAGGTACCAAGGTTACAGAGAAAGTAAAAATGAGAAGAAAGAGTAAAGAGGGAGAAGAGAGAAAGAGGAGGAGAGAAAGACTCAGAAACCTTCCGGTTTCCGATGGAAAAAACCTCTGAGCAAGAGAGCCCAGAGTCCCATTTTCCACATGTGCGCAGACTTTTATACCCCTGGCCTACAGGAAGTTGTCACTGGCCTACAGGAAGTTGTCACTGGCCTACAGGAAGTTGTCACTGACCAATCAGAACCTGTTGTTTCTGATGTCACGCCCCCAGTGCCTCCCATTTGGTGAAGACAAAGAGGGTGGGCGGTCCTGACGGCTGATACTTCGCACGTTGATGTCAGACAAAAGACATGTAAAAACCGGGGTGTCGAATCTTCACCCACAACCGTCGACACAGGAATGTTACACTTCCCCCTGCAGACATCTGTTATGCAAGACGAAGCAGGCTCCCGCGATGTCCATTCTTACAGACGGCTGGTTGATCCCCTGGGGCACTCGAGTATTCAGGGTCCAAGGGGATCACAATTGGGTCATGATTGTGTATCTGCTTGCTTCCTGGTCAGTCGGGAATTCAAATGTAGCCGATAGTTGTGGTTCTGTGTCCTTTGTGATCCTCAGGCGTCTGAGGTCACCCTTGTAGGGAAACCTGCCTTCTTGACATAGATCAAACACAGCAGCATACATAGAATATTCAACTTGATCCAGGGCTTTTCACACTTGGTTGGGTTCTTTGTCTGGAGTGTGATGAGGTTTGCATACAGATTGTGCATGTAGAAAAACAGTGTTCATCGTACATTAAAACCAAACCAGAAAAACAAATGACAACAATGATCAGATACTGTAATGCAAAAAACATGTAAATATAGTGGGAGGCTTAAAATGATATCAGGGAATTCATAACTCTGCAGATTTGCGCTGGCTTATCAAGTCTAATCAACAACAGTGGCCGGAAAAATAAATACAAATAAATAAATAAAAAAGTCCCGCTTGTTGCCATGTGATTGGAGAATTACACCTTTATTAGTGAATTCATAACTCTGCGAATTTGCACCGGCTAACGAAGTTCAATCAACAACAGTGGCCGGAAAAATAAACACAAATAAATAAATTAAAAAGTCCCGCTTGTTGCCATGTGATTGGAGAATTACACCTTTATTAGGGAATTCATAACTCTGCGAATTTGCATCGGCTTAACGAAGTTCAATCAACAACAGTGGCCGGAAAAATAAACACAAATAAAATCCCGCTTGTTGCCATGTGATTAGAGAATTACACCTTTATCACTAAAAGCTATTATTTGAGATTATGGCATTGTTGAGGTGTTCAGAGAGAGAAACAGTTTCACATAAATTTAAATTCTGATCCTAAACATGTTGATCATACTGAACATGAATTTAAAATAAAAACAATTAAGTTTAACAGTGCAATTTCCAATCCCTGATCAGTTATTATGAAATTGTTCACCGTGGGACATGGTTTATGATGTTCAATGTAATACCGGTAATCTAAAATGTCACAAATCCTGGTTATTACTGGTTACAGTTTGGTTTGTGGGTTCATCTATTGTGCCAGCCATATCTACATGCCACATTGTAAGTGATACAGTAATTAGTCTATGTTCATTTTATACCTTGTCGGACTGGATCTGGATTTAGAAATGCCTCGGTTTCTACGGTCCCGGGCTTTTTAGGATATGTAGATCCTTTTTATTTAAATTAAATCACGTAGATTCTATTCCTCCCTATGCAGTAAAATTCAGATAAAAGAGACTTACGGTCACAGATCCACATCCGAGCAAAGGTATCACGTCGGGGTCACCATGAAGACCATGTGGTGTGGGAGATGAGAATAGAGTGTGTAGAAAAAACTCTTTCTCCCTCCACACAAAGCACTGTATTCAACCACTCCAATTTGATGTTACCTGGCAGAAAGAGGCATGGCACAACAGAGGTTAAAAATGAACAGTTTCTAATTTATTAACACCGGTAAATAATTATTGTGGTTACATGTGAATATTGAATGTAAAAAGGTACCAAGGTTACAGAGAAAGTAAAAATGAGAAGAAAGAGTAAAGAGGGAGAAGAGAGAAAGAGGAGGAGAGAAAGACTCAGAAACCTTCCGGTTTCCGATGGAAAAAACCTCTGAGCAAGAGAGCCCAGAGTCCCATTTTCCACATGTGCGCAGGCTTTTATACCCCTGGCCTACAGGAAGTTGTCACTGGCCTACAGGAAGTTGTCACTGGCCTACAGGAAGTTGTCACTGACCAATCAGAACCTGTTGTTTCTGATGTCACGCCACCCCGGTGCCTCCCATTTGGTGAAGACAAAGAGGGTGGGCGGTCCTGACGGCTGATACTTCGCACGTTGACGTCGGACAAAAGGCATGTAAAAACCGGGGTGTCGAATCTTCACCCACAACCGTCGACACAGGAATGTTACACCTCCCCCTGCAGACATCTGTTATGCAGGACAAAGCAGGCTCCCGTGATGTCCATTCTTACAACGGTGAGGCACCCGCTGGCCTTGTTCTCGCACCGCAGTCAAAGTTGAAACTTTATAGAATCCAAGCAGGCGAGTTTCCTTTCTGCCACTTCGAAACACACACACGAAGCTGGAACGGAGGAAAATCGGATCTACAAACCGACATTTTCGTCTTATCAGGAGTCTAGAAAAGCATGCTGACTTTTTGCACTGAGCCATGAAAAGCGGCTTTAGATTTTCTACAATGTGCAGAAAAGCGGTCTGTGTTCAGTCCGCACTCACCTGACGCCACGGACATCTTTACCAGGTGCTTTTCTGCCGTTTATGGCTTCAGTTTGTAACGGATTTCCTCCACTACACACAAATCAGAGAAATGCAGAGAAAGGTGTACATACAAGACTGTTACAAGGTGAGCGAGGACTAAATGGAGAGATTTTCTGCTCATGGTTGCAAAGACCTTAACTCTGAAAACATTGTGTGACTGTGTAGAAAATGTATGGCATGCATCGTGATGCATCAATATCGAGGCACTGATAATCGTAATCGAATTAGCAGCGAATACTAATGAAGTAAAAGGGAAGTGATGGTCACTGTGCTCTATGAAGGACAGCTAGAGATGGGGATGAACATAAAATGCTTGCACATACATCACTTTTCCACGGTTTTGCGAGGAATTTGGCAGGAACTCATCATACTTTTGCTAACAGACTTGTGTGTTGTGCTGAATTATTCTATAAAATGTAATTTGCCAGAAACCCCTTCCTGTGTTTAGAGCATGTTCATAGCATGGCTTAGAACCCACAACCCTCAGCCCATCTATTGTTAGCAGTTAAACCAAGATGACACAGATATATAAATACTTCCTCCTTCCTACACCTTGCAAAGTGTTTCTGTATGTGCCGTGTTTCACAAGTGTTCATGGTTAAAAAATCTACGCAAGTAAGGATATGAACATGAATAACAAAATCTATGCAAATGTAACAGCCAGCAACCTGAGGACAACCACTGGAGCTCTGCGGTCTGGTAAATTCTACAGACTTTTCTTTCTGCCTTGGTTTCCTCTCAGCATATCAGATAATCAGGCACGAACAATGCAGGATTAATGATTTACCGTTTTATTAAAATGAATGAGGTTTATAGTGTGAGCCTGATACCACGGAAAGGAACAGCATTGATAGAAAATGTGACTAATGTCTACACTGAAGATTTCATATTGAGCTCAGAAGATACTGAAAATGCGTTCAGAGAGTGACAAATTCTTCAGGCGAGTGTGTGTCTGTATGTGAGAGAAAGTCAGAAAGAGGTAGAGAAACAGGTAGAGAAAGCTGTTGCCTTCTTTCAGCTCTGTCTATCTGAACGTGGTTCATGGAATCATAACTTGATCCAGACTTGTTTGGAAAATAATGAAAATAAGTAGATGCCTCAAATGAAATCAATTTTTACCTTATTTTTAACTACACAGATCCATGTTCAACAGATTAAACAGGAACTTCCACTTTGGAGGAACTGGTTTATACTGAAGTGATATAGTTCTTGCGACCGGTTTTGGTCTCAATATTAATTTTTTTCTGGTCTCGACTCTATTTGGTCTCGGTTTTTCAAAGTGAAGTGATTGTCACTTGTGATACACAGCAGCACACCACACGCTGCATTTAAATAAGCAGTGGGCAGCCATGACAGGCGCCCGGGGAGCAGTGTGTGGGGATGGTGCTTTGTTCAGTGGCATCTCAGCGGCACCTTGGCAGATCGGGAATCGAACCAGCAACCTTCTGATTACAGGGCTGCTTCCGTAACCACTAGGCCACCCTGGTCTTGTCTTGATTTTGGACATAGCGGTCTCGATGGGAAAACAGAGCATCCTCACAGAACAATATCATTATTTATTATGTGTCTAAAGTCAAATGCAAGACTGCTTCTCTGAAGTCTGGTTCCTGGCTTTTCTCTCTCTTCTTCTATCCCTCTTTCTTTTTTATTTGAGGTTTTTCTGCAACGTTGGTACCATTTTTAGATACGATCTTTACATGGAACTGCAATAGTAATCTACCTGTGATAATGAATTATAAACTGTTCATTCTTGTATCCTCTATTGTGCCAGGCCTCTTTATGTCCAGGTAACATCAGATTTATTTACAGTAAGACGTATACTTGTTCCCATTCCTCTGTCCATCTTCCCGAACTCTGTCTTTCTGGTACCTGGTTTTCTTACACGAGTGTCAACATCAGTGTTTCAGCATCTGCAACACTGACTGATGGAAACTTTTTGTGCCGCACCACAATTGGGTTACTCTCTGCCTCTTCTCTCTGGGTTTCTCTCGTCCCCCCACCGCGACATATGAAATCACTTATCAAAAGAAATTCTTTGTAATCCAGGATTTATTTTCCACAAATGCCTCCTCATTATCATTTAAAGCCACACACACTTCCTGGGTAATTCTCATTGTGTGACTGGATCAAAGTGGCTGTAATTCTGGACCAAGACAGAATTTCGGAAAGAGACTTCAGATACAGTATTAGGGGACCACTAAGAGCGAGATAAAGACTTTTAATAATGAACCACCAACCTGGAGTACATGATCAGTGTCATCTTCCTGTACGTATCAGAGCATGCTCACATCAGAATTTCTTGTGGTCTATTTAGCTTGTGTTTAATAATGGTTGAAGTAAGATAAGATAAGACAAGATAATATCTTATCTTATTTCTTGTAGTCTATTTAGCTTGTGTTTAATAAAGGTTGAAGTATCGATATGAAACGCTGGGTATTCGATATTCTTTCTGTAACCGTTGTTTTTAAGCAATGGAGACAGTCGCATCTCCCACCTGGCAAAGTACAGAAATATTCTTCATTTCAGGCGCGGAACAGGGAGATGGATTCCGCCGTTACAGGCGGGCTGCTGTGTGTCTGGGGCTGCTGGGTTTGGTCCTGTTGGGCGTCGCCGCATTTCTCTGTATCAAGTACAGAACAGAGAGGGACCAGATACTTGAGAGCTACACAGGCCTGCATGAAGATTTACTCGCCAACTACTCAAGCTGTGAAAAGCAGAAAGTCCAGCTAGAGACCAACTACTCAAGCCTGGTTAAAGAGAGAGACCAGTTATCCAGTCTAAGAAGCATGTTAGAAGCTAAAGTCACCCAACTTGGTGAGTAAAGTGCATTTTTAATTTTACTTCATTTAAATGACTTTAAATTGCTCTTAAAGGAACATAGTGGTTCCAAACCTCAAGTCAGGATGTTTTACTTTCAGAGTTTAACTTAATCAGGCTCTAATGATCATAAATAAAGCAGGTTTATGGCGCGTTAATAAAAATATTCAGGTAGGAGCTTTTCAAGGAAGAGGATTGAGAACCATTGGTTTTGCTCTGTACTCTACTCCATGCCGGAATTGTCAGAACTACACAGCAATATGAACCTGTAGTTGTTGTTCGTTACAGAGAAACAATTTCAGGAGTTCAACTGTCGAATTTTCCAATCTGCTACTGAAGACACGTGGAATATGAGCAGAAAATATTGTAGAGAGAAGGGAGGAGACCTTGTGATGATAAAAAGTAAGGAGAAGCAGGTGAGTGTGTGAAAGGGAAAGAGAATACGAGAGAAACATGGTTCTGTTTGAAATAATCCTGACTATTAGCATTTCTGGTCCAGACCGTCCTTAATGAAATGAGGCTCAATGGATGGATCGGCCTTAGTGATGAATCTGTAGAAGGGAAGTGGACATGGGTGGACACCACCACAGCTAACCAAACGTAAGACATACAGTTTCACCACGAATTCTCCCTCAAACTACGGAATCATCTGTTCTTTTTGAGTCATACAGGGCGGAATTTGTCCTGCATTTCATCTTGTCCACATTTTGTATGTGTCATGGGGTTAATTTTTTTAAGGTTCTAAGGAAATTTGAGTTGAAATGGAGTTCAAAAGGAAGCCAAGAATGTAGTGAAGATATTGCAGGAGTAATATGACGAGTACTGTGCAAACATTTCAGGTAGGGAGTATCTAAGAGTGTAAAACACACTCTTAAAAGGCGAACGTGGTAATAATGTTGATGTTGACATGTCGAGATGTTCTAGAAGACCTGGGTGTCGCTCTCTCCCAACTCTGTAAAGTAGTGAATGATGGATCTACAGATGGAGAACAATTTTGTGTTGCTGCTCAGCGAACAACAGGAGGACAGAAGTCTCTTTCTCTACACGCATCATGTCATTGTTTTATGAAAATAAGGAAATTATTCTGCAATAAACGCTTTAGGTAGATCAATATTTGATCAAAGTTTGCTTTCAGTTTGTATTGGTGTCTTTTGAACAGTGATGGACAAAAACATATATGACTATATTCCATATAATAATAGAGTAAAGTAAAATACGTTTTATTTTAGATTCTGGGATGAAGGGCAGCCTGACAATTGGGGTTCAGTGGATGAAGACTGCGCTGTATTTCATTCCAAAGATGACGACCCACCGTTAACCTGGCATGATCATAAATGTTCAAGCAAACACCTTGCAATCTGTGAGAAATCAGCTTTTCAGTAGCACTTTTATTTCAGGCTCTTCAAATGAAAATATACGTGTGTGTGTGTGTGTGTGTGTGTGTGTGTGCCTGTGTATAAAACATAAATTGATAATGTGTCTCAGCAGGTTTGTGATTATGATTTTATTTTAATTTCCAAAGCTTTTTATGTACTACTGAATAATTTTAACACACACCTAGGTCTCTAGTTCTTTTGAATTGTAATTGGTATTGCTTACTTGTAAGATGCTTTAGATAGAAATGTCTCCTAAATGAATGTATTATGAATGTATGAATGTCTGTGTTTTAGTTGAATGTTGCATAAGCATCTTTGTAAAATCTATTGTCTACACAAATGCTTTGAAATCTAGTCACTGTCAACTGCTGATCAAATCAACATCTGTAGTAAAGAACCAAGTGTCCCACACAGCCACTTAATCTGGACTTTAAACTGTTATTAAGGGAAATGAATGTGTTAGTTATGCAAACTGCATATTTATTTTACTTTGTGTTTTATATATCTGATGTTTAAGGGTGCAGTGGTACCCAGTAACATATTAGGCCCTGTTCATACGAGAACGCGAAAAACAGGTTTTTAAAAAATGTATCCACACAGGAGAGTTATCTGAAATGTTTTTATCCACATGGATGTGCACACATGTACATACCTGTAGGTGGCGCTGTAACTCCCCGCTGTCCTTGTTTTGTAGCTAGTTCTCCTCCGTGGTGAGTTAAACACGTCGTTGTTCTCCAGTCTCGTCTTTTCATTAGAAATGTGCACCGTAGAGAGGATTTCCTGTAGTTGCTGCAGTGATTGTTGTACATGTTGTACACGCTTTGCCGTCCACACAGAGACACGGAATAGGGAAACTCACCTGTTTCAGAAAATAACCATTCTGGGTCCCTTGAAATGCTGTTTCCATCCAATCATTGTTGTTTCACCATCCACTCTCACAGGGATGGCATGGCAGCAGTTGATCCAAAATGCTTTTGAACAGAGCAACTGTGGAAATAAAACAGTGCGCTGTTCTCTTTAGGCACAAAAAATGTACCAAAAATTAAGCCGTAGCCCAAAAGAGACCGCACCGTAAGGACCGCACCGTGGTATTCCTGTACCGTTGTACCCAATAAAGATGTTAGACAGTTTTATATTGAAGCTGAAGAATGCAGATTTTCATTACATTCTTCTGGCAAGTATGTCCCAGCACTTAAGTTCATTTAAAAACAGGCCATGAATTATGACCTTTTTCAGATTGCACCTCATTTTAGTCTGATAACGTGGAACACCGGATGAGCACGAATATTGGGTGGCAGTTGAAGATGGTAGGTGAGGGGAAGATGGCCGGCTGAAGATTTGAAGCAAAGCACCGCAGGTATCGTCCTGCGACTGCAGGTGGAACCAATGAGCCGGCAGAATGCCTTCCACACAGCTGAGACAAATTGGGGTCCACGATCGGAGACAATGTCCTGTCCCAATGAACCCATGAAGACGGATGACGTCCTGGAACACAAGGTCAGCAGTTGTGGCAGAGGAAGGTAGGCCGGACACGGTGGCCAGGTGGGCCACCTTGGAGAAGCGATCCACTATGGTCAGGATGGTGGTCATTCCGTTGGCTTTGAGGAGAACGGTGATGAAGTCCAAGGCGAGGTGGTTCCAGGGACAACGGGGAATTGGAAGAGAATGCAGGGGACCAGGGGGAGTGTTGGGATGGTTTTGATGGTCATTCCAGACCAGAAAGGATGCATCCACTTCCTCTGATGCATCCACTTTCACAACAAAAGTGAAGGTGTCAGGGGAAGTGAAGGGTCTGGATGTTGGAGGACAGGGGCGGTGGTGAAAAGATGGCACAGGGACTTGGAGGCATGGATGCCATCTGGTGTCATGTGAAAAGGGTGTGCTGAGGGTTTGGTGAGAGCAGTGAGTGGGGCTGCGACTGTACTGTAGCCATGGATGAAGTGACGGTAGAAATTTGCACACCCAAGAAACCGTTGTAGTTGTTCCAGCTTATTGGGCTCCATGGTCACATCCTGGGGCGAGATGGTAAAGCCCAGGAACATGGTGGAGCGGCAGTGACCGAGCGGCTGGCAGCTTCAGGAGTCACATTACTTCATCTCCGTGTTGCTCCCGGTCACATGGATGGAATCATGTGACAGATCTACAGTTTCTTATATGCAGAGATCCTTAATGAAAAGCACAGGAAACATACAGAGTTTGTGAATCAGAGTTTGCTGAGGCATTTGTACAAGACGGTCAATAAAGAGCAAAAAAAGGTTCACTACGATACTAAAAACAGTTGCTAATAAGCATATTCTTAATTTCGAGCAGGTGTAAGATGGGACGTCTTGACATTTCTGTGCCTTTGTTGTGCATGGAGATTCAACACCTCAGTTTTTGCATGTCTTTGTTGAACGGCATTGCAACATTTCAAGTTGGAGTGGTTTGAATACAGTGCTTTTGTGAGAGTTTTTTGCTCTGTTCTCCCCGTTTTTTACAAATGGTGACCCCCGACGTGATACCTTTATTCGGATGTGGATCTGCGTCTTTTTTATCTGAATTTTACTGCATAGCGAGGAATAGAATCTATATGCTTTAACTTAAATGAAAAGGATCGACATATCCTAAAAAAGCCAGGCAATGTGGCATGTAGATATGGCTGGCACAATAGATGAACTCACAAACCAAACTGTAACTAGTAATAACCAAGATTTGTGACATTTTAGATTACCGGTATTACATTGAACATCATAAACCATGTCCCACGGTGAACAATTTGATAATAACTGATAAGGGATTGGAAATTGCACTGTTAAAATTTACAGTTTAAATTCATGTTCAATTTGATCAACATGTACCAGGATCAGAATTTATATTTATGTGAAACTGTTTTTCTCTCTGAACATCTGCAGAGTTATGCATTCCCTAATAAAGGTGGAAATTCTCTAATCACATGGAAACAAGCGGGACATTTTTTATTCGTATTGATTTTCCCGCCACTGTTGTTCATTAGACTTAATAAGTCGATGCAAATTTGCAGAGTTATGAATTCCCTGTTAAGCTTCTTAGTATATTTACATGTCTTTGCATTACAATATCTGATCATTGTTGTCATTTATTTTTCTGGTTTGGTTTGAATGTTCAATGGACACTGTTTTTCTACAAGTACAATATGTATGACCTTTTGACTTCATCAGACTCCAAACAAAAAACCCCACCAAGTTTTCAGACTCCAGACAAAGAACCCAACCAAGTGTACAGAGCCTTTGATCAAGTTGAATATTCTATGTATGCTGATGTGTTTGATCTCTGTCAAGATGCCAGGTTTCCCTACAAGTGTGATCTCAGACACCTGAAGATCTTAAAGGACACAGAACCACGTCGCGGAGCCATGACATTTCTGCGCCTTTGTTGTGCATGGAGATTCAACACCTCAGTTTTTGCATGTCTTTGTTGAAAGGCATTGTAACATTTGCCGGCCCTCCCCCGAGCCAAACGTGTGAGGTGCTGGTCATCGGGACCGCCTACTCTCTTTGTCTTCACCAGACGGGAGGCACCGGGGGTGTGACGTCAGAAACAACAGGTTCTGGTTGGTCTGTGACAGCTTCCTGTAGGCCAGGTATATAAAGATCTGTTCACGTGTGGGGGAGTGGCACCTTATTTTCCCAGCTGTTTTCCATCGAAACAGGATTTTCCAGTTTTCGAGTCTTCTCTCTCCTCTCATTTTTCTCCTGGATCAGGTGATGTCTCGGTTCTGGCTGTACTGTCTTTTTCTATCTTTTCCTCCTCTCTCTCTCATTTTGGTTTTCTCTGTAACATTGGTACCTTCTTACATACAATATTCACATGTAACTGCAATAATAATTTACTGGTGTTAATAAACGGCTCATCCTTTTAACCTCTATTGTGCCATTCCTCTTTCTGCCAGGTAACATCAAGTTGGAGTGGTTTGAATACAGTGCTTTTGTGTGTAGAGAGAGTTTTTTGCTCTCTTCTCCCCAGTTTTTATACAGGGAACAGGCAGACGGAACCTTGGATCGTTAGACATTGGACATTCATATTCTATTTCTGTTGATGAAGGAGATTGGGTCCACACTTCAGGACACAATGTTTTAATTCCAGACACAACTTTAGAAGGCTTTGATGATTATTATTATTAGTAATAAATATTGAAAAAGAAATGATCTGCTGTGTCCTCTCTGTGTCCACCATTACCCTGTAATGACTTATGTAAATTATACTCAACATCCCACTATGTTTCTAGTCTGGGTCCAGTTCTGTTTGGATCCTGCTCTGTTCAAAGTTGTTCAGTTTATGCCAAAGAGCCCGAGTTTATTTCTGTTCTTCATTATGATCAATATTAAAGATGCTGTGCACCTGTACCTCCTGCTCTCCTTGAGGCATTTCAGTGGGTGTGTTGCATGATAAGAGAAGGGAGGAGACCTGGTGTTTGTAAAGAGCAGAGAAAAGCAGAGAATACTAATGAAGTGAAAGTGAAGTGATTGTCACTGTGCTATATGGAGGACAGCTAGAGATGGGGATGAACATAAAATGCTTGCACATACATCACTTTTCCACGGTTTGCGATGAATTTGGCAGGAACTCATCATACTCTTGCTAACAGACGTGTGTTGTGCTGAATTATTCTATAAAATGTAATTTGCCAGAAACTCCTTCCTGTGTTCATCAGAGCATGTTCATAGCATGGCTTAGAACCCACATCCCTCAGCCCATCTATTATTAGCAGTTAAACCAAGATGACCACAGACATAAATACTTCCTCCTTCCTACATCTTGCAAAGTGTTTCTGTATGTGCCGTGTTTCACAAGTGTTCATGGTTAAAAAAATCAACGCAAGTAAGGATATGAACATGAATAACAAAATCTATGCAAATGTAACAGCCAGCAACCTGAGGACAACCACTGGAGCTCTGCAGTCTGGTAAATTCTACAGACTTTTCTTTCTGCCTCGGTTTCCTCTCAGCATATCAGATAATCAGGCACAATACATTTTTATTAAAATGATTATATTGCTAAGATTGCAGGTTTATAGTGTGAGCCTGATACCACTGAAAGGAACAGCATTGATAGAAAATGTGCCCAATGTCTACACTGAACATTTCATATTGAGCTCAGAAGATACTGAAAATGCGTTCAGAGAGTGACAAATTCTTCAGGCGAGTGTGTGTCTGTATGTGAGAGAAAGTCAGAAAGACGTAGAGAAACAGGTAGAGAAAGCTGTTGCCTTCTTTCAGTTCTGTCTATCTGAACGTGGTTCATGGAATCATAAATTGATCCAGACTTGTTTGGAAAATAATGAAGATAAGTAGAAGCCTCCAATGAAATCTATTTTTACCTTATTTTTAACTGTCAATTCTGACTTTTGTTAAGAAACGTGACTGACAATAAGACTGATAAGTTCTCATTTACTTTTCCTGGGAAATGAATAGTTAACAATAACTACACAGATTTGTGTTCAACAGATTAAACAAGAACTTCCTCTTTGGAGGAACTGATTTATACTGAAGTAAAATTGCTTTTGCAACCGGTTTTGGTCTCAAGATAATTTTTTTTCTGGACTCTATTTGGTCTCGGTCACTTGTGATACAAATCAGCAGAGCACATGGTGCACACATTGAAATTTGTCTTCTGCATTTAAATAAGCAGTGGGCAGCCATGACAGGCGCCCGGGGAGGACGGTGCTTTGTTCAGTGGCACCTCAGTGGCACCTTGGCAGATCGGGAATCGAACCAGCAACCTTGTGATTACGGGGCCGCTTCCGTAACCACTAGGCCACCTCTGCCCCGGTCTTGTCTTGATTTTGGACATAGCGGCCTCGATGGGAGAACAGAGCATCCTCACAGAACAATATCATTATTTATTATGTGTCTAAAGTCAAATGCAAGACTGCTTCTCTGAAGTCTGGTTCCTGGCTTTACTCTCTCTTCTTCTATCCCTCTTTCTTTTTTATTTGAGGTTTTTCTGCAACGTTGGTACCATTTTTAGATACGATCTTTACATGGAACTGCAATAGTAATCTACCTGTGATAATGAATTATAAACTGTTCATTCTTGTATCCTCTATTGTGCCAGGCCTCTTTATGTCCAGGTAACATCAGATTTATTTACAGTAAGACGTATACTTGTTCCCATTCCTCTGTCCATCTTCCCGAACTCTGTTTTTCTGGTACCTGGTGTAAGATTGGGCGTCGCAGGACCATGCTTTTGTCTTGCATAGCAGCTGTCTACAAGAAGAAATGTGACATTCCTGTGCCAATTGTTGTGCATGAAGATTCAACACCTCTGTTTTTCATGCCTTTTGTCGGACGGCAACGTGTGAGGTGTCGGCCGTCAGGACCGCCCACTCTCTTTGTCTTCCCCAGATGGGAGGCACCGGGGGGGCATGACATCAGAAACAACAGGTTCTGATTGGTCTGTGACAACTTCCTGTAGGCCAATGACAACTTCCTGTAGGCCAGTGACAACTTCCTGTAGGCCAGGGGTAAAAAGGTCTGCTCACATGTGGGGAAGGGACTTTTATTCTTTTCTTTTCCTTCCCAGCTGTCTTTCCATCAAAACCGGATCTTCTGGTTTTCGAGCCTGCTCTGTCATCTCATTATTTCTTCCCATGGCTCTGCCTCTTTCTCTCTCTCTCTCCCCCTTTACTCTTTCTTCTAATTTTTGTTTTCTCTGTAACCTTGGTACCTTTTTACATTCAATATTCACATGTAACCAGTGTTAATAAATTAGAAACTGTTCATTTTTAACCTCTATTGTGCCATGCCTCTTTCTGCCAGGTAACATCAAGTTGGAGTGGTTGAATACAGTGCCTCGGAATACAGTGTGGAGGGAGAAAGAGTTTTCTACACTCTGGTCTCTCCCTACCACGCTCTTTTTTTACACTGGTTTTCTTACACGAGTGTCAACATCAGTGTTTCAGCGTCTGCAACACCCACTGATGGAAATGTTTTGTGATGCACCACAATTGGGTCACTGTCTGCCTCTTCTCTGTGGGTTTCTCTCGTCCCCCCTGCGCGGCGTATGAAATCACTTATCAAAAGAAATGCTTTGTAATCCAGGATTTATTTTCCACAAATGCCTCCTAATTATCATTTAAAGCCACACACACTTCCTGGGTAATTCTCATTGTGTGACTGGATTAAAGTGGCTGTAATTCTGGACCAAGACGGAATTTCAGAAAGAGACTTCAGACACAGTATTAGGGGACCACTAAGACCGAGATAAAGACTTTTAATAATGAACCACCAACCTGGAGTACATGATCAGTGTCTTCTTCCTGTACGTATCAGAGCATGCTCACAGCACCGATGAGAACCAATCACATGTGGTGTAAGTAAACGGAGGAGACCGGTGCAGGGACAGACTGTTCTTAAAAAAATAAAAAGATTTTATATTGCAAATATGATCATGATGGATAATGATTTTTTTTCCATATATATTTTCAGATAGAAAAAATCAAATGTGCTAATTCTGGTATTTCCTAATAATAACAATGATAATATTTTATAACTTATTAAAGTACGATGTGTAGTGAATAATGGACGAAATCCCAGCCAGCATCGATCAGCGTGAGAACAGGAGATGGCAGCAGACCAACGCTGCTGCATTAATGTGGACTCGGTCTTACGTTCCTGTATGCTGGTTTTGTTCTTGTGAACTGACACACACCGGCGGGGGTTTCATTTAGGCTTTTGTGGTTCACTCAGTCGTGACGCCTATATATGTTAATTACCGTATATGTGTTAGAACTTATATATAAAAGGAAACGCCACTAATTCCTTCCTGTAGAGAGAATTAGCTTGTGTTTAATAATGGTTGAAGTTTCGATATGAAACGCTGGGTATTTGATATTCTTTCTGTAACCGTTGTTTTTAAGCAATAGAGACAGTCGCATCTGCCACCTGGCAAAGTACAGAAATATTCTTCATTTCAGGCGCGGAACATGGAGAAGGATTCCGCCGTTACAGCTGGGCTGCTGTGTGTCTGGGTCTGCTGGGTTTGGTCCTGTTGGGCGTCGCTGCAGGTCTCTGTATCAAGTACAGGACGGAGAGGGACCAGATACTTGAGAGGTACACAGGCCTGCATGAAGATTTACTCACCAACTACTCAAGCTTTGAAAAGCAGAAAGTCCAGCTAGAGACCAACTACTCAAGCCTGGTTAAAGAGAGAGACCAGTTATCCAGTCTAAGAAGCATGTTAGAAGCTAAAGTCACCCAACTTGGTGAGTAAAGTGCATTTTTACTTTAATTTTACTTAATTTAAATGACTTTAAATTGCTCTTAAAGGAACATAGTGGTTCCAAACCTCAAGTCAGGATGTTTTACTTTCAGAGTTTTACTTATTCAGGCTCTAATGATCATAAATAAAGCAGGTTTATGGCGCATGTTAATAAAAATATTCAGGTAGGAGCTTTTCAAGGAAGAGTATTGAGAACCATTGGTTTTGCTCAGTACTCTACTCCATGCCAGAATTGTCAGAACTACACAGCAATATGAACCTGTTGTTGTTGTTCATTACAGAGAAACAATTTCAGGAGTTCAACTGTCGAATTTTCCGATCTGCTACTGAAGACGTGTGGCATGAGAGCAGAAAATATTGTAGAGAGAAGGGAGGAGACCTGGTGATGATAAAAAGTAAGAAGAAGCAGGTGAGCGTGTGAAAGGGAAAGAGAATACGAGAGAAACATGGTTCTGTTTGAAATAATCCTGACTATTAACATTTCTGGTCCAGACCGTCCTTAATGAAATGAGGCTCAATGGATGGATCGGCCTTAGTGATGAATCTGAAGAGGGGAAGTGGACATGGGTGGACACCACCACAGCTCACACTACGTAAGATATATTTTCAGTTTAACCACAAATTCTCCCTCAAAATACAGAATCATCAGACACTGAGTCATACAGGACAGAATTTGTACTGCATTTCATCTTGTCCACATTTTGTATGTGTCATGGGGTTCATTTTTTTAAGGTTCTAAGGAAATCTGAGTTGAAATGGAGTTTAACAGGAAGCCAAGAATGTAGTGAAGATATTGCAGGAGTAATATGAAGAGTACTGTGCATAAATTTTAGACAGAAGTGAGAACATTTCATGTAGGGAGTATCTAAAAGTGTAAAACACACAAATAATCCTGATTAAAAGGCGAACGTGGTAATAATGGTGATGTTGACATGTTGAGATGTTCTAGAAGACCTGGGTGTCGCTCTAGTGAAGTAGTGAATGATGGATCTACAGATGAAGAACAATTTTGTGTTGCTGCTCAGCGAACAACAGGAGGACAGAAGCCTCTTTCTCTACACGCATCATGTCATTGTTTTATGAAAATAAGGAAACTATTCTGCAATAAATGCTTTAGGTAGATCAATATTTGATCAAAGTTTGTTTTCATTAGTTTGTATTGGTGTCTTTTGAACAGTGATGGACAAAAACATATATGACTATATTCCATATAATAATAGAGTAAAGTAAAACACGTTTTATTTTAGATTCTGGGGAAAAGGGCAGCCTGACAATTCGGGTTCAGTGGATGAAGACTGCGCTGTATTTCATTCCAAAGATGACAACCCACTGTCAACCTGGCATGATGATAAATGTTCAAGCAAACACCTTGCAATCTGTGAGAAATCAGCTTTTCAGTAGCACTTTTATTTCAGTCTCTTCAAATGAAAATATACGTGTGTGTGTGTGTGTGTGTGTGTGTGTGTGTGTGTGTGTGTGTGTGTGCATAAAACATAAATTGATAATGTGTCTCAGCAGGTTTGTGATTATGATTTTATTTTAGATTCCAAAGCTTTTTATATTATGTACTACTGAAGAGTTTTAACACACACCTAAATCTCTAGTTCTTCTGAATTGTAATTGTTATTTCTTACTTGTAAGATGCTTTAGATAAAAGTGTCTCCTAAATGAATGTATTATGAATGTATGAATGTCTGTGTTTTAGTTGAATTTTGCATAAGCATCTTTGTAAAATGTATTGTCTAAACAAATGCTTTGTAATCTAGTTACTGTCAACTGCTGATCAAATCAACATCTGTAATAAAGACCCAAGTGTCCCACACAGCCACTTAATCTGGACTTTAAACTGTTATTAAGGGAAATTAATGTGTGTGTTTTTAGTTATGCAAACTGCATATTTATTTTACTTTGTTATTTATACATCTGATGTTTAGGGGAGCGGTACCCAGTAAAATTTTAGGCCCTGTCCATACGAGAATGCGAAAAACAGGTTTTTAAAAAATGTATCCACACAGGAGCATGCCGGGCCTTTTTCACCAGGGTGTTGATGTGACAGGACCATGACAGGTCCTGCGTGATATTAACACCGCGGTAACGGAAGCTGTCCACTCTCTCCACTGGGCTCCTGTTGATGACAGGGGTCTGGTAGTTCCTCTCCTGCTTTGTACTGAAGTCCAATATTAACTCCTTTGTCTTGCTGATGTTCAGGTGGAGATTGGTCCTCTGGCACCAGTTCACCAGATTTCCAACCTCCTCCAGGTAGGCCGTCTCCTCGTTGTCGAGGATCAGGTCCACCACGACAGTGTCGTCAACAAACTTGATGATAGTGGTGGAGTTAGTAGTGGCTGTATAGTCGTATGTGTACAGGGAGTACAGCAGGGGGCTCAAAACACAGCCCTGGGGGGCTCCGGTGCTGAGAGTGATGGAGGCTGAGACATGTCCGCCATGCAGATTTTTATTACCTTCGTCTGGTAAGTATGCTCACAGCACATAAGATAATTTAAAAACACATAAGAATTTTTTTTTAAATTAAGGCTATGAATTATGACACTGCAGAGAAGGCAGGATTACAACAGACATCATACTAAGAACTTCCTACTTCGAGTTGAAAATGTATTTGTGAACGGAGGACAGCGGTGCAGTGACACAGTGTTCATAGACATTAGTGTTCATGTTCAGAAAATGAGCAAAAATCAGGACATGATCATGGAGGATGAAATATATGCTAATATTAGCGACCAGAAGATGACTACTGGGTCTCAACAGCCTGGTAAATTCTATGTTTTTTTTCTATCTTTCTTGGTTCCAGTACTGCATACAAGTTTTCTTTAATTTAATTTAAAAATAAGAAAAATGTACTTTACTTTCTGACTGCAGTTAAGAAAAAATGATATATTTAGTACTTCTGAAGTTCTAATAGTCTGGTCAGAAGATATTTCTTTGCTTGCTGGCTTCTTTCAGATCTGTCTTTATCTGTAAAATAATAAAAAGAATAATTTTTTTATTAAGCACAATTTCAAAAACAGTTCACCAAAGTGCAGTGCAGAGAATAATAATAATTCACAAAACAATGGGTGAGGACAATAGTTAACTACAATAAGTAAAAAACATTCGGTGCGTCTAGAGCTGGAGCGGTAGTTTAGCCTAAAGTGTCAATTCTGAAGAAACATGACCAGTAATAACACCGACAATTTCTCATTTCCTTTATTGGAGAAATGGGTTCATAACTACATACATCTGTGTTGAGCAGATTAAAAAAGAACTTCTTCTTTTCTGGTTTCTACTTCATCATGATGAGAGACACACACTGCCGTGTACTCTAGAATGGGAGACGAAGTCTCGTGTTCCCAGTATGTAGTTATCAGTACCAAGAATGAACAGGTTGTGTTCACTGGAAACCTGTACAATTTGCCCCGAAAATGCTAAAAAAGGGGGTCTCTGTGATTCTCTTGTAATAAACGTAACCCATCCTCTATCTCTCACGTTCTTCATTTCAGCCGGGGAACAAAGTGAAGGAATCAGCCGCTACAGACCGGCTGCTGTGTGTCTGGGGCTGCTGGGTTTGGTCCTGTTGGGCGTCGCCGCAGGTCTCTGTGTCAAGTACAAAGTGGACAGAGAGCAGCTACTCAACAGGTACACAAGCCTTCAAAAGCAGAAAGACCAGCTAGAGACCAACTACACCAGCGTGGTGGAAGAGAGAGACCAGCTATCTAGTCTAAGAAGCAAGCTTGGTGAGTAAAGAGTTTAAATTCCGCTTGGGTGTCTTCTTGTCTTGTGTTTGAAGAGAGATCTCATGGACATCAGGCTAAGACAATCGTTAATAGATTAATAATGAAGGAGGCCATTTGAAAGAAGTGGGTTGATTGTTGTAATTGTCCGAATTTTATATATATATCATGATGAATCTACACTTTTTTTTTTTACAGAGGAAGAACTAAACAGATTAAATGGTCTAATTTTCATCTCTGCTACTAAAGATGTGTGGAATGCGAGCAGAAATTATTGTAGAGAGAAAGGAGGAGACCTGGTGGTAATAAACAGTAGAGAGAAGCAGGTGAGAGTGGACATGGACACGAGACAAACATGACACTGTTTCATATTATCCTGACTGCTAGTATTTATGATTCAGGTTGTCATTAATAAAATGGGATTGAACGGATGGATCGGCCTCAGTGACGAATCTGAAGACAAAACGTGGAGATGGGTGGATGGAACCACACTGACTGCAAAGTAAGATTTTTCCCTCTTTCTGTTTAAACAAAATTAATATACTGTTTTATATATTAATATACTGTTTTTATTAGATACTGGGATAAAGGACAGCCCAACAATATGAATGAAGACTGTGTTGTGTTTCATTCCAAAAAAGACAACACGCTGTTAACCTGGCACGATTACCCATGTTCTAGCAAACAGCTTGCCATCTGTGAGCTTGTCAGTAGGGCATAAGAAGATTAATGATGTATTTGCACTGAACTATGAATATGAACCAAAATTTCTAATTGAATGTAATGTTCACACCCTTGGCCACAGGGTGTCACCACCAGTTCAGGACTGTGGGTGCTTTGCCTTTGACAGTCGGGGTGCTTATTAGTTCCACCTTTAACCCTTTCACTTTCAGCTGGGTTCTTCTCAGTTTAATTCAGATGCGTGGTGTAAAGAACAAAAATACCCAGTTCTGTGTTTTGATGGTGCAAAAAAGTTTTATTTCTCTGCTACCTAAAAAGCTGAAAATATTGCAGAGCGAAGGGGGAGGACCTAGTAGCTTTAAACAGAAAAACAAGTTAGTGGAAAAGAGATCTGGTCTATTTGAGTCTATTTTACTGATCAGCCACTGAAGGCCTACCGGGAGGTAGATACATGATTTAAAAACAGTCCATTTGCCACGTCCTCTAGCTGACAGGGGAATGAAGTGCAGAGGCGGGACATGCTGGGAATTAGATTAATTAATGACAAACACAAAGGAAAATAGCACGAGGGCCAAAACAGAGGAAATCAACAAAAACAAACCCGTAGGCATGTGCCGATTGCCTGGAACTGAAAACAGGCATGACGTAAGTAACAGGGTCCACATAAAAATGTCTGCTGGCCAACAAGTCCTTATAACCGGCCACACCTGCCCATGGCTGGAGCCCTGCTGTCAAGCAGATTGGTGCCAGCTGCGTCCCCAGCTGCACCCAATCGTGACACCATTTTAAATAGACGCAGGAACCTGCATGCTCTACAAACCCGTCGCTATTCTTTGAGTCCTGTGAATTTGCATGACTTTTGTTCTTCATTTAACATGAAGCCACAGACTTTTAGAACTTCTGCCATGTGGCTGATGATACAGAAGACGACACAAGAACAGTTTCTTTGCCCTCATTGTCACCCTGTTGAGCTGTTACGATGCTAATCACCTACAACATTACTAATGCATGTTATGTACACTGCAATTTTTCTGTTTTTCTGTATATAAAATGTTTACTATATTGTATAATGTTGTTGTCCTTTACACTCTGGTTGAGAGACACCATCGACCGGAATCAAATTCCTTTTATTCGCTCATGAACGGGCAACAACCAACACAACACTGGACAGGACTTCTGCTCATCTTTCTCCACTTCCTCCTCCTCATCGAGCTCCAAGTCCATGTCTCTCAGGTCGAAGCCTCCTTAATTGCCCTCTGGACATGTATGATGGTGCAGTAGGCGGAGTCAGCAAATTAGCAGCTCCACTCATCTAGTCGCCTAAAAGAAAAAGCACTCATACACAGACACATATAGAGCATACATTTCATACATTTACAGCATTTACCAGACGCCCTTATCCAGAGCGACTTACAATCAGTAGTTACAGGGACAGTCCCCCTCAGGAGCAATTTAGGGTTAAGTGTCTTGCTCAGGGACACAATGGTAGTAAGTGGGATTTGAACCCGGGTCTTCCGGTTCATAGGCGAGTGTGTTACCCACTAGGCTTCTACCACCCTATGAGCACCCTAGAGCAAAGCGTAACACTATGGACATAACAACTACCAGTCAAAGGATTGGACGCAACTTGTTGGTCTTGCATGTTACATATTATAGTGAAGTGAAAGTGACGTGATTGTCATTGTGATACACAAGCACAGCACACGGTGCACACAATGAAATGTATCCTCTGCATTTAACCTATCACCCTTGGTGAGCAGTGGGCAGCCATGACAGGTGCAGTGAGCAGTGTGTGGGGACGGCGCTTTGGTCAGTGGCACCTTGGCAGATCGGGATTTGAACCGACAACCTTCTGATTATGGGGCCGCTTCCTTAACCGCTAGGCCACCACTGGCCCAGAACAAAGCTGAAGACACAGGGCTATGAAATAACATGCAGGGTTATGTAATAAACAACAACAAAAAAATAGCAAGCATGGGTTTTGCTGTGATGGCAGTTTGCAACAGTCCTGAAGGTTCATGCTGAACACTTTCTCAACATTCACTCATGTTAATGAGCATCCCGTCACGCGGCTTTTGATGATGACAACAGTAAACTAAGCACCCGACTTAGAGGAGACTCTGAAAAAACTGATTCATCCAACATGCTTCACTTTCTCGTGATACAACAAACACTAAATATGTTTCTTGCGTTGGATTCTTGGAAATGGCTCCATCTTATTCTCCACAACCAACACAGAGTAGGGGCGTCCAAGTGTTTGACTGGTACTGTGTTTAAATATATAAAATAGGATGGAAGAATAAACAAAGCTAAAATCCTTATTATTTATTGTTGAATACTAGGACCTTGTGTAGGAAATTGTTGCAACACCAGCAGCAGATGTAAACCGTAGGGCTTCCTCTTTATAAGTAAATGGTTTTCTGCGAAAGCCCCACTGACTTCAGGGAAATGGAGCTCTCTGAGGATCTCTACACAAACCTGGATGCTGACAACATGAACAACGATCACGTATACGACAGAATAGTGCCCTGCAACCCTCAGGGAACCACCGGATCTCAGCAGGACGGTACATGTCGCTTTCTGGTTCAGTGTGTCCTGATGGAAGAGGCGTAAAACACTCATACGTGGACAGATAAAAATTAGCTTTTTGCGACAGATAAAAAATTGTGTTTTCTTGACACAGCAATGACTTTATTTAATTATGGGTTCTGAAATTGCATTTAGTCATTTAAAAATCCATCATTGTCTGAGGTACAAGTGGTACAGCTGTACAACAAAGGGAAGGGAACCGCCAGAACAGCAAAGTCTAATGACAGGTGATAAGCACCCCATACTGTACTTCCAGGAGGCAGTAACGGCGGGAGAAGTTTCTCCAGATGGGCTGCGGTGTGTCTGGGACTGCTGTGTATTGTCCTGCTGGGGCTCGTCGCGTGGATGACCATCAGACACACAGCGGAGAAGGAGGAGTTACTCGCCAGCAACAAGCTCCTGGCTGAGGACAGGAACCAGTCAATAAGTGACCTTCAAAACAGAGCTACGTTTTTTGGTGAATAAAGTGTTGTGTTATAACTCAGATCTTAAGATAGATGACGTTGACTCATGTATGACCTCATTTCAGAGAATCAGTGGTTCCAGAAATTATTCCGCACTACTTATCCACAGACTTGGAATGAGAGCAAAAAGTATTGCAAAGAGAGGGGTGGAGACCTAGTGGTTATAAGGAACAAATGGGAACATGTGAGTAACACTTGCGTTGAAATAAGAGGGGGAGAGGAAAATTTGATAATTAATTTTTTTGTCTCTGATTTAGATGCTACTTACAGAGAAGCGTATGACTGGATGGCTCGGTCTGACTGACCAAGGTCATGATGGAACTTGGAGATGGGTGGATGGTTCCGCACTGACTCTTCAGTAAGATTTTTTTAATGCAATAAATGCATTAAAATACATATAAATACAGATGTCCTTGGTTCTCAAATGGAGGCATCATGTAGTGATGACTAGGGTGGTAGTAGCCTAGCGGGTAACACACTCGCCTATGAACCGGAAGACCCAGGTTCAAATCCCACTTACTACCATTGTGTCCCTGTGCAAGACACTTAACCCTGAGTGTCTCCAGGGGGGGACTGTCCCTGTAACTACTGATTGTAAGTTGCTCTGGATAAGGGCGTCTGGCAAATGCTGTAAATGTAAATGTAGTGATACAATTGGGAATGCTTGAGCTGCTGTGTATCTTAACACAATTTAGTTATTATCCTTAATATGTGATGCAACCTGACATTTGTGCATTTTAATGCTTGTCATGCATGCAGGATGCTTTATGTCAACAAGTCATATCCTAACAAGAAGTCTGATTTTTTGTAGATTCTGGCGTTATGGACAACCTAGGATCAACAATGGACGGGATGACTGTGTCTTCTTACATTCGAATAAACACAGCCCTGAGTCTAATCTGACCTGGAATTATTATGATTGTTCAACACAATATGGTGCTGTTTGTGAGAAGAAATGTTAGTTAGATAGGGCGCTTTGTCAGATAAACTGTAGTCACAATCACACAACTCACAACAAACGTACTAATAAATTTGATGCATTGTACCACTCTTCCTGTATCACAATATGTATGTTTCATCTAACAGTTTCGTTAGGTAAATAATGTCAGACCAGTCAAATAATCAAAATATATATTTGCTTGTTTATGAAATTTATACATTGGGGTAAAAAAGTATTTAGCAGGCACTGATTGTGCAAAGTTGTCCCACTTAAAAAGATGAGCGAGGTCTGCAATTTTCATCATAGGTTTACTTCAACTGTGAGAGACAAAGTATAAAAAAATCCAGGAAATCACATTGAACAATTTTTAAATAATTTATTTGTATAATGGTGAAGAAAATAAGTATTTGGTCAATAACAAAAGTTCATCTTAATACTTTGTAATGTCACCTACAGGAGTCAAACATCTCCTGGAGGTCTTCACCTGGTTTGTCCACACTGTAAGTGGAATTTTGGGCTTTTCTTCTGTAAAACGTGTGGTGGGGTGAGAGAACAGAGTATATAAAACTCTTTCTCCCTCCACACAAAAGCACTGTATTCAACCACTCCAACTTGATGTTACCTGGCAGAAAGAGGCATGGCACAATAGAGATTAAAAAATGAACAGTTTCTAATTTATTAACACCGGTAAATTATTATTGCAATTACATGTGAATATTGTATGTAAAAAGTACCAATGTTACAGAGAAAACAAAAATGAGAAGAAAGAGTAAAGGGGGAGAGAGAGAGAAAGAGGCAGAGCCATGAGAAAAAATGAGATGATAGAGCAGGCTCGAAAACCGGAAAATACGGTTTCGATGGAAAGACAGCTGGAAAAGAAAAGTCCCTTCCCCACATGTGAACAGACCTTTATACCCCTGGCCTACAGGAAGTTGTCACAGACCAATCAGAACCTGTTGTTTCTGATGTCACGCCCCCGGTGCCTCCCGTCTGGGCAAGACAAAGAGGGTAGGCGGTCCCGATGGCCGACACCTCACACGTTTGGCTCGGGGGAGGCAAATGTTGCACTGCTGTCTGACAAAAGGCATGTAAAACAGAGGTGTTGAATCTTCATGCACAACAAAGGCACAGGAATGTCACATTTCTTCTTGCAGACGACCGCTATGCAAAACAAAAGCATGGTCCTGCGACGCCCCATCTTACACTTCCATGCAGAATTTCTCAAGAGCTGTGGTGTTTTGGGGCAGTTGTTGGGCACAGATTCTCTTTTGAATTGAAGTCTGGAGACTGGCTAGGCCACTCCAGAACCTCGTTATGCTTTTTACGTAGCCTTCATTTGGGATCATTGTCATGGTGGTTTTTGCCAACAACAACAAAAAAAAAAACATGGCCCCACTTATCCTTTACTTTATATGGATCAGTCGTCCTGTCCCCAAAGCATAATGTTTCCACCCCCATGCTTCACAATGGGTATGGTGTTCTTGGGATGCAAGTCAGCATTCTTCCCCCTCCTATTCTATTTTGGTCTCATCTGACCACACAACATTCTCCCAATCCTCTTCTGGATCATCCAGACTACTTTTGTAGGGTATTGTCTATTCTACAAAAAAAAAAAAAAAACACACACCACTGCTTTCACTCCTCTTCCTCACTCCAAAAAGGTCTCAGAATTCCTCTCTCAGAAGAGCTCCACACAATTGTACTTGTTCATGATTCCTTTCCACCAGTGACTCCTCTAATCAGAGAGCATGTCCTCTCAAGATTTACTGCAAACTCTATTGGAACGGCGCACATCTGCCTTACTACCTCAAGTTCATCTCGTGTGATCATATCTCCTGTAGCTCGTATGCTTGACTGCTGTTCAAATTGTAAGTCACTTTAGATTAAAGCATCTGCCAAAAGTCTGATCATGCTTAATGAAAGGAGACAGAAAGGATGGATGCATTGGTGATGAATCTGAAGAGGGGAAGTGGAGATGATACCACAGGGACCACTAAAATTTCACTCTCTTTCTCAGGATAAATGTCTGAATAGGTACACACACTATTTAAATACCCAATCAATCGATCTTCATTTGTGAAGTGATTTTACTATGTAAGCTGGCATAATGTACCTAATGTGAGCATGACAATCCTGTCGTGATCAAGCCATGAAGTGAGGATAATCTCCCATTGAGTGCTGGAAGAAATCTTGAGAGGAACCGAGACTCAGAAAGGGAAACTGATCCTTCTGTGGTCAGCACTGGTTTTTTGTTTCTAGTACTACATAAATCCAGCAATCACACCCAAGGAAATCTACCATATAATAACTGATTTAATAAAAACACAAGGCCTAGAGGGTAACACACTCTCCTATGAACCAGAAGACCCAGGTTCAAACCCCACTTACTACCATCGTGTCCCTGATCAAGACGCTTAACCCTGAGTGTCTCCAGGGGGACTGTCCCTCTAACTACGCTCTGGATAAGGGCGTCTGGTAAATGCTGGAAATGTAAATGCTTTCTAAACTAGTTACTCTTTATATGTTATAAAGAACCAAGTGCACATGATACATGATGCTGCACAGTATTGCATTCATGCTGAAAAGCGTCTAAATTTCTCAGTGTCGTCTTCCTGTGCGTAGCACTGCTGAGAGACCACCTCACACGAAGAACTTCCCACTTCGAGTTGGAAGAGTATTTGTGAACGGAGAAGACCAGTGCAGTGACTGTGTTTATTTAAAAAAAAACATGGATGATCAAGGTGAAGGCTTGGTCATGGATGACGGCGTTTGTGCAAATATAACAGCCAGCGAACTGTGGAGAACCACTGGATATGGTAAATTTGGCAAATGTTCTTTCTCTCCTTTGGATTCCTGTGTGTATGTCAATTGTGCAACAAAATTTATCTGCTGCAACAATAACATTTTCAATTCTCTATACACGTTTACCTTTAAATTGCATGCAAATTAATGTTTTATGAATATTATATTATATATGCTATTATGTGTGCAGGATTTCTCAACATTCTGTGAGATTAAAAGAAAATCGGACCAATTATTGCGACATATGATTACTCATGTAACACAAAATTAGTAAACTTGAAAACACAACTACAATTGAAATAGGGTTTAGAATCTGTTCCCTTTAATGGAAGCACATGGAATGCAAATGATATTGAATTTGAGAAAGAAAGACATGGTTGTGGGAATTAACATTGACTGTTTTACATGCAGTCTCTGTAAAGTGCTGATGTAAAAAAAGCTATGGGTGAATGCTTTAAAAATGACAGACTCACTGTTTGTGCATGGAATAGAGGTAGATGTCTCTGCATGCCTTGTGCATTTTTTTATTGTTTTATTGATCAAACATCTCAACATTACAATCAGTCCCAAACATTTACACACTCACCCACACCTACAAGTGCAAGCCTGCATACATGCATGAAGAGTCTCCATCTCCAGTTACTATGATGCTCATATATGGCTCCCAGAAGTTTAGAAAGTCCCTTCGTTTGCCCCTTCCATCCCCCAGCTTGAAGCAATCCAAAGTCCAGCAGTTTAGCCTCTTTCTCTGTTTGTTTAAACCCCACTGGATAAAGTCCCAGCACACATAGTTGAACCTTGTTTTTTTAATGAAATAGCTCCGTCAGGCATTTGATAACATCTTTCCACATACGTCTGTGCTCAGCAGATTCAAGGAGGACTTCCTCTTAAGAGAGAAACTGGTTTCTGTTATGTCACGAGCAGAGATACACACTGCAGTGCGCTCTAGAGTGGTTCGTACCATCCACAAGTGGACCAAGTATGGACGACTAGTAAACTGGCAACCGGATGAATGTGGACAGCACATTCTCTTGTTTACTCTGCAACTTGTACCAAATGACCACATTTTGCCCAAATAATGCATGATAACAAAAAAGCTCTTTAATGCAGGATACCACCTCTGTAAACTCTGGAACATCTCCTGCTGCTTTGAGAAGAGAGGGTGGAAGAGGGCGTGGAAGTGGCTTGGGTATCGCCTCTTCAAAAAAAAAAAATGTCCCTCAACCCAACCCACATTTGAAAAATACCACCTAACATCACTGCTTCCACCCCTGTCTAAAAAAACAAGTCTCAGAAGAGCTACACACGATTGTTCTTGTTCATGGCTCCTTGCCACCAGTGCACCGAGTGAACAAAATTACGTTGTTGTCAAGTTCAAGTTGAAAGTTCAAGGGTGGTAGTAGCCTAGTGGTTAACACACTCGCCTATGAACCAGAAGACCCAGGTTCAAACCCCACTTACTACCATCGTGTCCCTGAGCAGGACTCCCCTGTAAATACTGATTGTAAGTCGCTCTGAATAAGGGCATCTGATAAATGCTGTAAAATGCTGTAAAGTTGAGCTTTACTGTCATTTCAGCTACATACATGTTAGATGGTGCAACGTTCCTCCTGAAGCAGAATATTGTGTACATAAATAAGTACCGTCACAGGTCAAAAACCCCATGCAGGAAGTAAACACAACACAGCTATGATTAAAATGTGTTCATTTTAACAGCAAGGAATAAGCGTCCATGTTGTTCATTTCAGGCAGAGGACGGCGAAAAAGAACGAGCTGCAGCAGACGGGCTGCCGTGTGTCTGGGGCTGCTGGCTTTGGTCCTTTTGTCCGTCACCACAGGACTCTGCATCAAGTACAGGACAGAGAGGGACCAGATCCTCAACAGGTACACAGGCCTGCCTGAAAATGCAATCGGCAACTATTCAAGGATGGAAAGACTGGAAGTCCAGTTAGAGACCAGTTACACCAGCATGGCTGAAAAAAAAGACCGGCTAAAGGCCAACTGCACCGCCACGGCTGAAGAGAGAGACCAGTTAGCCAGTGATAAACGTACCCTTGAAGCTAAAGTCACCCAGCTTGGTGAGTAACTGCGCCTTTATTGGTCATTTATTGTAGGGGAGGGTGTCGTGTTTCGACCTGGTCTGTGTTCAAGACCACAATCTGTTGAACGAAGTTGGGCTGGTGGAGTGGTTTTCCATCCTGATGCTTTAGCCAGAATGTTTTCAGTCATCATGAACAGGTTTGTGATGAATGAATCAGGTTGAAGGATGAGGATTGAGAGCCATCTCTGATGGGATATTGTGATTTTTGTTCTGTGATTGTCAGGATCATTGTTAAAATATATATATGTATGTATTTTTTTTTTAACAGAGAACCAATTGAAGCGATTAGATGGACAGATTTTCCACTCTGCCACTAAAGATGTGTGGCGTGAGAGCAGAAAATATTGTAGAGAGAATGGAGGAGACCTGGTGGTGATAAACAACAGAAAGAAGCAGGTGAGACTGGAGAAGAGAACCAGAACATGAGCGAAACATGAGTCCTTACTATATAATATAATATAATATAATATAATCCTGATATTAGTATTTATGATCCAGTTTGAGATTAATGAAATGAGCCAGAATGGATGGATCGGCCTTAGTGATGAATCTGAAGAGGGAAAGT
This sequence comes from Denticeps clupeoides, assembly GCF_900700375.1. Taxonomy (NCBI): domain Eukaryota; kingdom Metazoa; phylum Chordata; class Actinopteri; order Clupeiformes; family Denticipitidae; genus Denticeps; species Denticeps clupeoides. The sequence goes on from NC_041715.1 coordinate 3,984,138, forward strand.
GGAGATGGGTGGACGGCACCACACCAACTGATAAGTATGAGACTTCCTTTTTCAAGCTTATTTTCTTCACAAATACAGACATGATGCAGGCACATATCAGGCTTTATTTGTGCTTTTTACGTGGTGCTTGGTGTCAACAAACCTAGAGAGGAAACAAAAATCTCAGCATGGGGAACCCATCCTGCTGTGGTCAGCACTGAATCACCCTCTCTTCTCAAGTTAAGCTACAAGTCAACTACAAGTGATCCTGAAAACATGGAATAGCACTGGTTGCTGCAAAATCCAGTTTTTGGAGTGGAGGGGCAGAGCAGGGAGCAAAGTCAATCAGAGCAAACAGGGTCGAAGCTGGACAGAAGCTGGTCAATCGTAACAGAAAGGTTGCGAGAGAGAGGAGTTAACACAGGCAAGTTCAAGCTGGGAAATCGATCATTTACATATATACATTTCCAGCATTTATCAGACGCCCTTATCAAGAGCGACTTACAATGTGGGTAACACACTCACCTATGAACCAGAAGACCCAGGTTCAAATCCCACTTACTACCATTGTGTCCTTGAGCAAGACACTTAAACCTCAGTGGCTCCTGGGGGACTGTCCCTGTAAATACTGATTGTAAGTCCCTCAGGATAAGGGCGTCTGGTAAACGCCATAAATGTAAATATTTTCACAACGGTCGTATTCTACTTTGTTTGCTGGGGTTTGGAATTGCTCTCTTGGCTGTCACGTCCCTGTCTGGGGGTTGGGAAAAGTGACAACGAAGGAGAGGGATGTGTGAGGCGGGAATACACATGTACCAGATCGAAGTGAAAAATTGTGCATTTATTTACAGTGAGAAGTGAACAACCAACCAAAACCTAGAATGCTGTACATAACAACAACAATCGACAACACACACACAAAAGGAGAAAACCGCAACTAACCACAACACTGACCACACTAACACACAGAACAGGCTTTTCTCCAACACTCCAAAACTCTCCTCTCTGTCCTCCTCCGGCTCCACAACAAGGGCACCGTCTGGTGGCTGGAGTTGTCCTGAAATGCTGCTGTCTGATGAGGGAATAGGTAGGCGGAGCCACCAGTTCCCAAACTCCACCCATCAAACAGCCTAAAAGGGAAACACAGGCACGAAAACCACTCTACGGCCCACAATTGTCCCAACAGTCCTGAAGGTTCATGCTGAACACTTTCTTATCATTCACTCATGTTAATGAGCATCTCATCAAGCGGCTTTTGACGATGACAATAGTGAACAAAGCAGCCGTGAAGGTAAAAAAAGTCGAAAAGATTCATCAATCATGCTTCACTTTCTCCTGCTACAACCAATACTAAATATGTTTCTTCTATTGGATTCTTCAAAATGGCTCAATCTTAGTCTCCATAACCACCGCAGTGTAGGTGCATCCCAACTTCTGACTGTTGGTGTGAAAACACATGGAAAATGTACCATACTATGAGTGAACTGAAACACATAGCTAATATCATAAAATTCCTATTTCAGATTCTGGGACAGAGGGCAGCCTGATATTTGGGATGAAGTGGATGAAGACTGTGTTGTATTTCATACAAATGTCAACAACCCACTGTTAACCTGGCACGATCATGCATGTTCAACCAAACACCTTGCAATCTGTGAGAAATCCGCTTTTCAGTAAGATTTTACATGGGCGTCTTCAAACTGTAAATGTATTGGAAATAAAAAGAGATCGTATCTCAGCAGATGTATACTGAACCATTTTAACAGTCTCATACGTCTCCAGTTCTGAATCTGAATCTTAGTGGTTATTGCTTGTAAGTTGCTTTTGACAAAAGTGACTCCTAAACAAATATAAAACGTGAACTCTCACTTAAACCCATATCAAATCTTCTGATCAAGTCTTCACCTTTGATAAAGAATCAGGTTCACACAGCCAATTTGGGATTAAAACCGTCTTTGCAGTTTCGTAATAAGTGCGTGTCTATTATGTATGCAAAACTGCACATTACTTTACTTTGCATTTCATGTATATGAAGTGCATTATTATATTAATACTGAAATATAATTTTTCAGTGTCTTCTTCCTGTACGTATGTACACAAAGACTAAAATCACAAGGGGTCAACAAAATGTGTGTGTGTGTGTGTGTGTGTGTGTGTGTGTGTGTGTGAAGGGCAGCTCAACAATAACAATGAAGACTGTGTTGTATTTTATTTCAAACAAGACAACCCACTGTTAACCTGGCATGAATTACCCATGCAGACACCATGCAATTTGTTTAATTTTTTTGAAGTCCATAAATAAAGATTAATGATAAATAATTTTTTCCTTTCTTATTCCTTATTTATTGCTTTCTAGCAGAAATGTGCTCATGTCAGCAACCGAACAATTTACTTCTAGATGAAAATATTTTTGCAGCCCTACTTATTGCATCATACTGCTTTTCACATTTCACATTTCTGCTTTTCACATATATATATATAAAAGTTCTATTTGCTATTAGAGGTCAAGTCAGGATGATCACAGATAAAGTTCTTCCTGTTTTCTGAACAGTTAGAAGTGTGTGTGTGAACAGAAGAGATCAGCGGAGTGACTGTTCACATTTTGAGTATTCACTTATTAAAATGAACTTCAATGACAACATGGCCATTGACGATGACATTTATGCGAATATGACAATATGCAACCCGAAGACAAGCACTGGAACTCAGCAGTCTGGTAAATTTTAAAGTTTTCTCTCTCGCTTGGTCTGTATACAGAACAATTATATGTGGACAATACAATAATGCAATAAAAAGTATTAGTTAGCTTTCCTGGTTGCAACATTCAACCTTAATATTTCATATTTATCTTTTTTACATTAAATACCAACACTTGAACACTATTACTTTATAGGGAATGCTGTTGAAGAATATGCCGAGAATTTCTAAACTTTTCAATTTCAATTCCATTTCAGATGCAATTTGCAATTATTTGCTATGCTAAAGTCAAAGTCAACTTTATTGTCATCTCACCATATACAAGTACAGAGAGAGATGAGATTGGGAAAATGTTAAGGATGAAATCGGAAAAACATCTACAAATGAAAGACATTTGCTATTCTCAAAGCTACAGAACTAGTCAACTCGAAGCCACAACAATTCACTCATTTCTGCTGGGCTATATCTTTATTTGCAAAAGCAATGTGCTGCAATAATTTATTCATTCAAAAAGTAACATTTTCAACGTGTTCTGAGTGAAACGTGTCACACAATGTTGTTATCTGTGTTGGTCTTGTGTAATATGCAGTTGTTGCAACAGCAGCAGATGGAATCAGAGGGGCTTTTAAATGTCTGTTCATCATGAATAAGACACGCATGCATATGCACAAGAAATTATTTCAAAGAATTTCTGCAAATGAATTTAAATTCAAAGTCTACTTATAAATGCAAATTTGTGATTATAGTTGCTTTTTTGCTGTCATGCTAGTTATAACCATTCTATTAAATAAGAGATGGGTGTAATGTTTTAGTTCCTGCAAATTATACATGATGACTCTGGACAACAGACTGACCAAAAGATTAAGTGAACATCCTAGAACCTCATGAGGTTTATAATGAAAGCTAGTGTAATATCTGTGAAGGTTCTCAGTCATACAGGTCAAACAAAATGGTTATTCCAGTGGAAACTGCACTTGTTTTGGTTCCTTGACAACGTTTCACCCTGACGGACTGGTCGGAGTACAAACCCTGTGGAAGGTGGTAACGTTGACTCAGGATGGAGGTGGAGGCGTGTGTGCTGGAGTATATGCTTGGAGGTGTGTGTGCTTGACAGTCTTCAGTGGTGCAGCCCCCCATTTCAATAGCCCTGCACTTGTTTGAGCAGCTCCCCATGCCTTGGGACACGGCTTCCATGCCTGTAACTGGTGGTGGCAACTTCCCATTCCAAAGAGCATAGGTGGAGTTTTGTAGCTGCTTCGCGGCAGAGCAGGCCAGCACTTTGTTTCCTGAAAAAACGCAGAGTCATCTATCCTTAAGGAAATGCTCTTAACGCAGTGTTTAAATCCTTTAATCAGGCTACAAAATGCTATATATTTTAAAGCAGGAAATGTGTTGCTCTGGCAAAAAGTGAATAATATTTCATCTAAAAAAGTAAAAAGTCCCACAACAACTCTCACTGGTGTTAACCAGAGGATCACTGAAATGATCTCAGCAGGTCCTTTTGTGGCAGTTTTTTTTTTTTCTTTTTTTTTTCATTTTCGCGGCAAAGAAGACTTTGCAATTCATCTGAACTCTCTTTATAACATTCTGGAGTAGATGCAAATTGCCATAATAAAAACAGAAGCAGCAAAACCAGAATTTGTGTCATTCTCAAAACTTTTGGCCACAACTGTGTTTTCAGGAGGCAGTAATTGTGGGAGAAGTTTCTCCAGATGGGCTGCAGTGTGTCTGGGACTGCTGTGTATTCTCCTGCTGGGGCTCGTCGCATGGATGACCATCAGACACACAGCAGAGAAGGAGGAGTTCCTCGCCAGAAATAAGTTCCTGGCTGAGGACAGGAACCAGTCCATCATTAACCAGCGTGACCTTCAAAACAGAGTCACAGATCTTGGTGAACAAAGTGCTATATTATGACCAGCCAGGATGATAATCTGAGATATTATAATCTAAGATGGGTGAGTTTTTACTCACATATGTCCTCATTACAGAGAACCGATGGAAAAAGTTCCACAAATTATTCCACTCCACTTCTCCACGGACTTGGAATAAGAGCAGAAAATATTGTCAAGATAGGGGTGGAGACCTAGTGGTCATAAGGAACAAATGGGAACATGTGAGTATGAGAGGAGCAAGATTTTGTATAAGAGGGAGAGTTTCATAATTAAATTTAATCTTTTATGACTTAGATGCTCCTTAATGAGAGGCGTCTAGATGGGTGGCTCGGTCTAACTGACCAAGGTCAAGATGGGACCTGGAAATGGGTGGATGGTTCCCCACTGACTCTTCAGTAAGATTTCATTTTGTTTTAAGATAAATGCATTAAAATACTTTACAGATGTCCTCAGATGTCAGAAAGGTGGCACTCATGCTTCCTCTAGTGGTGAACGTCAGAACTGCAGTGTGTTTAAAACAGTGCAGTACTTCTTAACAAGCCGGATATAGCTATAATACTGAGCGGAATGAGCGTAGGTAAAGGACAGAAGTGCAGTGATACAACAGAAAACAGACAAATCTACAAACAGGATGAGGCCTGTAAAAAAGAGATTGTCAGCGTCTCACCTGAGGAAGTCAGTTTAAGGAGACATACTCACAATGTCAATCAGACAATATCATTAATGTTATCAAGACTTATACTAATAAGAAATTCATTTTATTTTAGATTCTGGAACTCTGGAAAACCTGGGATCAGAAATGGTCGGAATGACTGTGTTGTATTACACTCTAATCAACAACATCCCGAGCATACCTGGAGTTATTATGACTGTTCTGAAAACCATTACGTTGTTTGTGAGAAGAACTGATAGATAGAAGCGAACAATATGTTCTGATTAAATGTCAGCCCTTCTGTAACAGAAAGCAGTTTATGGAATTTGTGCAACAACTTCTCCACTATCATGTATCAGAATTGTATTTAACATAATACCCTTCAAATTATTATCTGCACAGGACCAGAAGAGACACAACCACTCATTTATTAGATTAGATTAGATTCAACTTTATTGTCATTGCACATGTACAAGTACAGGGCAACGAAATGTAGTTTAGGTCTAACCAGACCATTTATACTTATAAAATAAATGAAACCAGTCTCATGGATTTAGTGTCTGTGTATTAATTTCAGTTTAGGTGTCAGTGTGACACACAGTAGCACTGCACACAGTGCACACAGTGAAATGTGTCCTCTGCAACGTGTCCGCTGCATTCCTCTCCATCACCCTTGGTGAGCAGTGGGCAGCCATGACAGGTCTCCGGGAGCAGCAACCTTCTGATCATGGGGCCGCTTCCTTAACCGCTAGGCCACCTCACACCCATATTATAGACTGTTTTTTGAAACCATACCCCCTATTACCAAAGTTTTCTGGTGAACAGCTACTTGGTAATATGTTCTGTACTGTAATTTGATGGAGTGGTTTTGACAAAGCATCTTCATACACCAATTTTTGTCTTTTCCAATACGTCACACAACCCACTTTTCATATTTTTGTTTTACATTTACATTTACAGCATTTATCAGACACCCTTATCCAGAGCGACTTACAATCAGTAGTTACAGGGACAGTCCCCCCCTGGAGACACTCAGGGTTAAGTATCTTGCTCATAGACACAATGGTAGTAAGTGGGATTTGAACCTGGGTCTTCTGGTTCATAGGCGAGTGTGTTACCCACCATGCTACCACTCAGATGAGTGTACAAATCAGTTGTGAAATATTTCACACTTCTTTTTTCTGAAGCCCCACACAGACAGCCAGTCTTGCACTGGAAAATGAAAAAAGAACCAACAGATGTGATGCCAGATCTGGAAACTTCAGCGTCCCCACACACTGCCCCCCAGGCGCCTGTCATGGCTGCCCACTGTCCCCAAGGGTGATGGATAAATACAGAGGACACATTTCACCGTGTCACCGTGTGCTGTTCTGCAGAGTTTCACAATGACAATCACTTCACCTTCACTTGTCCACAGAGAGCAGAAGTTATTATCATCAGTTACCAACACTCTGGTTAAATTATATTTACATTTGATGACATGTAACACTGACTTGGTGTAGTTTACGGATCTTTGTCACGGCGTTGGTAAAAAACTTGAGGGGAGGTTCTGCAATTGTGTTTATACAAGTTATGTAAATATGAAATCTGTAATATGAAATATGTTCTAATATGAAAATATATGAGTTATTTCATTTTGTTTCACTTATAATGATTACTGCACTTATTTAAATGCGCAGCTCCTATATTTTGTTCTGTAATATATCTGTATTCTGTCAAAACAGAGGTCAGTGAAATGAAGGGCCTTCCTAAATATCCTACATAGGTACAGTACAGGCCAAAAGTCTGGACACACCTTCTCATTCAATGTGAAGGCATCAAAACTAAGAATGAACACATGTGGAGTTATGTACTACAACAAAAAGTGGAGACCTGGCCTCCACAGTCACCGGACCTGAACCCAGTCGAGATGGTTTGGGGTGAGCTGGACCCCAACAAGTGCTAAACACCTCTGGGAACTCCTTCAAGACTGTTGGAGAACCATTTCAGGTGAAGACCTCTTGAAGCTCATGGAGAATGCCAAGAGTGTTCAAAGCAGTAATCAGAGCAAAGAAACTAGAATATAAAACATGTTTTCACTTATTTCACCTTTTTTTTGTTAAGTACATAACTCCACATGTGTTCATTCATAGTTTTGATGCCTTCAGTGAGAATCTACCAACGTAAATAGTCATGAAAATAAAGAAAACACATTGAATGAAAAGGTGTCCAAACTTTTGGCTTGTACTGTACTTCTTGTTACACTGAATGCCACGGCCGGCAACACGATGCTGCTGGGCCAGCAGAGGGCGGGCATGGACGTTGACCAGGGGTTATCTAGAGGGTGGTAGTAGCCTAGTGGGTAACACACTCGCCTATGAACCAGAAGACCCGGGTTCAAATCCTACTTACTACCATTGTGTCCCTGAGCAAGACACTTAACCCTGAGTTGCTCCAGGGGGGGACTGTCCCTGTAACTACTGATAGTAAGTCGCTCTGGATAAGGGCGTCTGATGTTATCTTAAACATCGCCTGCTCAACTTTATTTCACATTGTTGCTTGCCTTCTTTAGCCACAACTGACCCTGAATCAAGCCAATCGCCTGGATTACGACCTGTCTTTTGGATTCTCCTTGACCGACCACTTGATTTGCCCATGACCACTCTCTTATCAAGCCCACAGAAAGCCCAGTTGCTGATGCCCTTGAGCCACGCCACCCGACCACGATCCAGCATTCTGTCTTCGGCAACCCTATTTCCCCCCTACTCCTCCTGTGCATCCCCTCCCGCTCCTCCCACGAGCGTCCCCGCTCACCTCGGTTCCACTGCCTCCTGTCCTACCCTGGCTTCTCGTCCTCCTCCAAGTGCCCCCAGGCTTCTGCTATCATACTGAATTGTTGCACTTGGAGAAGCAGTGCCTTTAAACACACGGACGTTAAAGGATTTATGCCGAGGTGGTCGTGGAACAAGCTACCATCCTCCATCACTTGAAGGCCAACCTCTGCAGATATAATCATAATGTACTGATATTTTCTGAAGTGATTTTCACTGTTAAGGCCTCCCGCCTGATTTAGGATTGACAATGTTTTTCCCAATACCACCCATGTTTCCGGTTTTGCTAAGAACACAGAGAGATCTCCATTTGCTGCTGGGCAACAATATGGCACAGTGGGTCTTTTCTTTGTGACACCCCAGATAAAGGAAGTTGTGCCGTGTCACAACAGATGTGTTCATCGGTTGTGACACGGCACAACTTCCTTCGTCAGCGATCCCTTGCTCGCTTGCTGACGACGATTCCGGCCACCCCTCCGGCACGTCTGCTCTTGCCGATGCCAAACCCTGCCGTCGACCTGTCTCTCAGCAGCTCGTTTCCACTGCCCCCAAGTCGTCCCCCAGAGACCGTTCCTCCGACTCCACCGAGGTTCGCCTGCCGCTGCCGGACGGTCAGCCGAGCTCCCAGCACCCAAGCCCTCGCTCGGTCTCTGTTTTCCCTCGCCACTCCAAATGCCTCCACGGCATGTGGTGTGTCCGGTGTGCAAGTCCTCGCTTTCGCGTTATTCCAGTCCCAGTGCCTTTTCCGCGGTTTTGTATTGTATTTTAGTTTAAAAAAATCATTTTGTCCTCTCATCTGCGCCTGGATTGTCGCGACAAACTCGGACACTTACTGTAATTTTACTGTTATTTTCATCTATGCAATGTGAGCATTTTCAATTCCCTGGTCACCTCCTACCCTGTACCCTGATTTCTGGACCAGGAAGGGGACAGAATAAGATATTTATGCATCTTTTCTGTGACCTAGACCTATAATACAGCATGTTCGTGTTTTTGGACACTTTGCTTCCTAGAAAAGCCATCAATGCCACCAAATATCACCATCTTATACTTGTTGATATGCGCTGTACAGAGTATCAGTATTTAAATCCTACTTCTACAGTCAAGCCTTTAACAACACTCCCCTCACCATTACTTAACACTGCAGTAGTTAGTTCTCTGTTCAGTCATTTTTGCAAACTCATCACTGCCTCACTCTTCTCTCTTCTTTATCCTTCACAGTCCACTTCACTGTGTAGGGCCCTGTGAAATCCGTTTTATTTTTGCCTGAATTTCCATATTTGTTGACCTAAAAACTATGTGATCACCATCCATGCCTGACACAACCCGCAACCTAGATGTGCACACTACAGGATTGGGACCCGGGAACCTGAGCCTAGCCGGGATGCAAGAATAGTCCCCCTATTCAGGGGACTTGGGGGGCGGAGCCGGTGCTAACGTGACTTTTTTTTGACAAAAGTCTGTATGAAGAATGTGCCATGTTTGAACACAATGAAGGCCACCCAGAACCAACCTAGCACGATTACCCATGTTCCATCAAACAAAATTACATCTTTACAAGTGATTTATCAGAAGTAGAACTAGAAGTATTCTCTTTAAGTAAATGTCCGAAAAAAACATTTGCGACTTTAAATGGTAACGCAACTAATGGCTGGTATCTAACAAAAATGTCAAAGGTAGCTTTTAACTGACCATATGGAAAAAGTGATTTCATGTTGGAAAAGTGCGGCTGAAGCCTAGTTTGTGTCACGACGCAGCCAGCACCAAGCAGCGTGACAGCGGGGCTCTGATCACGGACATCTCGGGCTGATTAGGTGTCCGTGATTTAGAGGCCTGTAGAAGGAAAGAGACTGCATCAGGACAACGCTGCTGCATTACTGTGGACGGAGCTGTTCCCTCGTGTTTCCTTTGTTCCTGGTCTTCGTACTACACGCCTTTGGGGTTAGTGTGTTTGTTTATTCCTTTCTTTTGTCAGCCCTCGTACGCCACATTTCGTGTTATAATATGTCTCAATGTCCGGCTTCTGTGCCTTCGTCACCCCCACATCGTCGGTAGAGCAATTTTAACTTTACATCTGAGAGTCACAGACACCATATTACAAACACCGACTGTGGCCCCGTTATTAAACTGTTAGGTACCCATACATCTTATTATACCTTATAGATGAACCACTGTGTCCACAGTAAACAGTCCAGACACACACACATACAAATCCTGTAGTCAAGTCAAGAAGCTCTTAGAAGCTGAGCATTTTACGCCCAACATTTTGGGGGAAAAATAAAGAAATCTCCAGTCATGACATTCTTTCTAATGCTCTTCCTTTTTTCTAAGGTTGCGTTTGGAGGAAACCACAAGTGTGAAAGCACGAAAAGACTGCCACGAACAGCATTTTTCGAACTTGAGAACTGTGGTCTGAAGGAATGCGGCAGTCATTAGAAGATTTGAGCATGAAGGGGGGTGACAGAAAACGCATCAATACAGCAACCAATGAATCTAAACACTATGGTAAATCATATTATTTTTCATTATCTTTCTTTTGTGTTGCTGTGTAAAAATTATTCTTAGCACTCATTCCATGTTACTGTTACTGTTTTTACACATGAGAAATGCTTATATATGGAGTGTTAACTGGTGAATTGTTCTTGTTCTTGACTAAAATCACAAATACTGAGATATCTAGTTATATATTTAAATACATTCCATGTTTTTACTGAGGATCTAATATTAATTGGTCATGCTTTGCATATTCCAATGATAATATTTTGAGAAATAAAGAGCTAAAGAAATGACTTTACCAACTTAAATACATTTTCAGCTGGACACATTAAGGACAATTCAAGATTGGAGACTTTATTCGTCACATACATAAATGAATAGAACAGAACAGGAGGAAAATATAAAACAGAATAAAAGAGGAGTAAGGCTAGCAAAAAGACTCAGCAAGCTAAAATGCAAAAATGCAAGCAAATATTTATGTTCGAGGACAACATAAGGCAGAGACAGACATCACTGGCCAGGGACTATGGATACTGCACTCACAGTATAAAGCAGGATTAAAGTGCATTGTGCATTGATTGAGCAAACACCAGTGTAGCCGATTACAGGTTAGTGATGAACTTAAAAGGTTGGGGTGTGAGGTGTAGTGACATGTCCTGGTTCGGCGGTCTAAGGCAGAGAGACATCACTGACATCACCAGAGACATCACCAAGACCCGGGTTCAAGTCCCGCTTACTACCATTGTGTCTCTGAGCGAGACACTTAACCTGAAGTTGCTCCAGGGGGACTGTCCCTGTAACTACTGATTGTAAGTCGCTCTGGATAAGGGCGTCTGGTAAATGCTGTAAATGTAAATGTAAATGTAAATGTAGGAGAGGAACTCATCCTGGCCAATGTGTGTAAAGCAGGTAAGACCTGGTCCATATTCTCCTTTCAGGACGTTGCGGTGGTGAGAGCCGGTGGTTCAGATGGGTTACTGTTTGTCTGGGGCTGCTGTGCCTTGTTCTGCTCGTAGTCCTCATTAGGCTGGGTACCAGTTACATGACAGAAAAACACCAGTACTCAATCCTGGCGGAAAAAAATGCCCAGCTGATGGCCAGTTACTCAAGCTTGGCTGAGGAGAGAGACCGTTTACTCAATAATTCTGCCAGCCACAAAGGTATGTTTAAAAGAAGCACAGATGACCTTCAAAGTCACTTTGCAGAATGTGATTACATATGACTGCACCACATTGGTAGTTCTAAAAGTCAGTTTCTCTTCTTTCAGACAAACCGTGTGATCCAGGCTGGAAACAGTTAAACTGCAAATGTTATTTCTCCATATCTGCCGTGACTTGGGATGAAGGCAGACAACACTGCAAGGAGAAAGGAGGAGACCTGGCGGTAATAAACAGTAGGGAGGAGCAGGTAAATTATGTGTGTGTTTGTGTGTATGTATGAAAGAGGAACATTGTTCAGATGTTTGACTAGTCTTCTGTGTTCCAGGTCCTACTTATTGAATGGAATATGACAGGATGGCTTGGCCTAAGTTTTTGCGAAAAGGAGAAATGGAAATGGGTGGACAATAGCCCACTGACTGTTCAGTAAGAAAACGCAATTGCAAAACAAATGAAGCGAAAAACTTAAATGTTCCTTTATTTAATATCAATGATATACCCTTGTCTTTTCAGGAAATACCTAGTCTTTTGGCCTAATAAATAAGGCAATGAAAATTCTTGAGGGGTACCTCAAGGCTCTATTCTTAGAGCCATTTTTAAAAGATTATTTTACAGTATTGAAATAATGTCAGTATGATATATAAAACACATTGGACATTAAACCCAATTTGGTTGAATTTGGTTGAAGTATATAAACAATTTGGATATTAAAATTGACTCAGTTAAAATACTTTACTTGACATTGTTTTTGCCATATGTGCCCTGAGATTTGCAATAATCCTGCCCCTTATTCATAATTTTTCTGTCTTCACACTTTATTTATAGATTGTGGGACATAGGTGAGCCTGACAAGAGAGAAGGAGCCAATTCGTACTGCGCAGGATTTTATGCTAATAAAGAAAAGCCAGATCAGTCCTGGCATGATTACCCCTGTTCCAGAAAGCAATGGGCAGTCTGTGAGAAATTTGATTAACACATAGGGTGTACAGTGTGAAAACAGGTGGGTTAAGTTGGGTAAAAAATACCGTTCCTCATTGTCTCTGCATGTGGAATCCAATGACCTTTGCTTTGAAAATTACTGATAAAAAGTTATGCTATGGTCTTCTTTTTTATTTTCTTCATTTTTGGCCTGGACTCTTTAACTGAGCCATTTTTGTATTTTATCTTATCTTCTCATCTGACATGATTAATGCTTGGCAGTCAGTATCTGTTTGAAAACCTCTCTGTGAAAGCTTCTTTTCGAGACCAAATTGTTCATAGGCCTGATGTGTTCCACTGTACTCCATTGCTTAACTACATTCATTAAAATGTCTGTACTTGTGTGGTTCTAGTTTATATGTAAAAATTTGGTGCTTAAGAATCATTATGTATAATACAAACAAGCTTAGAGCCATGACTAAGAGCACCCATCTCAAGGTCTGGGTAGTATTCATTAATCAAGATAAGAATCAAACCACTTTTGTGGTTACGTCAGCATGTCTCTGAAAGAGACATGTGAAAAAGCCCACTGATGAGGAGAACTGATATTTCTGACTCAAAACAAACTGCACTATATGCACACGTATGCAACTTTTCTAAAAAGGGTGTCATGAATACCATCAGTTTATTTGTGGAGAGTAGAATGGAGCCACGTGAGAGCTTCTATGGAAATCTGAGTAACTAAACCTGCTGCGTAACTTTCAGCACTGATGGTGCTTTTCCAGATGTTTAGTCCAGAGGAACTCGGTATCTGTGGTTTCCAAGAGTAATTTTGCAATTGGACCACAGAAATGTTCAGAACGTATTGTGATCCTTCCCAAATACACTGAACAAAAATATGCTGAACTGACTATATGCATCTGAAGCATTTTCTACATACAAAAGACTCTCAAATAATGTTTAAATCTGTGTTAGGGAGCACTTATGAGGCTCTCTCAGCATCAGATCATCATGCTTCATAGCATTAGATGACATCAGGTCGTCCAGCTTGAGCAAAGCGGCGTCCCCACACACTGCTCCCCGGGCGCCTGTCATGGTTGCCCACTGCTCACCAAGGGTGATGGGTTAAATGCAGAGGACAAATTTCACTGTGTGCACTGTGTGCTGTGATGCGTATCACAAGTGACAATCACTTCACTTTCACTTCACTTCAACAAGGTGCTGATTCGACTCCACGATTATTGCATAGATGCCTTAGACTACCCACACTTAAAGGCCATTCTGAAATGTGAAGTTTGAACACACAGCAAAATGAGGGTTCTTACACCTTCTCACAAAATAATTTCTAGGACTTTTCCATCACTTTTCAATTACTCTAAGGCAATTTTTCATGACCATATGTTCTCTGAAACTAGTTGTGCTAGTTTTAAACGTTGTTTCTCGCAAAGTCTTACAAGAAAATATGTGCTTCATTATGCATTCATGTGTCGGTGGGGCAGTGGTGGCCTAGCGGTTAAGGAAGCGACCCCGTAATCAGAAGGTTGCCGGTTCGAATCCCGAGCCGCCAAGGTGCCACTGAGGTGCCACTGAGCAAAGCACCGTCCCCACACACTGCTCCCCGGGCGCTGGTCATGGCTGCCCACTGCTCACTCAGGGTGATGGGTTAAATGCAGAGGACAAATTTCACTGTGTGCACCGTGTGCTGTGCTGCTGTGTATCACATGTGACAATCACTTCACTTCACAATCAGATTTCAATGACTTTTTCATGACTTTATACTGACAAAACTTTTCGAGACCTGGAAAATGATCTTTGCAGATTCCATGACTTTTGCAGGTTTTTAATGACCGGAAGAACCCCGCACAATGCCACAGATGTCACATCTTTTGAGGAAGTGTGCAATTGGCATGCTGACTGTAGGAATGTTCGTCATCCTCATTGGGGTCTGGACTTGACTGCAGCAACCTGATCATTTCTAGGCAACAGAGATGTGTTGAGCTGCATGAGGCAAACTGTGGCCACACCAGATACTGACCTTGACCTTGACTGACACCACACTCACCCTGATATGCCCCATCTGTGAGGTGAATGTCCTCCCCGGCATGTCCACTGTTGGGTATGTCTTGTTTTGGGATTAAACCCCCATTTGTTCCCTGGTGTCGTGTGATTGCATACCTGCACCACACTGCCATGACAAGCGGAGATAATGAAACAATAAAAGACATAAGTGAAACTGTGACTAACATGTATACAAGCCGTTTGTCTTATTTCAATAGAACTCTAGGATGATGTCCTGTCTCCATCTATGGCTCTCACAGCATCAGATCATCATGCTTCGTAGCATCAGATGACATCAGGTCGTCCAGTGCTATATTGCACAGAACCACACAGGGTAAAATAAGGGGCAGGGTAAAATAAAATGGTGGCCTAGCGGTTAAGGAAGCAGCCCCATAATCAGAAGGGTGCTGGTTCGAATCCCAATCCGCCAATGTGCCACTGAGGTTCCACTAAGCAAAGCACTGTCCCCACACACTGCTCCCCCATGGCTGCCCACTGCTCACTCAGGGTGATGGGTTAAATGCAGAGTACAAATTTCACTGTGTGCACCGTGTGCTGTGCTGCTGTGTATCACATGTGACAATCAATTCACTTTACTTCAATAATGTTAATAAAGCAGAGTTCCTCCAGCTGGTCCAACACAGCGCTCCACTGTGGCTCGTGTGTGGCTGTGTATGTGATGTTGTATCCCCTTTCCCATTTTAAAACGGTGCCAGATCCACCATGGCTGAATGTAATTACTGTCATCGCTCTTATTTAAGTATGATTTTTCGAGAGATTATGATATAATTTATCCTGGATATGTTAGTTTTCTTTGACTGCTGTACGGGGCAGCCGTGCACCCCCTTCTGGCCCGGAGGACGTGTTGGCAACTGTGACAACACACAAAAAAGTACTTGTGAGAGAAATATAATATAATTCATTTCAAATTCTATGCAGTCTGTAACCTTACAGTGAGATAAGTTGAGAAAGAAAGTTAATCATATATAGCCAATAACAAACATCACCTGGGTGGTAGAAGCCTAGTGGGTAACACACTCGCCTATGAACCAGAAGGAGGTTCAAATCCCATTTACTACCATTGTGTTCCTGAGCAAGACACTTAACCCTAAGTTGCTCCAGGTGGGGACTGTCCCTGTAACTACTGATTGTAAGTCGATCTGGATAAGGGCGTCTGGTAAATGCTGTAAATGTAAATGAAATTCTGCCGGCTTAACATAGTTTAAAAGTAGCTATGATGTAATTTATTCTCTGTCACAGCTTGACAGGGGATTATTTTCTGAGAAAAACAGCTACCCTTTTTTCCACTGTGCGGTAAGTGTACTTACGTTCGGACTGTGTGTTTGGTACGGAAAATGTGCTTCCTCAGAAAGGAAGGAGCTACACATAAATTGGCTGGCTCTTCCTCACGTTGCCTAAAAAAAGCAATAGACATTTCACCCATTACACCCCGGTCATTGCCACTTCCAGCTTAAATAAGATTTATCTTAATATTTATCTGATTTGATCCTATTTCCTCAGCTGCAGCGTGGGTCTGCACTGACAGATCGTGCACGATCTGAGAGCAGCCATTAACTTCTGCGTACCGCACATTTGATAAATGAGTGTACTCAATGGAGTGTTAAATCCTCCCACCTGAACTCATGCCAATGATGCCTTCCCCAACACGCTACACAACCCAGACATCAGTCATGACACATCACGACTTCCTTCTTTCAATTTCCACACACTGTGCCTGGCATAGTTGTCTGGCAGCAAATGGAGATCCCTCTGCGTCCTTATCAAAATGTTCAGGAAGGTGACAGAACCAACAGTGGTGAAGCCAGGCGAGGCGCACAAACGACCGGTAAATCTTTATCTCTTACCAACTAGATGCTTCGGTGAAGATATGTCTCCATTTGGTGTGATTTACTTATCTCAGTCAGGAGGGTCTGCAACTGGGTTGCTATGTGCTTGGGAGTGTTCTGTGTTCTCCTGCTGGCCCTGATGAAGTGGATGTGCCTCAGACACTGTCTGGAGAAAGCCCATGTTCTGACCAATCACAGTACGGCCGAAGAGGTGGACCAGTTATGGACAAGGCTGCTCGAAGAGAGGGAGCAGCTGGAGACCAGTTACCAGAGACTGGCTGAGGAGAGAGACCAGTTACTGACCCATTGCCGCCAGTTGGAAGCTGACATTCGCGACCTTCAACTAAAAGTCACTGATGCTGGTGATTAAAGTCTTGATAATTCTTCCTGTTTTTTAGTTATGCGGTGCTTTCAGTGACTTTACTTTTGTTACAGAAAACCTCTGGAAAAAATTCAACAATTTATTCCACTCTACTGAAATGAGGACTTGGCATGAGGCCAGAGAATATTGTAAAGGGGGGGGGCGGAGACCTAGTGGTCATAAGAAACAGAGAGGAACATGTGAGTATGAAAATAGCCCGGGATATGATGTTCATGTGCACTATTTCAACATCAACCTCATGTGATTCAGATGCTTCTTAATTCGAGAGTGTTGGATGGATGGATGGGCCTCACTGACCAAGGACAAGACGGGACCTGGAGATGGGTGGATGGTACCCCACTGACTATTCAGTACGTCTTTTTTAATGCTATAAAGGCATAAAATACACACATTTACATGATTCTTAATAAAGGGTGCAAACAACACAGTATACAAGCATAAAAGAATAATCATTGCAAATATTGATATCCTGTATACTGAAGTGAGCAACCGATTTTATTCTGAAAATATTGGCTGCATTTTGGCTTTTGGTCAATTTGAATTTCTTTAACAAATATCAGCCAGTCAGAAAAATGGACAATATGTAAAACATATGTTGTGCTGTCTTGTGCTGCTACTCGATATCGCTAATCGATATGCCTATTTACAACATTTATTTCTCATACAGCCTATAATCACATACAGTATGTCTCAATGGGCTTTGACAGGCCCTACAGTTGACACCCATCACACGTGAGCCTTCTGCACACAGGGAAAAACTCCACACACACACACACACAAAAAAAAAAAAAAATAGCAAAGAGGAAGGAGTGATACAGAGAGGGACCCTCTTCCAGGGTAGAGTGAGCCTGCAATTGGTGTCAGTGCAGGGTTGGTGATGATTTGTCCAGGAAAAGAAAAAAGTCCAACAGGTTAAGTGGTGGAGTCCAACAGGTTAAATCCAAAGTGCAGAATGGAGCACCTCTCCATGTTTGGAAGTACTGGACAGTGTAGAGTAGGTTTTAGTCCTGTGTCATGGTGCACCAGAAGATGCTACAATAGCAACAAAAATTTCGGCCTGTCTCTCAGACATATCGGCATGGATGTCTGAGCGACACCTCCAACTCAACCTATCCAAAACCGAGATTCTGATCTTTCCAGGCAACAATTCCCCTCAGCAAAAACTTTGCTACTGTTAACACCCACGGCATCTGCAAAAAGCCTTGGAGTTTGGATAGATGACAAACTGAGTTTGAACCATCATGTTGCTGCGATCTCCAGATCCTGCAGGTTCACTCTCTACAACATTCGCAAGATTCGGCCTTTTCTCTTGCATCAGGCTACGCAGCTCCTCGTCCAGGCAACGGTCATCTCCAAACTCGACTACTGTAACTCTCTCCTGGCTGGAGCCTCTGCAGTCACCATAAAACCACTCCAGATGATCCAAATTATGGCAGCCCGTCTCATTTTCAATCAGCCAAAATACACCCATGTTACACCTCTTCTTACCTCCCTCCACCGGCTCCCGGTAGCTGCTCGCATTGAGTTCAAATCCTTGATGCTTGCCTACAGGGCTGTAAATGGAACTGCGCCCTCCTACATCAACACACTACTACCTAGCTACACTCCTGCACGCTCTCTCAGATCGGCAAAGGAAAGGAGACTAAAAATTCCTTCTTCACGGGGTCTCCGATTCCAATCATCTCTGTTCTCCGTTGTTGTCCCTGGCTGGTGGAACAACCTGCCCTCCTCCACACGACTAGCCGAGACTATCACCACTTTTAAGAAGCAGGTGAAAACCCTCTTGTTCAAAAAATATTACAGACAAATCTAACACTTACACACGCACATGTGTACACATTGCACAAACAATACAAAAATGTATAAATACATTATAATTTTTCTTCGTCTAGCACCTAACAATCTCTGAGCATGCTCCTCGCTGACAAGTTTACATTTACAGCATTTATCAGACGCCCTTATCCAGAGCGACTTACAATACGTAGTTACAGGGACAGTCTCCCTGGAGCAATTTTAGGGTTAAGTGTCTTGCTCAGGGACACAATGGTAGTAGGTGGGATTCGAACCCGGGTCTTCTGGTTCATAGGCGAGTGTGTTACCCACTAGGCTACTACCACCCTTATCAGGCTCAAATTAAACGAGAATTGCTGGTGTCTTCCTATTCCTCGCTTTGGATAAGAGCATCTGCTAAATAAAGTAAAGTAAAGTAAAGTAAAGTACATTGCATACATAATGTCCATTATAATGCTACTGGTCCATTTGAAGATCCCTGAAGGTTTAGCTGTTACAGTGGCGGTGGCTGTGGTTTTTTTATCATGTCAGCTGTATACATGTTAGATGGTACATAGTGAAATGAAACAACATTTCTCCAGAAACCTGGTGCTACATGTAACAATTAAACAAAGTTACATACTGACATAAAGTGCACGTGTGTGACAGCGACAGACTGGGCTGCATAAAGTGCAAACAGGGGACACAGGCAGTGCAATTTAATAAAAGCATTAATTTAATATTAGCATTTAATAAAAAACATGTAGACCACAATGAGACAGACAGCGCTGAACTAGGGAAACGAATAATAAATCTGCAAAGTAAAATAGGGCAAAAACGGAACGGTGCATTATACAAGCAGCTGTTAACAGGGACAGTGTAATTCCACCACAGGTGAGAGAGGAATAGTCGGACAACATAGTGAAGTTTATTATACAAATGATTACTGGAAGAAAGGGAGGGCACCCATAAAAATGGACAGCCTTGTTTCAAGGTGGTTAAGGGTGGAGGCTCAGATCAGGTGCTGAGGAGGTCGGTGGAACACACAGAGACCATGAGGCTTCTGGCAGATCAGCACCCTTGCAAAGACAGGTTGTCCATTTTGTACCAACATGACATGCTATACGAAGCAGCCCGCAACAGAACAGGACATCGTTCTAGACAAAAACTGATCAATGACAGCAGACGTCGGCAAGCACCCGGGCATCCCTGCCAACATCACTGTCATCATACTCAGAACCAACATCATCCTATGGTCGACAGTGGAGAAGCGTGTTCTTCTACTTGAACTGACATCGAAGAAGCACTTGAGAGGAATCTCCTGGCCTAGTGGCAGAATACCAAGAGAAAGGCTGGAGAACCAGTCAAAGTTGGCCGTGGCTTTGTGATCCTCTAAACCAGTCGCATCCTGAAACAAGTTGAAGGGATAGAAGGGATGCTTTGCTGAGAAGAAATGATAAGAGTCGAGGGAAGCATGAGGCTACGTGTTAACCTGACTGCGGCTGCAGGGAGACGTCCCTCTTCAGCTGCCCTACCATCCTGAGATGTTCTGGGGATTAAAAGGTCGAAAGATCTGTGGGGGATGGCTTCCAGCTGAAGACACTGCAGCTGCTAATCTGGCACACATCTGCCGGTTAACAACTCAGTGTGTTGCTCAGGGACAATGTTAGTAAGTGGGGTTTAAACTTGTCACTTTCAATTTTCAAAGATTATTGGTAAGTGAAGGCCCACATAACACATCTGTTCACACCCTGAACACCCACCCTTTTAACCCAGCCCTTTTACTAGTTATTCCATTTGTTCTGATATTGGCCCTGAACATCAGAATCGATGCGTCCATATTGTAAATGATGAACTATGTAATTTTTCTTCCTGTTATTTTATTTAAGATACTGGAACGTCGGAGAGCGTCTCATCAAATTCCCAAATGGCCGGGATGACTGCGCCGTTTTACATTCTAATCATCGAAGCCCAGAGTACACCTGGTTTTCTTACAAATGTTCTGAAAAACATTATGTAGTCTGTGAGAAGAACTGATTTATCAGTAAAGCAGGAATGGCATGTTATTACTGCGATCGTCTGTTAACAAATGACATGACTTCTAATGTATGTAAAGTGTATATGTTACTGGTAGACATGTTCAGAAGACATCTTAATTAGATTATTAATTGGATTATGAATGTCACATCAAAAAAATACATGTTAACATTATGCCATTTATCAGACATCCTTATATAAAGCCACTTACGATGTGTTGTGTTGTGCTGTTTTGAAGACCGCACAGAATAAACCTGACTTGAGTAAAACAGTAATACTCTGTTTAATGTGTTTAAATGCAATTCAGTAAAGTGTACATGTGGCGGACCTGAACCCAATCCAGAAGGTTTGGGATGAGATGGACCGCAGAGTGAAGGCAAAGGGGCCAACAAGTGCTAAACACCTCTGGGAACTCCTTCAAGACTGTTGGAGAAGCATTTCAGGTGACGACCTCTTGAAGCTCATCGAGAGAATGCCAGGAATGCAAAGCAGGAATCAGAGCAAAGATGTTTTCACTTATTTCACCTTTTTTTGTTAAGTACATAACTACACATGTGTTCATTCATAGTTTTGACGCCTTCAGTGAGAATCTACCAACGTAAATGGTCATGAAAATAAAGAAAACACATTGAATGAGAAGGTGCGTCCAAACTTTTGGCCTGTACTGTATACATTTTTATTTCATTTGATTTCCTTTTACTTAATTAAATGACATTATGTCAAAATTATTTTAATATTCAAAAAGTGTCTCTCAAACCACGAAAACGGTCCAAATGCTGAGTAATTGGGCCATTAGAAGATTGTAATATTAAAAAGATGTAGTATTGTCATGTATTGGGGTCGGTAATTATGTTATGTTATGTCATTTCATTTAGCTTAGATGATTAATGCTTGGCAGGTAGTATTTATGCTTGGCAGGTAGAAAAGTACTCTGCATTCTGTGGGTCTGGTGTATGTTTCTTTTCCTGTTGTACTGACAGGTTCCAATGTTTGACGTGAATTCCTATCAGTGTTACTTCCTTTTGCTCATGATGTGTGAAAGCACCAGTTACAACAAATGGCAGTCCTGCTTCTTCATAGGCATGATTGCTGATTTTTTCATAGGCATGATTGCTCACCAATATCCTCAAACTCCACTGCTAAAGTAAATTATTAAAAAACAACTAGGTGCTTCAGAAAATTCATGGATAAGGTTTGGTGAAAGTATGGGATAGAGTTGGGTAGTTGAGTTCCCAAAGTTTTTTTAAGAAAGACTGCATTATTTAAGAAAAATTGCAAAAAAAGTTCATTTGAATTTACATTTATGGCATTTATCCAGAGCAGCTTACAGTCAGTAGTTACTGGGACAGTCCCCCTGCAGCAACACACGATGGTAATAAGTGAAGTTTGAACCTGTGATTTTGTGGTCTTCTGGTTCTAGGCTACTATCACCCTCACTTACTGAAAATGAAATGTACAAAGGGGCCACACACAGCCAACGTGTAATGTCAAGGGTAATGAGTGAAGGCGAACGAAGCAGGTTCACATTCACAATGTCACAAAAATTCCAAAAGAGAAAATTTCCAAAAACAAAATATACAAAAGAACACATGGACCGAGGCACGTAAAACGTACTGCCAGCTTGTGAGAGTTGGAACCCAAGGAAGAAAGGAAGGCAGATTAATAATGTTCAACACTCTTACAGTTCAACACAATGTTCAACACTCTCATAATTTGTCACAGTTTACACAAACCAAACAGAAAGGTGTGGGCAGGAGCCAGAGGGAGAAAGCGAGGCAGGTTAAAGTTTAGCACTCACACAGTCTGTCCGACGAGCACGGTTACATAAAAGAAATTACATGTTGAAGTCCGAACATGTGCATGTGTGCGTGGTACAGGGCCTCAAAGATGCAGAATAGCGATGTTGCGAACGGGGTGAACCTGTGAAAAGGGGTAGTGTAGAAAAGGAATCGGTCATACTTTATTCAGAAGAGCTGGGTGAAGAAGAAATTTGGGGGAATGAATGAAATGCTTCCGCCTTCCCAGATGATCTCACACAAAAGTAAAAAAACAAAAAAGTTTTTTTCAGGAGTGCCTCAGGGCTCTGTCCTTAGACCCCTATTGAAACAATGACAATATGACAGATAAAAAAAATTATTGGATATTGGACCTAAGAAGTTCTAAATAATTATTTGGTATTTGATACCTTTGATTAATGTCAAGGTATTCTTTTACTGTGAAAAACATTAAAAAACATTTAAATTCTCTTGTTTTTCTTGACTCTTTGGCTGCACCTTTTTTTTGTTTTCACTTGTAATTATGTCATTTCATTTAGCTTAGATGATTAATGCTTGGCAGGTAGTAATCTGTAAGAAAAGTACTCTGCATTCTGTGGGTCTGGTGTATGTTTCTTTTCCTGTTGACAGGTTCCAATGTTTAATGTGAATTCCTATCAGTGTTACTTCCTTTTTCTCATGATGTGTGAAAGCACCCGTTACAACAAATGGCAGTCCTGCTTCTTTTTAAGAAGATTTTTTCATAGGCAAGATTGCACACCAATATCCTCAAACTCCACTGCTAAACTAAATTATAAAAAAAAAGAAAATTCATTATGTACGTTGCAAACAAGTTTGTAAAGAGCACCCTTCACAAGATTTGGGAAAAATTGATTTATCAAAACTTCCCAAGAAACCACTTTGGCTTGAGCAATAGATTTTTCAGCACATCTCTGTACCAAAGAGGCATCTCAAAAAGCCTACTGAATAAGAAAACTTACATTTCAGGCCCAAAAAAACTGCGTTACATGCACAGGGGTTGGCCTAGCGGGTGAGGAACCCGTCATCAGAATGTTGCTGGTTTGAACCACTGAGGTGCCATTGAGCACAGCACCTTCCCCACACACTGCTCCCTGGGCGCCTGTCATGCCTGCCCACTGCTCACCAAGGGTGATGGGTTATAAGCAGAGGACACATGTCACCATGTCCTGTGTTGTGTTTCACAGTGACAATCACTTCACGATCGCAGATGTATTTAGAACTTCTTCTTTTTGAGGCCATTTGTTTATTTGTGTGCTGAGGAGAATGGAGTTAAGTGAGAGCTTGTATGAAAATATAGGCAACAAACCAAGTAACCAAGATGACGGTACATATGGCAACATAACAACCAGCAATCAAAGCACAACCGCTGGACCTCAGCAGTCTGGTAAATCTAAGATTTTCTTTCACTTTCTTGGTTTCTCTCATTTAAGCAAATAACACAACTTGAGCAGGACATGCAATTAATAAATTAGAAGCATCAAGCGTGGGTCATTTCGACTTTGTAGGTAGGGTCTGCTCTTCTTTTTAAGAACAAACATTTGGGAAGCTTTTGGATGTGCAGATGTCCAAAGCCGCTTCATGAGATGCTCCTTAACATGCGTGAATGATGTGAAAGTGTTCAGCATAAACCTTCAGGGATGTTGGAAAGGAGGTGGAGAGAAGACAAGTGTATAAAATGCTGCCATCACTGCAAAAGCTCCCTGACTTGGAGCCTTGCAAGTTTTTCTATAACCTCATGTGTTTTATTTCATGGTCCTGTCACTTCCGTTTTATTCTGTAATGTAACAAGACGCATAAATCAGTAGGCGTGTCTGTTACTGGTATAGTCTATATATGATACACAGTTCATGATTCCATATTTACCGAATTCTGAAATTCCAGAAAAGGTTCCACAGTGTTTTCAGGCTTTTGTTGCCTTCACTGAAGGCGTGGCTGCCACTGAATGAGGTAATATTTTAACTAAATAGTGGAATGTCTCACTTTGTATGTTTTCATTTTGTGTTGATTTATATTTAAAGTTTGGCTTAGTGCTTTTTGGGAATTGGCTGCACCACGGATGGGTAAAAAGTGTGGCAAAGGAATATAAATTAAGTTTTTTTTTAATGTCTCTACCTCAAGCAGTGTTCAGTTAAAGGAATCAACATAACTTTACTTTACTTTACTTCACTTTACTTGGCAGACGCTTTTTTTTTTTTCCAAAGCGACTTACAAGAGGACGACACCAGGAATTCCCATTCGATTTTGATTTTGAGTTACAAAACTAAGAGCCCTGATGAGGCTCTTAGTTCCATGTCAGGAATAAAACATGCTGGGGAATTCTTAAGTGCTAGACAACTACACAAGTCTGGCCAGGGACAGAGACATGTCGAAGGAGAGGGACCGACTTCTGAGCACGCTTGCAGGGATCGGTGAGAGCATCGGCTCCAACGCCGTTGGAAGTGTGCACAGAACGGGAGAAAAATGTTTCTCTGTTCCAGGGAACCCATGTTCCCCAGGTTGGCATAAGATGAACTGCAAGTGCTACCTCAACAGCACCGCTCCAATGGCTTGGGCCGAGGCCAGAAGATATTGCCGCGAGAGAGCCGGCGAGCTGGTGGTCATAGGGAGCAGAGAGGAACAGGTGAGCGTGTATGAGCGTGAATAAAGGCTGAGAGTGACGATGACCACCAGACTTCCACGCTCCAGGTTCTACTCGCTAATGAGAAAATGAACGGATGGATCGGCCTCACCGACAGTAAAAACGAGGGGACCTGGACGTGGGTGGACAGCTCCCCCTTGACCCAAGAGTAAGATTTTTTCCTCTTCTCGGATTTCAGCTACTAAAATGTAAAGAAACTTCACTGTAAAGTAAAAAAAAATTAATATTTGTTCTAGATTTTGGGCAAAAGGTCAGCCGGACAGCAGAGGAGGCCTTGACGAGGACTGCGCTGTATTCCAGTCTGACGCACAAAGCGCAATGTCATCTTGGCACGATTACGAATGTTCCAGCAGACACGCAGCGATCTGCGAGAAATTCGCTTCTCGGTAAAGACCAGACGACAGGACCTCAGTTTCACAAGGGGTGTAATGAGATGTTGAAATAAAAAAATACGATGAAATATTCGCACTCTCATGTTTACCTTTCTTACATTCTAAAATGTTTCAGCAAATGTGCTGTGCTGCAGTGTTTCACAATGACAAAAACAATCACTTTCTTTATTGCAACTTTTATTACATGTAAGCTGCTAGAACACCCCATAAAGTGTATCAATATGAAATGATAAAACTGTTCAGTTAAGAGAAGAGATGCAGGTTAGAAGCAAATTTACCTCACGTTCACGATTAGATTTGTTACACACTGTTACACATATTTGCACATTGGTTCAATTTAATATTTGCAATATTGAGGTCTATAGCAGTCGCAGAAAAGAATTTCACGGCATATAATACCATGTTTGACTGTGCATGTGACAAATAACATTTGAATATTTAAAATGCAGGGTGACCTCATCAGATGAAAATGATAAGAACATCTTCGGGTAGCTTTTTGGTGGCGCCTGTCTTATTTGGCCCTTGGTGAAGGAGCTCTCCGAAGCTGTGGATGTAAATGACATCACCTTTACCAACACTTTCCCCACCTTTAATGTCACCAGTAACATCCGCAATTCAACTGGAAAAGATTGAAATGTTATTATTACATAGAAACATCAGCCACCGATTCATGCACAGAGAAGAAAGCACATTCTGTAGGGTTTGGCATTTCTCACCACCAACACAACCCCACTTCCAAAACTGCAACTGATCAGCATGATTCTGGGGCTGGTAGTAGCCTAGTGGGTAACACATTCGCCTATGAACCAGAAGACCCAGGTTCAAATCTCACTTACTTCCATTGTGTCCCTGAGCAAGACACTTAACCCTAAGTTGCTCCAGGGGGGGGACTGTCCCTGTAACTACTGATTGTAAGTCGCTCTGGATAAGGGCATCTGATGAATGCCATAAATGTAAATGTAATCACTTATCCCACCAAGAACCTACTTCCTGCTGCATGTGTGTATTAGAGCACGTTGCTTCCTGCTCACAGTTGCAGACGGAGGGCACGTTCGTCTCAGTTGTTGGCCACGTCGTGCTAATTCACTGTTACGGAGACCTTCGCTGGTAAAATTCTCAAAGGGGAACGATTACAAATAGTTGCAAAGTAGGGGAAAACTCTCTTGGTGAAAGTGTGTGTGAGAGTGCACAGGGGTGTGTTATCAACAGGATCACAGAATGTCACTTTGCCCCTGTCCCAGTCCAGCTGAACTCTGACCTTCTGCAGAATCTTTTCAACACCGAGGACGGTCACAGACTGGGGCGTAGAACGTGCTTCGTATTTCTCGTCGCTGAAAACCAAACACCAGATGCCACCCCTGCTGTAAACCTCCCCCTTCGGATTGGCCGACTCGGCCATCAAACCCAGGACCCAGCCTGTGTTGTCCCCGACCTCGACGTCCCAGCAGTGTGTTCCTGAGTGAAAGCCTTCACTGCCCAGAACAGCATCGTACTCATCGAACCTCTCGGGGTTGTCAGGGAGCCGCTGGACCTCGCCGAGGCTCACACTGGTCAGGTCCTCAGACACGGTGAGTTGTGGGTGTGCGGTGGTGGGATTCAAGGTGACAGGAACTGGATGGGGAAAAAAAAGTGTGCATGTGTGTCTATTATACCACAGAAAGTTCCAGCATTTTCTGGAGCATTTGAAAGTGATTGTTTTTGCACAGAGAAGTAAGTGGGAGCGATTCTGATTCTGATGATTAAACATCACCGATAATTGTCAAAAATGAGGGGCTACCAGCTATGATTCATTTAGAATATTTGACACATTCAGTCAAAAACTTGGCTGTGGTTTGTCTACTTTATGCTCATCGTTTCAATGTGGGCATGTCTGATTGGCCAACACACTCTGGAAATTTGCATAAATGGATTTGCTTGGCTTTCTGCCCTAAGCAATTTAAAGAGCGACAGACCCACAATACAGTTCGTTGGCACCATTGTACGTGCTAGGGGAATGTTACGGCCTGAGTCTCTTTCCTACACTTTCCTCTGCCATTGTTTTAAATATTATACCAAGCTTTATATCTAAGAATTAAATCACACATAATTATTTACTAAATGTGTGACTAATTAGTAGCCCTAATTAGTAACCCTAATATATACATATTGTTACAATTAATTGTGGTGCATGGCTATATTTTTAAGTGCCTGTACTCACAGTATTGAACTATGTCTTCAGGCATCTTCTCCCAGACTCTGAACTTCAGGTTTCCCAGGTGCTTCTCCACGTGGATCAGGGCCCCTGAAAGCCTCTCTGGATTCTGCAGCGTGCACTGGGCTCTGGAGAAACATTCGGGTGAACGGGGGTTGGGCTCAGAACCAAGGAGAGAAACAAAAAATTTAAATGAAGGAGGAGCTCACTTACCTTTCGACTGTGTCTCTGTACTTCTGAAACAACGAAAGCACATAATACACTTAACAACTTTCAAATTCTGTAATTATATCAGTACAAACAAGTCTCCTTATAACATTCTGCAAAACCCTGAATCCCATTAAGGTGATGCAACAGTTTTTTTTTTTAACCTCTGGTTTTTCTAAGCACTGTAGATTAGTAGCATGTGAGTTATGTGACTCTGGACAGTAAAAGTGATATTGGTGTCAGACTAAAACCATTAATGTACCTGAAAACTGGACATCTTTCTGTATGGAGAGAAATAGTCCAGTGAAACTCTAGGATTTTTTTTTTTATTATTTCTTTATCTTCTCCAAGCCTTTTTGTACACCAGGGCAAAGATGTTCAAAAGGTCACATTGGATAACAGATTAGATTGAATCTTTAAAGTGGGTTGTTCAATAGGAACAGAGGTACTCTGTTTTTTTTTATTTGGATATATTTGGTCCAAAGAAAATCTTGATGCCAACACAAAGGTGTTGATTAAACATCAGTGTGAGGTTTGTCCAATCTGAACACTGATCCAATCTGGTGTTGCTTTGAAAAAGATAACTATAAAAGTAAAAGGAATGACCAAATCCTGTTTGAACATATGGGCCCAAGATATCCAGATTACCTGCAGAAATAAGATGTCTTCAGCTTCCATCTCCTCTTCTAAAACTTGGATTTTGTCTGAAAGGGATGCAATCTCCCTGCTCATTTTCTTAATCTTCTTTTCCATCATCTGACTCTTCTGCAAGTTTTCCTCCCTCAATGCAGATATCCTGGCCCCTTCTTCATCTCGGAGAAACTGGTGCAGATTCTCGAACTCTGCCTTAATCTGCATCTCAGTGTGCTGGGCCTGATTCTGGAACAGAATGGATCTTGATTCGGATTTCTGCTTTTACAAGCCGCGCAAGATAAAACAGCAACGTGTCTGCTGGGTTGCATCAACTGAGTCGCGGTATCCTTTCACCATAGTCCCACATTCATCAAGCTACACAACAATTTTATTTTAATTTATTTTTATCCCATTTACTTTTATTATCAATTATAAAATGTCATTTTAGGTGGTAACAGTTGATATTTGGCACATGTTATGCTGAAAAACAGGAAGTGAGAATCATGAATTGTAGTGAAACGCACGTTGACCCTTGTTCAAATCTGTTCAACGTTTGCTCTATTTTTTTAAGAATAAGGACGTTGTGCACCAGGAATGAGATGAAGAGTCTGTGCATCACGTTGTTTCTCACATTAGCAGCATGCAGCTTTCTAGTGAAATGCTGCTCCCTACCGGCTGCAGCTAAAATTGCAGCGTCTAGAGCTGTAATTCTCGGGTCCGGGTGCGTGAGTCAATTGACTCGGTATGTCCGGCCAGAAGAACCGACTCGGTGACTCGGGTTATGAGCCATTCAGTTTCAGATGGTGCAAAGAAACTGTAAATTATGCCATTTGTATGGTAGTACATGACGTTTTAATGATTATAAGATGTATTCATGCGACGGAGATTACAGTTTAGACATGGTGTAGTTAGGACTCAAAGGATTCGGTTCAATTGAGACCTCAGACTCGTGACTCTTGAGTTATTTAATGGATCCGGGTGATTCACCTGGGTGAGTAATGAATCACAAAGCCTTTGAAGGGTTTAAATTACAGTTCAATATCAGACATTCGCACCGAGATTCCAGATCGAGAGAAGGAGGCCATACCTTCGTGTGTTCCGCACTTTGAACGCACACCAGTTTAGCTTCACTGAACATCTTCAGCTTCTCCTGCAAGGACGTCACTTTCACCTTAAGTTCTTTCTGAAACAACACCACGACTTTTACTGCCACTTGTCGTTGAGATGCACCATCATTGCATTTAGAAGGTTTCTCACCTTGAGACGACGCGCTACTTCCTCCACCGGGCTGAACTTGTGGTTTTCATGGAGGACCGAGTCCCGACACACCAAGCACACGGGCTGCTCGTCCTCCAGGCAGAAGAGTTTGAGCTTCTCGCCGTGCGGAGCGCAGCAGTGCGCCATGCCCTCCTCCTCTTCCTCACTCCTGCCGCGGAGGAGCGACTCGCACAGGTTCTTCAGAGCCCGGTTCGCAGGACAGTCCTCCTTAGCGCAGAGCTGCCCGCAGACGGGACAGCGCAGGGACCCGTCCCGGCCCGGCGGGTCCAGACAGACCTTACAGACGTTGTGGGTGCAGGTCAGGAGGACGGGGTCCCTCAAGATGTCTTTGCACACGGGACAGAAAAAATGGGGGTCTGGGGCCAGTTTCGAGGCCATTATTTAGAAATAAAATGAAAGTTGAACTCACTTCCTCTTCCGGTTGCAGGTGAGTCGGTGGGAGGGGCTTCTCCAAAGGAAATATATATATTTTTTTATTAACCTTTTATTCAGTGTTACAAATTACAAGGCACATTTCACATATTAAGGAATGTCTTCCGAACATTATAAACTGAGCATAAATAGTACAAAATATTACAACCAATATCACCACAACAAGAAATTAAAAATAAATACATAAAATAAAAAAAAAACAGCAAAACCATTCAATGAAGAAACATAGCTTAATATGAAAAACAAAAACACTGATAGTTGTTGCTTACAAGACAACTTCCAGTTCTTATATTAACTTGTCTATATACTGGTATAATAATTGGGCTTTAGTATTTTTACAGTGACTTAGCACTTCCTTGAATAAATTTATTTCATTTGCAAAAATTTTGAAAACGGGGATGATTTTTAGAAATCGAGACATATGAATAAAAAATTTGGCCATAAGAATTAAGTTATTATTACAGTATTCTGATTCTTCATCTCCTATCAGACCAACCCTTATTAGCTCAAAGGTGGAATAGATTTTTTTACACATTATCCAATTTTGAAAATCATTCCAAAAAATATGTGTGGCATTGCAAATAAATAAGAGGTGTTCTAATGTCTCAATATTAGAGTTACAAAAAACACAGGAATTGTCATTTTTACCAAATTTCTTTTGCAGAAGATCATTACAGGGATATATGTCATACAGGGATATATGTCATAAAATGGATTTATTTAGCTTTCTGTGGTATACGAAAAGAGAGGTATTTAGTTCTAATTTTCTTTAAAGACATAACATCATAATCTTCAAACAAATGTTTTCTTCTTAAGGTGGCTGGAAACAATATTGAAGTTAGATTGTTTCTTATTAATTTGTTATTACATTTTCTGTCTATAAATTCACATCCATTTATAGTCATAGATGGTTCTTTTGGAATAATTACTGAATATGTTATTATGCCTTTAATTAATAAAGTCACAGTAGAAGGAATTGCCTTTAATACAATTTAGTTATTGTACATGTTAACGTGTATTTTCCAATAAAGTCTTCATATGATAAGAAACTACCATCAGCTTCCATAAGATGTAAGATGGACCAAATACCTTTTTCAAACCAATCTTTGTAAAAGAATGACTTGCGTTTGATCAAGATGTGTCTGTTGTTCCAAATCAGAGTTCAATGTGGTGAAAAGTTGTGTTTGAAAATGAGTTTCCAATATAGCAAGACTTGTTTATGAAAGTCTGATAGTTTTACTGGTTCTCCAAAGGACAGTTGAGCTCGCTTCCTCTTCCAGTTGCAGGTGAGTTGGTGGGAAGGGCTTCTCAAAATGAAAGTTGAACACGCTTCCTCTTCCTGTTGCAGGTGAGTCGGTGGGAGGGGCTTCTCAAAAGGAAAGTTGAACTTGCTTCGATGCAGGGCCTCAGCCCACCATCCTCCTTCAAGACAAAGAAGAACCCTGCCACGGCCAGTGAGGTGGATGGGCCGATGGTGCCGTTCTGGAGCGCCTCTGCCACAAACTGCTCCATGGCCAATTGCTCTGCTTTAGATAGTAAGTGAAGTGATTGTCACATGTGATACACAGCAGCACAGCACACGGTGCACACAGTGAAATTTGTCCTCTGCATTTAACCCATCACCCTGAGTGAGCAGTGGGCAGCCATGACAGGCGCCCGGGGAGCAGTGTGTGGGGACGGTGCTTTGCTCAGTGGCACCTCAGTGGCACCTTGGCGGACCGGGATTCGAACCGGCAACCTGCTGATTACGGGGCCACTTCCTTAACCGCTAGGCCACCACTGCCCTCAATAGGGAGTAGAGATGACCTCTAGGTGGCATGGTTCCCATGGCCACCCCAGGCGGCTAGGTTGTGGTAACAGGCAGGGACGTGTCTAGGACGGGACGTGGTGGTTCTGATGTCAACATGGAGGATGGAGAGGGCCGTGAAAGAAGACAGTGTTGATGAAAATGCTCTCCCCACTCCAACACCAGGCCCTATGACCAAGAGAGGTGCGGTTCGTGGATGGCCAGCCAGGGGAACCCGAGAAGGAGTGGTGAGATGATGATGGTGGTTGTCTTCGATGTGGAAATCAACACGGAGCCACAGAGCCACCGTGCGGTGAGTGATGGGTCCTGAAGAAATGGTCTGACCATCCACAGAGGTGATGGTGAGAGGAGATGAAAGGGGTTCTAGTAGGGGTGGTAGTAGCCTAGTGGGTAACACACTCGCCTATGAACCAGAAGACCCGGGTTCGAATCCCACTTACTACCATTGTGTCCCTGAGCAAGACACTTAACCCTAAATTGCTCCAGGGAGACTGTCCCTGTAACTACTGATTGTAAGTCGCTCTGGATAAGGGCGTCTGATAAATGCTGTAAATGTAAATGTAAATGTTCTGTGTGGATTTGATACAGTCTGACGAAGGTATGGTCTATGAAGTTCCCAGCCACAAAAGCGGTGGTGGAGACTACATGCTGGTTCCACTCCAGGACGGCTGAGAGGGTGAGTCGGGATGTCGGCGTCAATAACGGAAGAGGAAGAGACCGATTTGATCGCGGCGCTCCAATCAACTGGGTGCCCCGTTTCCCAGACGAATAGGGCAGACTGTGTGAAGGTGAAGGTGAAGCGCAGTATGCACACAGGCCCTCCCGAAATCGCTGCTCTCTCTCCTGATCGGTGAGGGCTGCCCGCCCGAGCTGCATGGGTTGCCTGGATGAGTGACAGCGGGTCGAGGTGGCACGACTGGAGTTGAAGCGGTGGTTCTCAGGTGAGCCAGCAGGTGGCGGTCGATGCGTAGCAGCAGTTGGATAACTGGCACAGATGGTAGGGCTGCGATCCTCCAAGCCATCCGGATAGCAGAACATAGTTTTTAATTCTGCCACTAAGGCTGGATACGCCAGCGGCGTAGGCGGGGCCGGTCAACAGCGAGAGCAGGAGGGCGATCTGCCCCGGGGGCAGGCAGGATGAGAGGGAACTGGTTGGGGGTGCATTTACATTTATGGCATTTATCAGACGCCCTTATCCAGAGCGACTTACAGTCAGTAGTTACAGGGACAGTCTCCCTGGAGCAACTTAGGGTTAAGTGTCTTGCTCAGGGACACAATGGTTGTAAGTGGGATTTGATCCTGGGTCTCCTGGTTCAGAGGCGAGTGTGTTACCCACTAGGCTACTACCACCCCAGGAGCCGAGTCGAGTTGACGGATGCCAATAAATGACTGAGTCACGTTACCTCATCTCACCACCCAGGATTCCCTGGTAAATTCCAGTCCTGTAGTGTGCACTTGACGTTACATCTCGCACTTCCGGGTTATGGGTTCCTACTCACATTCCCCTCCCGTTTTCCTTCTGCACGGATAGCGATTCTCACAGGTGTGATGAGCGTCGGAATTATCCTGTGGGTTTCGGAGTCTGCAGAGCCGATATCCACTACGCTTCCCGAGGTCTCTCCACTGTTCCGTTTCCTCACGTTTGGTCTGTGCCTCAACTGTTTGTTTGTGTGTGTGTTCGGATACAGGATCGAGCGCAGCCCGCGGAGGTTCCCCGGGCAGGACTGGGGACAGATTGTCCTAACCCAGGCATAGGACTGGGAGCAGGTGACAGAGGTCCTGCAGGACCAAGCAGGAGGACCAGTGGTTTTTCTGCACTCAAGGCGTAAGACCTGTAAAGTGAAATATAAAAAAAATAGGCATGGCCATGGTCAAAAATTCATATGACAAGTAACAAAAAGGGAAGTTTAAGAAGTTCATCAAACACTCTTGTCACTGTTACAATAACTGTGCCGCTCCGGAAGCCTGTTTTCCCTACGATAAGAGCAACTTCCTTCTTCCAAGACTGAACGGAACCAAAAAAGATTCATTATCAGGTGCCATGACTGGAGACACAGACTAGTAGTCAGACGAGCGGAGGAGAATGAATGCAAGAAGCAAGGTGAAGAAATCAGGTACATTATCTACACACACATATACAATTGTGTTTGTTTCAACGAGTGTAGGAAAGAAGAAATCTGGAAAGGATTAAACATGAACAATAATTGTGTTATGTGTAATTATTTAGCAGGTATCTGTCAGTGTAGAAAAATGACGTTCTTTTTTCTCACATTCATATTTTAAATACAACATCAGTGTCTTCAACTTGGTGGATATGCCGTAATTTAGAGGATCATTTTCCACAATTTTTGAAATTCTTGCGGGATGGTTTATGGTTTAGAAACACTGATGTAGTGTGATCCGTAGTTTGCATTTTATACATAGATACACACTCATAAACAGGGAAATGGGCTAAAATGAAATAAAATTTCAGGGTACGGAGGCAGTGGCCAGGCTGCTGTGTTTTTGGGGCTGCTGTGGTGTCTCCTGCTGGGGGTCTCCACAGATCTGAGCAGCACCGCGGATGAAGATGAGGTTCTAAGCAACAGCCTGGATGAAGACAGATTCAAGAGAGATCAAGGAAATAACCAAGACAATGATGTCCACCTCACAAAACTGGATCAGTGTAATGTCCCCTAACCAATTCTGCTCATGAATGTGATGGGTGGGTGCAGACCTGGTGATCATAAACAACAGGACAGAGCAGGTCAGTGTGTGTGTGTGTGTGTGTGTGTGTGTGTGTGTTGTTCCATTAACTGACTATGTCATTCAGAGCCTTCATTCGGAGCCTTCATTCAGAGCCTTCATTCAGAGCCTTCTTAATTTCATTGGATGGCTGGGCCTGAGTGACCAGGCTTATGAGGGCAAATGGATCTGGGTGGACGGCTCCCCAATGACTCTCCAGTAAGAAAGAAACAAAATCTTAAAAATAAGAATTAAAGTGACAGAGTGACAACGTCTCACTATTACCCGCACTGCAACTAAAACCAATCGTCTTATTTCAGATTCTGGGACCGTTGGCAGCCCGAGAACAGTAAATCGAATAAGGACTGTGCCGTGTCACACACTAACGAGCACAAACCGGAACATACCTGGTACGACTACCCCTGTTCCGCTGCACACTATGTCGTTTGTGAGAAAACCAATTATAAGTAGATGCAATATAAGTTGCATGCCAGTGGAAATGTGACAAAAAATTTCAGATAACAAAAGCATGAAACTAAATAAATAAATAAACAGAAATACATCTAATAATTTTTTTTGTGTTTGTATTTTTTTTTTTAGAAATCATATAATATTAGTGAAAGTTGCTGTTTATTTCATTGTGAACACACTGCACCACAGTGAAAGGTGTCCCACCAACCACATGGGGATGTTACCTCCAATCACCACCCCATTCATAATAAATTAATAAAAAGCAGTACTCGGCAAAGCTGATTTCTCCTGCTTTACAGGTTTTGGGTTGTTGTTTTTTTCTATGATTTCAGTCATTTCAGCTGCTTTGACGGTTTGAGAAGTGCAGCAGAGAACCATAAGAAGTCAGATTGTCAGCTCAATACTGTCAGCTCAATATTGCCATCTGCTGGTGAATCGGTGGGAGGGGCTTCTCCAAAGTAATGTTGAACTCACTTCCTCTTCCTGTTACAAATAGTGACTTGTCTTTTGTGCTGAACCTACTTATAGTTTATGGTAAGTTTTTTTTATTCATAGATGTAAATATAGTAACAAAAAACCCTCTTTACATTTATTTTGTGCAGATTTCAAATGGTGGTAGGAGCCTAGTGGGTAACACACTCGCCTCTGAACCAGAAGACCCGGGTTCGAATCCCACTTACTACCATTGTGTCCCTGAGCAAGACACTTAACCCTAAGTTGCTCCAGGGAGACTGTCCCTGTAACTACTGATTGTAAGTCGCTCTGGATAAGGGCGTCTGGTAAATGCTGTAAATGTAAATGTAAATGTTACCTTGGTACTATTAGTGGTTCTTCCAACCGGAAGGCAATAAAAAACATATGCATTTTGAACAGAGGTGTCAAAAGTATTCACAGACAAAGTAGAAGTGGTGAGATGGTGAGATGAAGCCTCATGAGGCATCACACCACTTGAGCAAAATGGTTCGAGAAAGGGTTAATTTCTCCAAGTTTGATGTACACATGACATCACCTACTGGCCAGGTGTAATTACAAACCATGTATGACCAATCAATTTCTAATTTTATTTTTGTCACTTACACAGTCGTACACGGTATGACATGCGGTAAAATGCTTTAATTGTTCTACATTAATGATTACATGTGTATAATAAAATACTGTTTGAGTGTATTCTCTGTGAATATTTTCACGAAATGTTAGTACTATATGATATGGCAAGTTGTGTAACTTGTACGACGATGTACAGAACGGGGATTTTTATCCATTTTTATTCATAAATAACAGTTTCACACCAACACACCAACAGTTTTTGGTTTCAAGCAATTCCTTCTTTTTTTTTGACACTCCGGCCTTTGAAAACACCCCTTCACGTGGCACAGAAGAAAAACTTAAGATCATACAAATTGGGGTACAGTCCTTTTTGCCAGTACTCCAGAGGGCTTTCTAGCCTGCTTATATTTGGCTCTGAAAGGTAGTGCTGGACCCCCACAGTGGCATCTGCCTCAGTTTGCTACCTAAGAGGAAACCACAGATCACGTTAGTAAGTGTTCTAATAGGAATAGGCTGTGTATCCTTCACTATCATGCAGTCAAGGGCTTTATCCAGCTCTTGTTTCCTGGTGGCTGAGAACAAATACGTTGCCTGTTACCTGTCTTTTTTTTTGTGCACAAGAAACAAGTCAACATGGACAAATTGTGCATTAGTAATATTGTAATTAATTACCTTGTGTGGGTGAAGTTTCAGTTTCCTCTTTATTCTCATGTAAGGCACAATAATGCCTAAGCCTAAGCATGTTTGAGGTGTTATTATTGTACCCCAACTCCTTGGAACACAATAACCATCTCACCGTTGAATAAAATAAGAAACAGTGGAAAAAGTTCCTTAAAAGCAAACATAATGCACCTGAAATTCTTTTAAATTTAGCTTACCTTATTATGAGTTATCTGCTCAAAAAAAAAGTTAAAAGTTATTCAAACTCTCTCTCTAAACTCTCTCTAAACTCTCCAAAATATCTCGAAACTATCAAAATTTCATGCAAACTCTGAACTGACCGGAACTCTCCATCAAAAACCCACTTTTGAATGGAGCCTGTGGGGTTTATATTGCCTCAAACCTCGCAAAATCTGAACCCCGTCCCGAGGCAGTCACGTGGTACAGCCGGCAGCGAGGCTTCGGACGTCATCATTGTAGGCTCCTCCCCTAAATGAAGCAAGCCTCGATACGCGCTTCGCTGAAACGCCCCCCTCCACTACTCGATACACGCGCCAAAGCCTCGGTCCCGTAACATCACTACAGTAGAATTCAATTCAAGCTTTTTAATAAAAGTAAAAGTATAAAAGTACTGGATTTCAAACTACTTAAAGTATAAACATAAAAGTAATGTAAGGGGGAAAATACCAATAAGGACAAAAGCTTAGGGGCCACAGTGCACTATAATGCACTAACCCACCTCCCTTTTTTTTAAGGGTGATATCATGACTCTAATGTTTTATTAAAATGTAAAATCTGTTTTAGTCACACGTCCATCTTAGTACAATGCAAATATATTAAAGAACCTTATATGTGTACTACTCATTATTAACATGTATTTCATGGAGTGGAATACTTAAATACTTTAAGGCATTTAGTCGTTATCAGTCAATATTATAAATATTATAACTTCAGAGGCATGTTAGCAACAACCTTTATTGGAATATAATCAAAGCTTAGCTGCAGGAAACGGTAAGAACAACGTAGGTAACAAAATTATTGTACGCAGGGGAGGCTTGAATTGTTTACAGATATTATAAATGCCCAAATGAACAATTAATGATTAATCTAATTCCTAATTTGGTATGCTCAATTCTATAGCTAAATGGCACATGAACAAATTTGATGGAAGAAAAAAAAAAATTCAGTCAAGCACAGGTTATGTAACAGAGTAACCAATAAGCTTTGTTCAGCCTCAAAAGCATCTGGTTCTTTGAGCCAATGCGTGCCCTTCTTGGCCTGAAGATCAGCCCTGCAACACTAAACAGTCTTTCACAGGCTGCTGAGGCAGGGAGTGCTGTATTAAGCTTAAGTGATAGCTGGCACACAGCTGGGAAGGACTTCAGCACCTCTACTGTGTCTCCTGGGCACCCCAGGTACGCGTCTAACTGCTGAGTTGTTTCAAGCGAGCCGGCCTTCTTCAAGGAGGAAGACATTTACCAAGTTTGAGGATATTTCGGTCACTTGTCCAGCAGGTCTTAAATTTGGGTACTAGAATAGCTGCGGCTATCGGCTCTGAATCTGCCAGCATCTCTCCGAATCATTTTTCAAGGCCTGAATGAAGGGCAGCAATCAAAGGCTCACAGAACTTGGAGATGGTCCTGAGTAGAGTTATGGTGGGCACCAACCATCCCATCTGTACACTGGTTTCTCCCTGAATAACATTAAGTGCCTTTGCAACTGGGCTCGTTGTTTTCACGTATTCGGCAAGAAATGAAATTTCCACCGGAGTAAACCTGAAAAACTCAGCATGGAACATTTAGCCTACTTAATGTAGAACCTTCAACTGAAGGAACTGATGCGATGAATCACATCCATAGTGAATATGTTGGCTGCAAATCTTGCATACTTCTACAGCATTTGAGGTATACAACTGTGACAATTTATTGTTAATGGCATCACTAACTGAATGGCAGGAAAACAAACACTTAGGTAGTTCACTGCGGACAGCTGCAAGGGATGCTTCACCATGTTCTCTCGTTATTCTCACTATTCTTTCTATGGCTGAGAAGAGCGAATTCCACCTGGTAACAACAGGCCTTAAGAGTTGGAGTTTGCAGTGGTCTTCTATTACTTCAGATGCACTGGTTGATCTTGAACTTTTGTTCCACAGGCTAAAGCATTTGGCAAGTGTGGACCTTGACAAGCACTTGTCCAGTGCGGTTGACCTCTGCTTTTGAAGCATCAACTGTAGACACTAAACTAAGTAGGTGGCAGGCACAGCGATGGTGCTTGAGAAGCTGGCATTCCAAGTAATCAACTTTGTCCAAAAGGGCTCCGGTATCAACAAATTCAACACCCTTTCCTCTTCTTCATCATAGTCATCATTTTGGCCACCATCGATCTTTTGTTCCACCATCAAGGATTGTTGTTCTTGTCAATCTGTCCATAAACTCTGTAAACTCCATTGTCAGTTGTAGTGCAAATAATCTTCTCTCTGATATTGAATTCTGTGTGAATGTCCCTTTAAGTCACCAAGATCACAAGATCTCTGCATGGTCTGGGAGTGACACCAATGAAAGTGAAGTGATTGTCACTGCAGCACAGCACACGGTGCACACAGTGAAATTTGTCCTCTGCATTTAACCCATCACCCTTGGTGAGCAGTGGGCAGCCATGACAGGCGCCCGGGGAGCAGTGTGTGGGGACGGTGCTTTGCTCAGTGGCACCTCAGTGGCACCTTTGGCGGAACGGGATTTGAACCGGCAACCATCTGATTACGGGGCCGCTTCCTTGACCGCTAGGCCACCACTGCCCCTAAACTGTGATGGTCTGCCGTCCAGCAGTCTCACTATTTTCATTTCAACAGAGGCGTTTGTGACTTTGTTCACAAAGGCCTTACGTGTCATGACATTTGTATTTGGTTGAAGATGTTGCACAAGATCGATGAAGCCCTGTTGCTGAACAATGTGTGGTGGGTGCAAGCTTTGAACATTCAGTGGAGGACATTCAAGGGCTGCTGAGGTAAGGTGTGTGTATCTCTGTAGACGAGTGGGGTGTAACCATTTCTTTATTTATAAAGCTGAAAAGTGGAAATGTATTAGACAAACATAAAATATGCCATTGAAAAGTATTTACTGTTATGGTCAGCAACAGATTCCATCACTTAGTTAAAATAAAAAGTAGCCTTGCACAAGGAAAAAAACAGCATTTTCAATGACCCTCTTCCTGATTAGGACAAACAGGGTAAAAATTCAATGGATGTGGAGTCTTTTGACACTGAGAGCAGCTTGGTTGCTGGCAAACATGCTGTCGGAATTTTAGGCAGATAAACTTTTCTAATTTCTAAGCATGAGAAATGCCATGTGTGGCCTGTGAGCATGTGAATGTGTTGGGGCAGTGGTGGCCTGGCAGGTAATGAAGTGGACCCATAATCGGAAGGCCTCTGATTCCAGCCCCGAATCGCCAAGGCCACTGAGCAAAGTTCGGTCCCCAGTGGCACCTCAGTGGCACCTTGGCGCTCTAGGATTCGAACCTTCTGATTAAGGTGGCAGCTTCCCTAACTGCTAGGCCACCACTGCACCCTGAATACCAGGCCCTTCAAGAAGTTCATCAAACACTCTTGTCACTGTTACATTAACTGTGCCGCTCCGGAAGCCTGTTTTCCCTACGATAAGATTAACTTCCTTCTTCCAAGACTGAACGGAACCATAAAAGATTCATTATCAGGTGCCATGACTGGAGACACAGACTAGTAGTCAGACGAGCGGAGGAGAATGAATGCAAGAAGCAAGGTGAAGAAGTCAGGTAAATTATATACACACAAACACACACGTACAATCAATCGTGTTTTTTAATGAGTGTAGGAAAGAAGAAAACATGAATAATAATTGTGTTACGTGTAATTATTTAGCAGGTATCTGTCAGTGTAGAAAAGTGACATTCTTTTTTCTCACATTCATATTTTAAATACAACATCAGTGTCTTCAACTTGGTGGATATGCCGTAATTTAGAGGATCATTTTCCACAATTTTGCAATTCTTGCGGGATGGTTTATGGTTTAGAAACACTGATGTAGTGTGATCAGTAGTTTGCATTTTGTACATAGAGACACACTCATAAACAGGGAAATGGGCTAAAATGAAATAAAATTTCAGGGTACGGAGGCGGTGGCCAGGCTGCTGTGTTTTTGGGGCTGCTGTGGTGTCTCCTGTTGGGGGTCTCCACAGGTCTGAGCAGCACCGCGGATGAAGATGAGGTTCTAAGCAACAGCCTGGATGAAGACAGATTCAAGAGAGATCAAGGAAATAACCAAGACAATGATGTCCACCTCACAAAACGGGATCAGTGTAATGTCCCCTAACCAATGAATATTCTGCTTATGAATGGGGGGGCTGTAGTCCCACTACGGCGATTAAAATTCTTTGGATCTTTCCCCCAGCATCCAGTTGCCCTGGATGGAAGATGAATTGCAGATATTACCACTATACAGTTCCGATGAGTTGGCAACAGGCTCGAGCGTTCTGCAGACGGATGGGTGCAGACCTGGTGATCATAAACAACAGGGCAGAGCAGGTCAGTGTGTGTGTGTGTGTGTGTGTGTGTGTTGTTCCATTAACTGACTATAAACCCTCTGTCATTCAGAGCCTTCTTAATTTCTTGCACATGGCTGGATGGCTGGGCCTGAGTGACCAAGCCTACGAGGGCAAATGGATCTGGGTGGACGGCTCCCCATTGACTGTCCAGTAAGAAAGAAACGAAATATTAAAAATAAAAATTAATGTGACAACGTCTCACTATTACCGGCACTGCAACTAAAACTGATCGTCTTATTTCAGATTCTGGGACCATGGGCAGCCCCAGAAGAATAATGGGAATGAAGACTGTGTCGTGTCACACACTCAGGAGCACAAACCGGAACATACCTGGCACGACTACCCCTGTTCCGCCGCACACTGGGTCGTCTGTGAGAAAACAGATTATAAGTAGATCGTGTAGCTGTACAATATGAGCTGCACACTTGTGAAATAAAACTTCAGATAAGAAGAGCATGAAAAAAAAAAAAAAAATGAAATAAATAAACAGAAATACATCTAATAAATTTTTTGTGTTTGTGTTTTTTTTAGAAATCACATAATATTAGTCAAAGTTGCTGTTTATGTGAACACACTGCACCACAGTGAAAGGTGTCCCACCCACCACATGGGCATGTAACCTCCAATCACCACCCCATTAATAAAATAAAATAATAAGAAACAGTACTCGGCAAAGCTGATTTCTCCTGCTTTACAGGTTTTGGGTCATTTTTTCACCGATTTCAGCCATTTCAGCAGCAGAGAACCATATGAAGTCAGATTGTCAGCTCAATATTGTCAGCTACTGGCTGAAATTAATAAGCTTCTATATACCCTATATTTAAGGCTTCTTTAAATTGAAGCGTCATTGGTTGAGGATTTCTGTCAATGTTCTAGACTATTAGCACCCTAACCTATGATGAAATAGTTTTTAAATAATACTATTAATCTGCAAACAAACCCAACACTGGGTATAAAAGGCAGTGTGATAAACTGTTCTGAACAAACTGTATTTGGTGTTTGCATTTTTCTCCCGTGCCTGCTGACCCCATCGTGAGCTCAGTTGAGTTGCAGGGGAAGTTCGACAAGTACAAATCATCCTGTTGCATCAGGAATGTTGAAAATATTAATCTGCAATGACTGTGTCACCCAAGCTGGGTGATAAGAAGCAAGGTCGTGCTAAGGAGGTCGTGCCAAGGTCGTACATGGAGCAACGCCGGTAAGTGATGCATACTCTACCCCTCAAGTCATGAGGGTGGACACAGGACAGAGACACAACAC
Organism: Denticeps clupeoides; assembly: GCF_900700375.1. NCBI lineage: Eukaryota > Metazoa > Chordata > Actinopteri > Clupeiformes > Denticipitidae > Denticeps > Denticeps clupeoides. The sequence goes on from NC_041715.1 coordinate 4,026,944, forward strand.
AAGAGGTTTAGGATCCAGGTGCAATTCCAGGTTGGTATTTTTCAGACATGAGCATATCAGAAGGTTGCCGGTTCGAATTCCGAGCTGCCCAGGTGCCACTGAGCAGAGCACCGTCCCCACACACTGCTCCCCGGGCGCCTGTCATGGCCGCCCACTGCTCACCAAGGGTGACGGTTAAATACAGAGGATACATTTCACTCTGTCACCATGTGCTGTCACTTCACTTTCATATACACAGGAAACATGATGTGTACAACAAACAGGGTCAGTGGGAAAGAAAGACATGGTAACTGGGACGAGACCCAGGGAGACGGCCAACCTGGAAGGGTTAACACCGAGTGGCTGAGCAGCAGCCTGGACGACCAGCGAGTCAGGAGGGCTGAAGGAGATAACCATGGAACCCCCACCCAAGGCTCCAATGACCCACTTGTAGGATCATGTGAGTGTATTTATTAATTTTTTTTGGCTTCCAGGTGAACATTATTATTATTATCAAAGATATTTTTACTTTACCATTCGCATGACATGGCATGAGGGCATGAGTGCCAACAGATGGGAGCAGACCTCGCGATCGCAGACAGCACAGAGGAACAGGTCATTCTAACTTCCTTTGTAAAAAGTTGGGAACACTGAGATTAGGGAATATTGAGATGTGGGGTAGGGTTAAAAGTGGAAAATATGTTATTCTGGATAATCTTTTACTGTTCAGATGCTTCTTACCATGAGGGATATGGCCTGATGGATTGGTCTGACTGACCAGTAACAGCGACCCAGTGGAGTTGGGTTGATGACCTGCCACTGACCACCGAGTAAGAACAACAACATGATTAACCTAACATGCAAAGCCAAGTGCTGAAATATTTGCATTGCAGTTTTATTGTTTCTTCATTTTTAAGATTCTGGGACGTCAAACAGCCTGGCGACGATCCATCAGGAAATGAGCTCTGCGCCGTTCCCGTTCTCATCCTGGCACGTCTTCCCATGTTCCAGCAAACATTGGGAAATTGTCTCAGTAGAAAAAGTGGTACATTTACTGAGAAAAAAATTATAAAGAGTCACAGATTCAAACCCCACTTTTTTTTTTCTTATTAACATTTTGTCCTTGAGCGAGACACTTAACCTGGCAGAGAAAAGTTATTCCAGTTCAAACAAAAAGGAATCAGATTTTGCACAAGCAAAAAATATACAGGTAAAATAGACTATTGACATTAAAATTGAGGTGGAAGGGCATTGTTTTTTATTCTTTTCACTTTTTGTACTTTCCACTTGTCCATCAATTTTTGGTTTTCAAAAAAATGCCGGGTCGTGACCTTTAGGTATCTGCACTCAATCAGGTAATCAGGGACACAGTGGAGCACACCAACGAGCCCCCTCCTCCTGACACGTCCCCTGATCGCATGTCCGTACCAACGGCCATCTGACCCCAGGTGCTGCAGTGGGGCCACCATGATTCCCTTGCAGGGCACGCCGGAGAGACCTGGCCACCAAAAGACGCGCTGAATGATCTCTTGGTGCGCTGGCGGCCGGGTCTCTCCTGACGAAGTCACGCAGAACGTGTGTTCCTGCTCCACCTGCACCGCCCACAAGGCAGACATATTGCGACCCCAGGGACTCCTGCTTCCCTGGCCATGGTCCCATCACCAGACTGTCCACGTCCCAAGGCCATACCACGGTTCCGGTAATGCTTGACCACTTCACCAAGAAGGCTCGATATGTTGCCCTCTCCGGCCTCCCTACAGCATCCGGGACCCACATCATCCAGGAAGTCGTCTGGCACTACGGCCGTCTGAAGACCCCAATTCATCGCTCGGTTCTGGTGGCACTTTTGGCACTTTTTGAATACATCAGGAACTCGAACAGTATCTGCACTGTTACTGCTCCAGCAAACCCACCACCTGGACTAGGGAACCTCTTCCTTGCAGCGCTTGCCCATAATCAACGTGTCAATTGCCACAGGCCACCAGTGTGGTCCCCCACTCCTACCATTGAGTGGACTCTAGTACACCGGGCCCTGACTACATAGTCGACTCCATGAAGAAGCAAGTGGACCGGCAGAGACATTTACATTTACATTTACGGCATTTATCAGACGCCCTAATCCAGAGCGATGGAGACACTCAGGGTTAAGTGTCCACACACAATGGTAATAAGCAGGATTTGAACCTGGTTCTTCTGGTTCATAGGCGAGTGTGTTACCCGCCATGGTCTTCCATCCAGGTTTCCACTATGGTTCCGGGCTGTAACATACTGGAATTTACTAAGAAGGTAACCAAAGCACAGCTAAAGAGAAATACCACACTGTCCCCAAAAACTATAACCTCATACTTCACATTCTGTTATCATTAGATGTAATGGAATTTAATATAATTTTCCTCAGTTATGGATTGATCATGTTTCATGAATGAAATTCAAGAATTTAATTCTATGAAATATTACAGCGTGCATCTGTCAATTCAGATCTTTCACATTTTTTTCTACTGGCAAAGTCACACATAGAAGATTCACGCTTGTAAATTGCTAAAGTGTTTTTTTTTTTACTAATTAAAAATAAGTTCATTATGACTTATAAATTAGTTTTATTGGTACACATACACTTTCTAAATGACATTATATGTTGTTTATTACATACTCAATGTTGTATTCTACTGTACAAAGAATGAAATAACCTTGCTGTCACGGCGGGCCGGACATGGCAATGAAGGAGGACGCATACGCACGACGTAACAGGACAGGGGTTTTAATACATAACACGAGACAGGGGAACATTACCACGCAATGACCTGACAGTGAACAGACACGAACAGGAAAGCTTTATACACTTCTATAATTGTGCTCAGGTGAACACGATCAGGGAACATTGCACAAGACTAACATGAAACTCCGGACCCAGAGTCACCCCTGCCAGACCGGATCAAGACACTTGCATTTAAAATATCCATTATGAGTAGGTGATTAGGAGCCCTTCCCACAGTCCTCTGCCATGCTTTGACTAATGTGTGCTGTGTATATGACTTTAGTTTTTGTGCTTTCGTCGAGTGTGTTTCCCCCTACAGGTTTCACAAAGTGTTTGCTTCTTCCATTTTTAATATGGCAACTTGCATATACTCCAAAATGTTATGAAGAGCGATCAGATGAAGTCCCTTTTTGCAATTTCCTCCCCCACCAATGAAGCCAACTCAATTACCAGGTGCTGGTCAATTGATCATGTTTAAAAAAAAACCATTATAAACATTTTATGTCAATTAAATCAATGTTTAAAGCTGTTTTTCACCTTCTTGATTTAAAATATAAGACCTAGTTCACATTATAGCTGTTTTTTCTTGCTTATTGTCCAAAACCTCCTTTCACTTGCAGGTGAGTCTCAGCTCAGGGAGTCGGAGCATTTTTTTGGAGGAATTGGTCTATGCAGGTTCCACATGACCTCCACACGTTCCACTAATAAATGGTGAAGAAAACCATGGTGATTGGTGATCCACTTCAAGCAAAGCGAGTTACTTTAATTAGAAGTAGTGAAACTCTATTTGTGTGGTTTATTGTGTAAGATGACATTCTGCTGTGGGCTTGAGAGACATTTCCCAAGGTACAGAGTTGGAAAATCTGACTTCTGGTTCCCATTATGTATTGAGTGCAACATTACAAGGCTTCACAAACTGAAATATACCGAAAAACATTCTAAAAAAAAAGTAGGAAATGATGTCATTTCCACTAGGCATCAGCTATCACCACAAAGGACATGGTGGTGGTACAAGTGCAAATATAAGAATAATTTATTAATTATTATATTTACATTTGATAACACTGTAAGGCTCAATTAAATTAGATATTATTTGGAACATTCAAGTGTTCTGTGCTGATGAGTGGCTTCCAAAAAGTTGGCTTCCTGGGATGAAAAAATTAAAACAGAATTGTTTTTTTTACATTTGACAGCTTTTGGTAATTCAGACCAACCACAGCGATAAACCTCCAAGTAAAACCTCCAAACTTAACACTATACAGACTAGAATCAACATGATGCAGTTACGTACAATGTTTTTTGTGAAACTATAATTTATCTTTAAAAAAACTCCTATAAATGTTTCAGAAGTAAAAATTTAAAGCTGAAAGCAGAAATGTGATTAAATATACATTTTGGGTGCGATGAGAACTTACTTACTTACTTACTTACTTACGAAAGATCCAAAAACCCTCATTAGAGACATTGCAGTTAGTAGAGAGAACGGTGCTTATCTAAGGGAGTTTATTTGAAAAAAAAAAACCTGGAGATGGACGACACCCCACTGAATGCTGTGTAAGAAAACTAATGCAAATTATATTGTATATTACACTGATACACGTTCCACAAGTCTTTAGTTTATGAAAGGTTAGGTGACATGACAGAAGTATGCTGTTTTGTAGTAATATATAAGTGTAAAAAGTCAATTTGAAGAAAGCTAGTATGATTTTGAAAGTGCTTCGTAAAATGATTTTTAGCTCTCAGGACGGTGTCAGCTCTGAAAACGGCGCTTCATTACACGCTGCTAACACCAACATAGTGTTTTGTAGCAAACATCATGCAGTCTGTGAGAAGGCTACATAAAACAGGGTTACACTTTTAAATATACATATAATAATTGAGATGACAGTAAATGCGCAAATTCAATTTTTTTTATTCAATAGTCAGGCATGTCGAGTGCTTAGGCATATTTATGTGTCTCAGATTTTAATGTCCATTCTGAAATAATATGTTTTCATCTAAAAGCTCTTATTAGTACTTTTTTGTACTACATTTTTCCCAAGTGGTATAAAAACGTTATTTCTGTGTCCAGTAGTCTGAATGTGAACAGTCTGTAAAAACACAACTCTGCCATGTTGATGGTAAAAATAAACGAATTATCTAAATTTTTTTACCTTGACTCTGCGGGGTACTTTTTCTCGTGGGCAAATCTAATACTATGGTTCCAGGCTGTAACATACTGGAATTTACTAAGTAGGTAACCAAAGCACAGCTAAAGAGAAATGCCACACTGTCGTCCCCAAAAACTATAACCTCATACTACACATTCTGTTATCATTAGATTTAATGAAATTCAATATAATCTTATAATTTTCCTCAGTAATGGATAGATCATGCTTAAAATGGATATCAGATTTATACACATTTATAGACACATGAATAGTTTAATGATTTTATATAGTAGAAGCCACAACGGAAGTTAAAAGAAGGCTTGTCTCGCATGCAGCAGTTTCAATGTGAAGACCACATGGCCACAAACCCTGCTCCCCCCATGTCCTCATTAGATGCAAACTTGGCAGTGAACCTGGGGGTGAATTCATGAGCTGAAGAAAATGAAGAGAAAAGAATGCATATATACCAATACGGCAAACAGAAAAGGTGGACCTCAAAAATCCGGTAAAAGATAAATATTCACGCTTTGAAATATTACAGCATGCGTGGTGTCTGTTGATTCAGGTCTTTCACATTTTTCTACTGGCAAAGGCACGCATAGAGATTCACGCTTGTGCATTGCTTTCTATTTCCTTTGAAGTGTTTTTCTCTTGTATGCTAATTAAAAATAAGTTCATTAGTTTCATTGGCACACATAACAGGCCTTTCTAAATGACATTATATGTTGTTTATTACATACACAATATTTTATTCTATTTTATAGCTTATTACATAATTTTCCATTTAATACATCAGTTAGAAGAAGGATAATTCGGAGCCTTTACCTTCACTCTCTGCCTTGCTTTGACTCATGCGTGATGTGTGTATGAATTTTGTTTTGTGTGTTTTTGGCGAGTGTGTTACCCACTAGGCAACTGCCACCTTACAATTTCACCCTATATTTTCACCATGTTCTGCGCTTTAGTCTCGTCATTACAAGAGGGTTCTGCGGTACCACCTGCAGAATAGTTTATTACATTTACATTTACATTTATAGCATTTATCAGACGCCCTTATCCAGAGCGACTTACAATCAGTAGTTACAGGGACAGTCCCCCCCCTGGAGCAACTTAAGGTTAAGTGTCCTGCTCAGGGACACAATGGCAGTAAGTGGGATTTGAACCTGGGTCTCTTGGTTCACTAGGCTACTACCACCTTGAGTCATACAGAGCCAGAGTTTATGCATGGCTTGCATACACAGTTGAACTCGGCAGACATATTGTGCATTTTGGAGTATTGTGTTCATGTTAATGCTTTATCTTAATATAATATAAATGGTTTTGCCAAATTAAAATGCTATTGGGTAATAATGCAGAATTAAGTGAGATAATTAATATTTGTCACACTGCAGTAAAACATTTCTGTGTGATATGGACATAAAAGCTAATTTCCTTCTTCTGCCAGGACTCTGCCAGGCTGGCAGGCACCGGTACTGTAAATGGACTATCGTGCTTCTGGTTCTACTCTGTGTACTTCTGCTGGTGCTTCTAATTTGGCAGAGTATCTCCAGGAACCAGCTACTGACCAGCTGCAGGAACCTCAGTAAGGAGGTAGAGGACCTGCAGGCCACCGTTGATAAACTGGTAGCAAAGAGAGATCAGCTGAAATCCGATACAGACAAGCTTCCCAACACACTTGGTGAGATTGCGGGAGAATTGTCCAGCAGAATTCAAATAACAGGTCCATGAATCAGGTCTGTTTTATTCCTCAGAACGGGAGAAAATGAATCGCAAGATTTCCTCCTCTCCTGAAGTGCAGACATGGGAGGAAAGCAGAAAATACTGCATGGAGAAGGGAGAGGATCTGGTCATTATAAACAGCAGGGAGAAACACGTCAGTGTGTGTGTGTGTGTGTGTGTGTGTGTGTGTGTGTGTGTGTGTAATGCCATAATCTGACTATTGGCTCTGTATGACTCAGGATGTTATCACTGAAAAGAATCTGACTGGATGGATCGGTCTTAAAAAGGAATGGAAATGGGTGGACAGTACGTCAACATACAACATAGAGTAAGAATTTAGTTTTAAAGATTGTTTTAATGTAAATATGCAAATATAATGCTTTATAGGATGTAACCACCAATTGCTAACAAAGGTTTTTAGTCATTTACATTAATGGCATTCAGTAGATGTCCTCAGTAATTACGGGGACAGTCTGCCTGGAGCAACTCAGGGTTAAGTATCTGAACCTGTGACTTTGCGGCTGCCTGGTTTTTTACCCACTAGGCTGCTACCACCCTGAAGATAGTCACATAACTCAAATTCACTCAGGTGAACACCAATTCATTAAGATAAACTTGACCTAATTTGGCCACACAATGATCACCACACTAGGAGATTTGTGTGAGTCTCTGAAATGGGTGTATTCATCAAACAAACTGTCAATCAATTATTGTGAAAAAGCAGAATTTTAACTGATGTGTGTTCGTTTTAGATTTTGGGCAGATGGGCAGCCTGACAGCAATCGGGGTGCAAATGAAGACTGCGTAGGAATTCCCCAAAATCTTCCCCATAAATCCTTGCATGACTTCAGATGTTCAGAGAAAAAAAAAGCAATTTGTGAGAAATGAACCAATCATCAAACTGCACAAATAATGCAAATAAAATGCCAATAAAAAAGTGTTGCACATGTATTGTAAAAATCCTTACCTCACCAAGATTGTCTGTCTGTCCATTATTTCTGAGCGAAGTAGTTTTTTTTGTACACGTTTTAAAGGCCCCTATTATGGAAATTGAAGTGAAGTGATTGTCACTTGTGATACACAGCAGCACAGCACACGGTGCACACAGTGAAATTTGTCCTCTGCATTTAACCCATCACCCTGAGTGGGCAGCCATGACAGGCGCCCGGGGAGCAGTGTGTGGGGACGGCGCTTTGCTCAGTGGCACCTCAGTGGCACCTTGGCGGATCAGGATTCGAACCGGCAACCTTCTGATTATCGGGCCGCTTCCTTAACCACTAGGCCAACACTGCCCCAAAAAGGATTGCCTCCCTGTCAGGGAATCGAACCCCTGTCTCCCGCGTGACAGGCGGGGATACTAACGAGGAGATTGGACGAGGAAATTGGACTTTGTGAGATGACTTAACATTAATAGGAGTTCCCCCAGCCTGTCTATGGTCCTGCAGTGGCTAGAAATGGTGATTGGTGTAAAGAGTGTGTTGGTAATTCTGCTTCGCCGTTCAGAGAGCAGCAGCTCAGACAGTCGAATCTGGAATTTGTCCCCTTATGACGTCATAAAGGGAAATCTTACCTCCCATTTCTCATGCTTTTTCCGCCCAGAGAATTTTCCACCTCTCCCCTAAAACATGATCTCCATCAACCATCATTGCTTCCAAACATGATTGGTGATTGGATGTAAAAATGAGCACAAATGTATTTTTTTGGAAATCTATTTGTGGGACTGGATCAAAGTGGTTGTAATTCTGCACCATGGCTGAATTTTGTAAAGATACTTCAGATATAGTATTAGTATTACAAAAGCAAAAAGAAATTTCATGATCAAGAACCTTTAAGGGTTTCTTTGTCCACAAGCCACAAATTCACCAAATCTGGCAACACGGAATGCAAGATCATTTCTTCTCCCTACTGCTCTGTTTACCCCTGGATTCTGTTCTTACAAATATACTTGCTCAATAATCATCTATAATAATCATCTCAGTACCAAATTGAACATGAAATATTAGTGACATATAATATGTGTTAGTGACCCATAAAATGACATAAAGCCAGGTCAAAAGGGTGGTAGTAGCCTAGTGGGTAACACACTCGCCTATGAACCAGAAGACCAAGGTTCAAATCCCACTTACTACCATTGTGTCCCTGAGCAAGACACTTAACCCTAAGTTGCTCCAGGGGGACATGTGCTGTAATGCTACACATTTACACTGGTTCAGTGCTGCATTCAAATATGATTTAATACATTTTGGTTTTGAAATTATTAAATGAAATGAAATAAAGCTAAATTTCTTCTGGTCAACACAAACGTTTTATGTCTGGTCTCTGGCTGGACCATTCCAAAACATTCTTTTAATGGTTGGGGTGTATTCTTGTCATTGTTGTGGTAAAGGTGAAATTCACCAAAAAGGTTAGGCCTAATCCATACGAGAATGATTTTTCTCTAAAACGGGAACATTTCTGAGAACTAGACACCAAACAAAGAGAGCACTTTGGGTGTGACTGGGGTGTTACAGCACCACTTACAGGTGTGGAGGTAGGTTAAAATTGCATTCGGGCCTCTCCGACAAGCGCCTGTCATGGCTTTGTGCAGCTGGGGACACAGCTGGCACCAATCTGCTTGACATCAGGGCTCCAGCCATGGACGGGTGTGGCTGATTAGGCGTACATGACCGGAGCCCTGTTATAAGGACCCGCTGTACAGCAGACCAATGCTGCAACATTAAAGTTGACCGTTCAACTTGTGTGTGTAGATGTTTTTCAGTTCTGATGCGGGTAACTCTAAGTTCTTTGTTCTGTTTCCTTTTCGACCATCGTGCCTGTTTTGTTTTAAGCAACTTCCTTTGGGATTAATAAAGTTTTTTTCTGATTTTGTTTTTTTTTGGTTATAAATCATTGTTTCCGCTATGTCCCATCTCTGCACTTCCTTCCTCCTCCTGTCTCTTCATCAGATATTTACAGAGAAATCCAGTTCTTGGCAACGTCACTGTTGTCCCATATTTTGTGTGTTATTTGATGACTCTGAACCATGGCTTTTCAGCAGGCAATTTTCCAAATGCCAGGAAAATTCTTCAAGGATGTACACACTTATGTAACCAGCTCATTATAAATGTATCCTCTAATAGTTTTGCTTGTTAGTCAGCTGAACAGTAAATCTGACGTCTTTTTTTAAACAGGGATGTGCACACTGCAAATTCTGAATTCTAAACTGTCATATCACTTTTGAATGACGCATCTGTGCTCACCTCTGGTTCATGGTATACTGGTGTTTGCCACAGGGAGTTCAGTTTTATATTTACAGGTGCATGAACATGAAACACATTTCTTACCACATCCTCTGTAGTCAGCCTGCTGTAAGCCACAGATTTACCCTCAGCAGCACTGCATAATGCAAGATTTAGCATGTAACGTTCATAACACATTCACAATAATCAGCAAACCTGCCCAAATTCAATTGTTAGGACATTTGTTTGTTTGAGGTGTGTTTAAAGGCTCGTATTAATATGTGCATTAATTTAAATGTTCAACGATGGTGATGAAGTATGTTATGAACAAAAATGGTGCCCATGTCTGTGAAGATTCTCAGTCATCCAGGTGAATTTGTCTGAAAGTTGAGTCGTGGCAACTGGACTTTCTTTCTTTAATGTAGAGACCTTTCATTGCATCCACAGAACTTTGTCAATCTGAGGGAAGTTGGCTTGTGCCCACAAATTTATCCTCCAGGTTGGTTTCACCTCACTCCTGCCTTGAATAATCTTGTTAAGTAAAATAAAGGCAGGGGAGGGGGTGGGTAGATGTGACGGCCCCGCCCTGGCAGCTCCTCCTGCCCCCATTAAGTGGGCCCCCATTAAGTGGGATGTGTGAATTGGGCCTGATTTTCCTGGGGATGGATGAAAGGGCAGCAAAATATGTTGGAGATAAGTTGTGCAACTTAAGTTGTGTAACACAACTTTTCTCCAACCTATAATGCTGCCCTTTCATCCATCCCCAGGAAAATCAGGCCCAATATTAACGACAAAGTTCTGTGGATGCAGAATGAAATGTCTCTACATAAAAGAAAGAACATCCAGTTGCCATGACTCAACTTTCAGACAATGGTACCCATGGGTTCCAAAATATCTTGAATATTTCAAGACTATTTGTGAGCCCTGCAGAGAAAAACAGATTGACATCATCATTCATGTATGGAAGACTGATGAAGAAAATGTTTTTCAACTTTTGACACCAAAAATTTGCATTATGAATTGTACTTGATTGATGCCTCATTATGTATGTTTCTGACAGATTTCATCCCCTTTTAGTGTCCCACTGCGCATAGACACCTTGAAGCAGCGTCTTTTTCAGGTTGTCTTTGCACGTTGGGGCAGTGGTGGCCTAGTGTTTAAGGAAGCGGCCCCGTAATCAGAAGGTTTCCGGTTCGAATCCCGATCCGCTAAGGTGCCACTGAGGTGCCACTGAGCAAAGCACCGTCCCCACACACTGTGTGTGCACTGCTGTGTGTGCTGTGCTGCAGTTTCACAATGACAATGACAATCACTTCACTTCACGTCCACTGAAGGTGCAGACTGTGACGCCAGATGATTCATGAAGTATTCACCTCCGTATAAGGGCTCAATCCAGTCCAAATTAGGTGGTTGTAAACGTCTTTTCTACATAAAATTTAACTCATTTTATATATAATTTTACAGGTCTACTTTTTCTAGGCTCTGTGCATAGCTGTATCGCCATTTCAGGAGATGGTGTACTGATCAAGTTTATTTTCCTAGAGCTTCATTTGATTTGAAATGGAAATGCTTTGTATCTAGGTATGCATAAGCATTTTAAACTTATTTTTATTTTAACAGTTCCTCCACCCTCTGGAAATACAGTCATACATGTTATACACATCATGCTTTACCAAGACGAAAAAAAACAATGCCCACTCATTTCGTTTTTATTAATTCCATCCACCAACTATATCCAATAGTATATATAATACAAAAGAACAGTCCTGAGAGACGGCTGTGTGTCCTTCACATCTTTGTGGTGTATTCTTCAAATGCTCTGAAGCCCACACCCTTATAAAGCACTCTAATAAATAAAGTGAAGTGATTGTCACATGTGATACACAGCAGCTGTCCTGTCATACGTCATGACTCCATCTGCACGAGTAGAAGAAGACGAGTGATCAGAAATATGAATGCAATCTGCAGTCATACACCAAGTCCCCAAGTAAAAACAGGTTGCCTAGGTATCCATTACCAATACTAGATTAATAAAAATGTCCCACTTTTCACATTGGCTAACCTCTTTATTTGTAATTAATTAACACACATTTAATTATAAGAACGTGTATCTTTTAGGTTCTGGGACCAAGGGCAGCCCAACACCTCTGCAGGTGGCAGCGCGAGTTGTGTTGGATTTCAGTCATCTTGCCGCAACTACAGATGTTCTGAGAATTATAAACCAATTTCTGAAAACTTGTACCTAATGAATTACTAGGTTATTAAGCATTTGTCACAATTCCCTCACAATTTAACAATGTTAATACGTGTTACAATATACTTTCTTGAAACTAAATTATCATTTAAAAATAAATGTGATAGCCTCATCAATATAGGCCAAAAGGTGTGATTTGAAATGAAGACTTGCATTGCATAAATCACCATGTGAATTTTGTCTGTACAAATTTCTGTATAAATTGCATTTTTTTGTATAGTATAATAATATTTCAGCATTAATTCAAGAGTTCTCACAGCATAATGATATATGATTACTTTGGCTTTCTAAGGACAAACTATATTAACTGCAATAGGGTCTTAAATAAACATATCACTAGTTATTGGCCTTAGACCACTGTTGATTCATTCAATTAACTGTAAAAAAAAAAAAGAAACAACTACTATGTACTATGTTTTCTTATATATTGTATTTATGTCATGTGTTGAGTTGGCACCCGTCAGTGGGTGAGGCTCTGCTTCCTTCTCTGCTGTACAAACCCCAGGATATTTAGGTGATTTGTTTGTCTTCTCTTTGTTTTCTTTAATTGTAAGATGCTGGTCAGAAACTGTTTTTTCTTTTATATTGGTCTTATTGGTCCCTTAAAACTGTATCTGAAGTCTCTTTCTGGAGAGCGGCCTATAAAATTTGAGGGGACATTCGCGGAAATGACGTCATCAACACCATTTACCAACCACAATGTTTGCTGCAGACAGGATGTCGTGTCTGCGTTATTACAGAAAAAATAAAATTAACCCGCCATTTCTACAGAGTTTCGCGTTTTTTCACCTCCAATCACTGAGCAGCTGCGATGCTTTGCATGTTATCAAGTTGGTGGAGATAATGTTATAGGGGAGGGGTGGGTAATTATCTGTGTGGAAAAAGCATGAGAAACGGCATGTAACTTTTCCCCTTTTGACGTTATAAGGGGACAAATTCCAGATCCGACTGTCTGAGCTGCCGCTCAATGAACAGCGAAGCAGAATTACCAACACACTCTTTACACCTATCGCCATTTCTAGCCACTGAAGGACCATAGACAGGCTGGGGGACTCGTATTAACGTTAACTTGAATGATTTTCATGATCCTGTAACATTATGAGAAAACGTAAGCAGTCTCTACTGGGGCTCTGACTGGGGGCCTGAGTAATCATCCTTCTGTGTCCCCCCACTGTGATGCCCATACATGTTCCTCTTAACTTGATGTTTGTAATAAACTGATCTTTTCAACATGGGCGGCTTGTCTGGTTTCTCAAAATAAAGACTGACCATGGAGACGTCACATGTGGTTCAAGCCACACGTGGTTCAAGCCACACGTCCTGTTAAATAGCTTCATGTTAAATCCCCTTCATTGTGGTGCGCACTGCAGTGTCCCCGTGAACCACAGAGAATGGTCCTTTAAGAGAATGAACTGTGTGTTCCTGACTTTGAAGATAACAGGCAGTTCGAGACTAACTACAGTACTGCAAATGGGACACCTTCTGGATCCCATTGCTGTGGTGAATTTAATTGATTCCTCTTCTAGTGCTTTACCTTGCTTAAGAAAATTTTTTATTAATACTAATATAACTATTAATACTATTAATAGTTTCCCGCATGGATTAAGCCTAAGCCATTTATGGCATTTATTAGACACCCTTATCCAGAGCGCCTTATAATCAGTAGTGACAGGGACAGTCCCCCTGGAGACACTCAGGATTAAGTGGGTGGTGGTAGTAGCCTAGTGGGTAACACACTCGCCTATGAACCAGAAGAACCAGGTTCAAATCCCACTTATTACCATTGTGTCCCTGAGCACGACACTTGGGATTCTCCAGGGGGGACTGTCCCTGTAACCACTGATTGTAAGTCGCTCTGGATAAGGGCGTCTGGTAAATGCTGTAAATGTAAAGCCTCTTGCTCAGGGACACAATGGTACAAAGTGGGGTTCGAATTTAATCAGAAAAAATATATGTTTGCACAAGCGCCGATTTTATTCGCAATATGAATTAATTGTTTTTATTGTTTGCCATCCAGAAGTGACAAATGTATTTTAACTTGGTACTTATTCCATTTCCTTATATTCTAAAATAACATTTCCATTGTACCGCTAGAGGGAGCCCACGTCCCAACGCGGTTTGAGCGCAGACGCCTTGAGTCTTGGTCCTACTATCCGGTCGTGTTCGATTTCTACCGATGCCACACAGGCCCCTGCCGGTGTTCCTCTGTGCACTCCATCCGAGAAACCGGACGGTTTCGGTGCGCCGCACGGGTGCGCGCTGATTGGTCGAGGGGAGGTGGCCCCACAGTATCACTTCCACGCCTTTGTGTTGTTATCCCGGCGTCAGATGGGTTGCCAGGTCCTCTATTTACCTGCGCAGTTGTCAGTTGTCAGATTTAAACTATCTAGCTAGATAGATAAAATAAACTAAGATCATCCTTTATTAGTCCCAC